>NC_061115.1:175116833-175122223 GCF_002878395.1 Capsicum annuum | reverse complement strand
TAAACATGGTCAGTGAACTCCTGAGGGTTTTCATCAGACTTAGACCCATGGAAAGATGGAGGGTTCATTCGGGTGAAGTCCCGAATCCTAGCTACAGTGGAATTTGCCACTGGATTGGCCGAAATAGCTAGTGGCCTTTCATTTTGGGCAGCCACAGACTGAGAAAGTGTGGTGAATGCGGCTCTAAACTCCGCATGAGAAACATGTTTGCCCAAAGGATCTTTGGGGTGAGGAGCTAAATGGTTTCTTTTCTTTGGGGCCATATTCTGAAACAAGAGAAGAATGGATTGGACTGGGAGTTTAACTTGAGATTACGCTCACTAGCACGACATGAATCCTGAAAGAAAGGAAAATATTCCTAAAACATCTTATAGCCTCTTGTACATAAATATGGCGCGCAACACACCCATGCACAAGACACTACTAGATGCGACTTTCAGAATTCCTAGGACTCTATTGAACCTTAGGCTCTGATACTAAATTTGTAATGCCCTGATTTTCTGAATCGAAATGCTACACAGTGATCATGACCCCAAGGGACCATAAGCTGACCCATGACTGATATCTGTACCTGTACACTGCATAATATACATATAATATGCAAAAAACCTAAACATGTAGGCCATAAGGTTCAACTGAAGAGATATAGTAACATCCATGGGGTAATGAATACCCAAAACAACTGTATATAAAATTGAATACTGAATCTGATAGCTAAATCTGACTAAATCTAAAAAACTCTAAGTATTTTCTGAATAAGGAGTTGAAGGAACACATCTCCAAATAACTCCGTAAAACTAAAGTGAAGTAATAAATGAATAAATCAAATTATATTAATCTCGGATGGATGAGGACTCACTGCAACATTGCGACTGGAAAGCTACTGCTGGTCTGGAACTCGTGGCTCTGGACCTATAGTGTAATATGAAAATAAAGAATCATAGCGCAAATGCATCAGTACAACTGGAGTACTGAGTATACGAGTGAGGTAGGCTAATGCAAAGGGTTTACATACCTGAATTATGCTAACTGACTGACTGATATGAACGTAAGAGTACAAACATACATACATAGTAACTAAGATCGTGAGTACATGGTAGCTAAATCTGTATGCTAATACATGACTGGAACTGTAGTTCTGATAATATGAGTGACTGTGTCTGAAAGTCCTAAATCTGGTAGAACTCTCTGAGTCCCATTCTATAACTGAATTTGACTATATATAACAGTCCTGGTATTCTGATATCTGAAGAACTGTCTGAGTTTTTTTATTGAGACTAATACTGAAATTGTGGGAGGTAGTTGTTTAACCGATGTACCCCATGTATACCATTACGGCTAAGATAGGGTCCAATCTCTGCCCCGACTGGAGGGGTGTTAATACCGTACCACTGGTAAGGACTGTTATGAGTGACCCTTATTTGGCAAGTACTCAAAGTGAGAATGGTGGGACCCTAAACTGACAGGTTAAGATGTCTCAACCTACACTGGCTACGTAGTTTTGGAATACAAAGATGGCTGCTAAGAATCACACCCTAAACTGGTAGGTGAGTTCCCATCCTTGGGTTCACTCAGTGCTAAATTCTACTCCCATCTGAAGGGATTGAACATGATTCAACTGGCTGTACATGGACTGAATAACTGACATTCGTTGACTGATGAAGTAGTACTATTATCTGAGAGTTAACTGAGATCATGAGATTTCTGATATTTCCTGAGTCACATGACTGACTGAGTTCTATAGAGTATAGCTTGACTGATATTTATCGTGGTACATGACATGGCTCTAGGCACACAGCTATATTTTATGGGTATGAATACCCCCAGGACTCGATAAAAGGAAACTGGCGCACATGCTATGACTTGATCACAAGATTAGAGTCCACAATTCACAATATTATAACTAGAGGATAGTATACTTCATGTATTTATTCACATCTCAACATGGTAGGGAGAGCATGGATACATTTTGTGTATATAATTCATATTTCCATTATCACGCATGCTTCATGCCACAACAACAACAACACATAAATAGCATGGAAATTCATATGGAAGTGTATAGCTAATATGGACTTGTCATTTAGATATCATCAAATCATGTAATTATGGGTTTCTAGCATCCTAGGCATTTTATCAAACACCTTGCATGCATTCTTTAAAGCATAGGTGGATTTCAAACTTGCATCATATCAAACCACCTAAAGTTCATGTTTTTGAACTAACAACCATATATATTTCATGAAAACATCTTTAGATATCATTTTGAAACTTAAACAACAATCATCAACATGTACATGCTTATATCACCACAAAAAGTTTACAAAATAACATTTAAAAACATGGTTCTTGATCTCTATGAACGGATTGGATGCATATATGAACACTACTCATACCTTAGATTAAGAATTCGTGGAATCTACGGTTAAATTTGCTTGAAGCTTGAAACCCCAATGGAAACCCTAGACTTATTCTTGACTATTATTGAGTGAATTTTGATAAAATTAATGAAAAGGGCTGCTTTGGGGCTTCAATCCCGTGTTTAAAGAGTATATATAGGGTTTTGGGAAGTTACCATATTGCCCTTGAGAAGTTTAAAACAAAAACTAAAGACTACGCAAAATTTATCCCAATTTAGGGCCCCGGTGCGACACGGAGCTTGGTAAAATGCCAATTATTGTGACATGGAAGGTTGGCGCGAAGAGGGACTGTCGCGGAGGCTTTTTGGAAATTGATGAGAGCCATTTTGGCCTCGGGCACGACGCGCCTTGCACTAAAATGGCATTCATCTTACAACAGAAACTTAAAATATCCATAACTTCTTCACTAATGTCCGTTTTAGGAGAATTTGGTATCGACGGAAAGCTTATTATATTATATATCCGTTGGTAGGTCATGCGATCAAAAATTCATTGTATAATGAGAGATATGATAGTTTGAAGTTGACGATACCAACATCCTTCTCAAGAATTCAGTCGGTAAGGAATGTTTTGATTCGCGCAATAGCTAGGACATATTTGAGACCTTAATTCACATCAACGTTTATCATGAAACTACCAAGGAACCCTGATGTACTATGCATAAGCTTGAAACATGGATCTAATTTTGAGTTGGATTTTTTGAGGTATTATAATGATGTTACCAATTAAGCAAGAATATGAATAAATTGATGGAATTTTGCATCAGAGATATCTCCCTGAGGTGACTGATCATAAGCATCACTATCTAAAGAAACCCGAGAAGGACTAGTAGGGACTATTGGACTACCAGGTGGATAGGTACAGTCTAGAGTAGGTCTCCTCGACTGAGTCTGTACTTTATGAATTAGATGAGTTCCCTCCATATTTTTATCAGGTGGGATAGAGGGCCCTGCAGAGTTTCTACAAATATCTAATCTTTAAGGAGGCATGATCTGAAATGTGAGCAATCCAAGAGTTAGAGATATTTTAAGAAGAACACATTAAAGGGAAACAATCCTAAATACGTTGTAAACCCTTTTATAAGTATGGCGTGCTACACACCCATAAAAGAGACTCTACTCCACATGGCTTTGTAGACACCCAATGATTTTGAACCTGACTCTGATACCAAGCTTATCACAACCCAGACCTAGGCCTTGATTTGATGAGTAATCTTAAGCCCACCGTGGACCATAGATCACCCCCTTAATTAATAGTAAGCATCAGAAACCAACCAAAATGGTAATAAGGATAGATAAGTCAAATAATAGCTCTAGGAATCCAAACAAACAAACAACCCACACGTGTCCACAAAATAGCCTCTAAAACTAGAATACCAACTATGCCAAGATATGGCCCAAACTACGACCAAAAAGAATCCAAATAGAAATACTAAGAAATAAAGAGAACAAGTGAAATGACCAGGCATTTCAAAAGATGGAGGCTCACTAGTTCACAACAAATCTACTAGAGTACTGGATCACCTAACACTGCATGGGAGCAACAGAAAAACCCTCAGATCCTATATCATGAAATGATGCAGTATCCAGGGACGGTCAGTGGGGTGAACACTGGTATGAAACTCAAGGAAAAGGGATAAAATCGGTCCAAACCATATGCACAATATTTATATATACAAATATAGGATGTCGGGATAGGGACAAGGGTCATGAACATAAGAATTTAAAACATTAACCTAAACTATGTAACTTGCTCTATCCTAAAGGAATCACAGGCTATATGGGTCCATCTCCCCCTGCAGGAAGGTTCTCAGTGCATGTTAGCCGCATGAATTAAGGAATAGTCAAGGAAAGGCTAAAGATATCAAGGTTATAGCCCTCCCATAATATATACATATAGAGTGCACCCAGTCAGATGAACTCCAATGCCAGCAAATATAGTTTCCATTGTTGATCCCCCCGGGACCTATACCTTAATGGTGAGCTACATAATTCCCTTTGAGTCTAAATTAAAATAGTTTGCACATTAACCAACCATTAACCCAGAATTAATTTACTAAGGGATTTACTAACTTGGTATTATTATACCAATATGCTTGCAAGCTAAGATAATTATGCCAAATCAATCCATATGACCAAATTGATTCCCAAGTTCCATTTAAAATCCAAGCCATGGCCACCAAGTCTATCCAAAAACCATATTTATCTATTTATCCTTTAATACAATGAAATGGGTTCAAAAGTTAAGTTAAATAATGTAATTATCCATATTCAAAATCAAGTTTACAAAATGGGTCGAGGTTAATGCCATTATCAAGCCAAAATTTCATCAATTTGGGGAAACCCATGTCCCCAATTCCAACCATTAAAATAATGAACCAAACCAGTCCCAAAGATTATTAATTAAAGCATGAATAATTAATTTAAAATATGAGACAAGTAATTCAAGTAAAAAGAACTAAAAGCCTTAAATCCAATTTCAAAACCAACAATTTCAATCACATGCATATTTAACAAATTAATGACACAATGTAAAATTAAAGTTAAGAAAAGAAAATAAAACTAACGTACTAAAGAATTCAAAGAGAAATCAAAGTTTGGAGCCCGGAGCAGTGATTTCTTGTAAAACCCTTGAGTGTTCTTGGGTTGGGGGTTTAAGAGAGAAAGAATCGAGTTTGAAATTTTAAACATAAAGAAAAAGTGTCAAATTTTTTGTTTATAAGTCGTACAAGGGGTAAAAGAACCAAAAGACCCTCACCCTAAATTAAAATAACAATAAAAAGTGGTTTAAATTTAACATAGTGGCATGACAGGCTTTTATAGTGGAGGTTAGCCTCCATGCCACACCCTTATCAGGGTGGTTAACCTCCATGGCACACCACTATCATGAAGGCCTACTACCTCGGGGTCCCAAAATGACCCTGAACCCCTTCCAAAAAATCCAAAACCTTACCAAAACACCCTTTAAACA
>NC_061115.1:175052441-175113833 GCF_002878395.1 Capsicum annuum | reverse complement strand
TTTTGCAACCAATCATTCTGGTCCTTGCTTACTAAATATGGGGTCAAGAATAAGGTGGCTTTCCCATACCATCTTCAATGCAACGGGTTGGCAAAAGTGTCTAACCAAGAATAAAGGAGATTCTAGAAAAAACCATAAATTCAAGTAGAATGGATTACGCTCAAAAATGATATGCATTTTGTGGGCTTAATAGATCACATTTAAGACCTTCATTTGCATATCTCATTATTAGGTGGTGTTTGGTAAAGCTTGACACCTTCCCATCCAACTTGAACACAAGGCATTATGGGCCTTGTGGAGGTCAAATATGGATTGGAAGGATGCATCCAAGTTAATAGTGGACCAACTTCAAAAGATGGAAGAGTTTCATTTGAGGGCCTTTGAAAGTTCTACTCTCTAAAAGAAATGTATGAAGAAATGGCATGAGTCATTATTTAAAAATAAGAGTTCAAGGTTGATGGTGATGTCTTATTGTTCAACTCGAGGTATAGGGTGTTTTTTGATAAATTGAAAATGAGGTGGATAGGTCCCTTCAAAGTCGTGAAATGTTTTTCCTAATAGAGCGGTTGAATTGGAAGATAATCGAGATCCTAAATTATCATGAATGGGCAACTAGTTAAACAACATCATAAATAGAACCCAAAGGTGGATTTCTTTGAGATGATCTACCTTAATAATGCTTAATAAATGAAGGAAAACACCATGCTACAATGATAACTAGAGTGCTTTATGTGAGAAAACCCAAGCTATTTTTGTTTCTTTAAATAATGTTTGTTGATGTGTGTAGATGAATGCAAGGGTTAAAATATGGGGAATGTGGAAGAAAAAAAGTTGGAAAATCATATGCCAAGCTCTAGTAAGAAGGCTTTGGCGATGCGCTGAGCAAATCGGTGTATTGTGAAAATCCCTCGCCAAAATGATTTCCCAACCTCAAGGAATTTGTTACAATTGGAGATAGTAGGTGCCAATTGGCGCATTACCAACGTATTTAGGGACACAAAATTTTTGCTGATTTGTTTTTCCAAAATATGAACCAAAATTCCAACACACTATTATAATCAGTGATGGATCTCCACAACAATATATTGTCGATGTAGTCCGCAAAGGAAAAGTGATGCCAAATTCGAGCCGGTTGTGATGGTTTAAATTTCTTGACCTTTGACTTTTCATTATCCCTTGACCCATGGTTTTATTCAAATCCTCATCATTTTTGTCTTACTATTCAATCTTTCACTTCAACAACTCTTGGACACACACACACTTTACTTCAATGAATCACCAAACCAACATCATACATGAACCTTAGGGTTAAATTTCTT
This sequence comes from Capsicum annuum, assembly GCF_002878395.1. Lineage (NCBI taxonomy): Eukaryota > Viridiplantae > Streptophyta > Magnoliopsida > Solanales > Solanaceae > Capsicum > Capsicum annuum. The sequence continues at coordinate 175,112,514 of NC_061115.1, read as the reverse complement.
GAATCCTTTGACGATTTGTTCGTAAACTTGAATGGTTAGATTTAATTTTGTTTTGCACATTAAGTAAAAATTGTAGATGAATTAGAGTTCATAGTATTTTGGTGTTGAATTTACTTATGGGTAAATAAATTATCATTTAGTGTTCATAGTGTTTTGGTGTTGAATTTACTCGTATTTAACTTTCTTCACCTTTAACCTCATGACTATCAGTTAAGTGTTGAAAATAGAACTTAATAGCATGTGTTTACTTGTTTATGTATTGGGTTTGAGTACATAGTTGATATTCATGTAAGTTAGTGTTAACTCGATTAATTTTTCCTGATGATAGATTGGGTGATATAGTTCTTAAGGATAAGATCATTGTATTATTATGTGTGTACTGAAACTTAGGGGTCTGAGTACCCATGGTTCAAAAGCCGCCATTGAAGGCCAAAGGGCACGAGTTGAAGCTTCAAGGAGATAACATTTCGACAATGGGTTGAGAACCTAGACGATGAACCAAATTGTATGACATATCATTAAAGTTCTCCCCTTATCATTGAAAGTCACCATAAGGTTGACTACATATAGTATGATCCAGTGATGCCTTAGTAATTCGGCAATGCTCAAGGAGTATCACTGAATCCTTCAGCGCATCGTCGATCTCCCACTTACCTTAGTTGACTTGTGCCTAAAGTTTTTGTATATTTCGGTGATGGAATCTAGAATCACTAATTTGATTGGTTATGCACCAAATAATTGGATGATGTAGAGGTTGACATTTTTATTTTCATGTTTTTCTAACATTGGCCAAATCCATTTTTGTTCTTATGTGCAGAGGTTCCTCGAATAAAGTGTGTATCAATGAAGTAGTCCAAATCTTCACCTCCCATCTCAATGCTTGCAAGGGGTGATTATCCATGTAATGGCAATAACCAAAAAAGTATTTGAGAAAAGAGAGTGGATGAGTGAAAGTCTAAGAACCCTATTTCTTTTGAGAGAAGCTTTATGAATAGATCAAAATCCAAGAGGTACAACTTGGATTCCTCATATGAGGGAAATACTAGGCCCATTCATGAGCCTCTCCGCATTCCAGAAGTAGCTCTAGGAAAGAAGGAAAAAGTTGAGCAAACCCCTACTCCTAAAGTAGTACCCTTTCTACACCCCTAAGGAGGCCAATATATTTTGAATCATATCAAGGTGCAACATCAATGCATATCATAGAGGAGCAGTGTCTAAGCTTGAATAGTCTAAAAGAAAAGCATCCTTAGGTCCCTTCAGCACGCTGCTACCAAATGGCTTTGTTAGCCCTATTGCTAAGTAATGTCATTCCCAAATGGAATAACCCTATTGTCCAAATTCAAAAGGCATACATTTACTTAGAAGATCAGTGTTGGTTGAGCTTCGTGTGTAGCAACATCTTGCCTTTCCAAAATTAATTTATTCCAGTTTCTCCTTGAGGGATACTTGTCAACACGATCATTGTAAAAGAGATGTTAAATTTGGGATCACTCATAGTCCCAAACATTTCTAGTCAGGTTTAAAAAGAGCAGACCTCCCTTGCCTTTCCTTGTTTAATCTCTGAGTTAAGTCGTCGTGCAAAAGTGTCATTTAACTAGAAAAAGGATTTTGAATATACCCTTATTTCCACAGTTGATACTATAAGGATAAATTTGGTTGATGAAGTTAGAAAAAAACTCATGCGAAATATGCCTCGATGGTTGGTTTATGTTATTTTGATGGTGGTGCAAGCCAGCCCACTCCTATTTATATTTCATATTCCACTCCTCCTTAGTCCACTCCCATACCTACTACTATAACCCCAACAATAGTCACATCTCCATAACCACCTAGACCTAGTATCCCCACTCATTAGCCTTCCACTATTGCAGATTTCTTAGGGGCTCCATTAACCCAGGATAATATCGTTTGGATGGGAAATATGGTTTATTCAAGAGATTATAGGTTAGCTAAACTTAAGAGAGATATTTTATGTATGATTCCTAAGGCTATAAAAGTTTCTATGGACTAGGTACATGAGGAGATGTATATTTTTGGGGAGGCCTTGAGGCATTTTAGGAGGAGGTTGGATACACTGAGTACTCCTAAAATTCTTTTTCACCAGAGGTTGTGACTAGAATGTGGGGTGAACTATTTCTTGTTTGAAGAATATAGATGAGCTATAGTTCCCTGATGTGAATTATTTATGGGGAGCTTCATCTAAGACACCAGGCCCAGATCCTACACCTGTTCATGAGATTGCCCCGTGATTGAGAAAGAGGGATAGATGAGTTAGACTGTGCTTTGGATAAAGCAGTGGATAGTGCTAATATCAATGGTTTCTTTAAGAATAAGGGACTGATTGGGATTTAGTTGATCCACAAGTAGTAGAGTAGAATAATAGTAGGAGATCGAGAATGCTATACTTGTTTTCACTATAAAAAGGTCATTTGTGAGACTTTAAAAAATGGGAACTCTAGCTAAGTTGCTGCTATGGAGACTTCATATGTTGTACTAAATCTACTTCTTCAGATAGATAGAGCTGAGTTGGGTATCGATGCCCAGACAGTGGCTACTTTGGTGAGCCATTTGTTGCCTCAAGCTTAGCTACATTCAATAGGACTCCCACTCTATCTAGTTTATTTAGTCCTTTTATATTGGTGACAATTCATACCTTTTAGTTGGGGTTATATATTTATTTATTTAGATCTGTAATATGGGTTCCTAGTTCTCTTTTCATACATTTTGGATACTTATTGTTATTTCAGTGTGAGGATGCACATTTGGATACTCTTTACATTTGGATATTTTCTTTATTATGGTAGTAATAATTAGATGTTAATGCTTTGGATTTCATTTGATCTGTGATGTGTGGGGTTCTTATTTCTTTATTTAAATATCATTTGATTTATTATTCTCTTCTTAGAAATTGTAGTTTCATTGCAAATACATATTCATTTTAACACGTAGAGGAAAGTGTACTAACAATATACAGTTTGACTCACTTTTCATGTTGTTGTATGTCTAATATTTCAAAAATATGTCCATCTTTAAAAAAATTTCATTGATCTAGTTAAGTTAGTTAGTCTCTCATTTTTTGTTAAAACTCTTATCTTATTTTGGCTACTTGGATACCTATCTTGATATGTGATATGGTGTGTTACAATAATTGAGGAAAAGTACCTTAAGTATGCAATTAAGTAGCATATGTAGGAAAGGTTTTGATTTGATATTGTACATCAAGTCCACCTAAAACTTTCTTGATTGTTCACCTTTTAGATAAAAGTGTATGCAATATTGGAGATACAATCTTGGGTAATTAATCGAGAGCAAACTACCCTTTGTGACCAAAATTTAGCCACCCCTTGGCTAGTATGGTGACCAATTTTGTCCCCAATTGAGCCTTGGAACCCGTTTCTTGAATAACCTTGTTACAAGTCAAAAACTTATTCCCTCAAATCACTCTATTGCACTAAACCTTCTCAAAGTGTTAAGGTGAGGATAAAGATCAAATTAGGCCGAAAGCCTAAGTCGGGGGTGAAGGAAACCTCAAATTGAGCATGTACTCGGTAGTTCATAAATTTAGGGACTACTAACATCCTCTTTCATTTATCCTTGTATCCTTAGTTTATATATAAAAAGGGGAAAACATCGAGAAAATGGTTAAAAACTTTCAAATAAAAGAGATTTATAACGTCATTCTTCTTTTATAAATATGTTTTATTGTTCGGATTTTTTAAAGGATGGGGAAGTGGAAAATAGCTTGAATGGATTTGAAAAATTGGTTCTACATTTTTGTAAAGAGCGAACCTTGGGAAAATAGATTGATTGAGGTCTCTCTAGATGCTTCATTGAGGTAGAGTCACTATAACCTTAATCTTTCCTATCTTACTCATTGCCTACACTACAAGCCAAACTAACACCTAGGTGATATTCAAAGTAGCATGCTTGAATATGGTGAAATAGAGAACTTCTGTCCTTGATCTTTTTTGGAGAGTAAGAAATTTGTGTTAACTCCTACAGTTATGGAATAATCAGGGGTTTTCAGTGAAGGGAGTTCTTTGTGTGAGGGTGCTTAGTTTGCATACTTGAGTATTTTTCAATCTCGATTGAAGTCTATAGGCATGTGCTTGACTTGATAACATTTAGACAATGTTTGATTTTTTGACAAATTGAGAGCCTGATAGCTGAAACATGGGCCTTGGTTTTCAAAATAATGAGGGCAAAGCATTTTCTCAAAAGAAGTGTGTGTCTAGCTCTCAAGTTGTACTATTTGTAGACAGTGGTAGTTTTGTTGTGTCTGCATCGATTTACTCGAGCACAAGCAAAGGTTTAAGTTGGGAGTGTTGATGAGTTAGAAAATTGTGACTTATTTTCCCTAAAAATAGGGAGAAAACATGTTCTCAATACTAAATCAAAGCATTTTTAATGTTGATTTGGTTTAACTTCAGGGTAAAGGCCTAGAAGGGATCAAAGTAGCAAAAAGGAGAAAAAAGAGGCAAAAATATGAAATATTAAAGAAAAAATTACCCAAAGACATAAAAGATACACTTTAACACATCATTGAAGTGATGGGTGGATCATCAAAGATGAGCCTCCATCTCAAGTTCTAATATAAAAGGACCAAGAAAAAGAGAAACAAAATGGAGATACGATGAACTATTTGGTGCATCGGCGGACCAGTCTCGCATCGCCAAAAGGAACAGAAGCCTACCTGTGGATATTGTCATGATGAAAAATAAGTAAGCCACATATAATTTAGTGCATCACCAACTTGTTTGGTGATAGACTTTGCTCAGTCAAATTGTGAAGCAGTGGCATTTCTGTAATTATGTAGCCTATTTTTCCTGATGCTATTTAAGCTTTTTTGGCTATTGGGAACCCTATCTTTTTCCAATTTTGTTTATTTTTAATCTTGTAATCAAATCCTAGTCATTGTATTTTCTACTTTTCACTGGGAGTTTAGAGTTTTCTTGTGAAACATTTGGATTCTTTGACTAATATGGCTGAAGAATTTGGTATAATTTCTTCTTTTTTATTATTAGTAGCTAATTTCCCATACTTGAGGTTATGATTTATTGAGTATCAATTGTCTGTGGGTAGTGATTATTTACCTTTTTATTAGATTGTATGTTATGATTTAAGCTAAAGCATTATGCCCTAATTTATAAATTGAGGTTGCAAACTTAGTCTATGTTTAGATCTTATGTATTTCCTAAAAAAGAGTATAAGAGTGATTAGATTTAGTTAACAAAACTTGAGCTATACTCATTTAAGTACTAATGTTGGTGATAGATTATCCACTACAACGCTAATGGTTCTTTGATAGCGTAGACATTTGGGTAATTTTAGAGAAATCCGTGTGAAATTTGACTCTGGATTGAAAAAACATTTCCAATATCTAAAACCATGCCTAATCATTATTAGCAATCAAATATTAGGTATACTTTCACTTGCCTATGAATATAATCATTCTCAAGAAGGCATAACCCTAAGTGTTTTTTAACTTATTTGATTAAAACCTTGTTGCATTTCACTTTGGCAAACCAATTGTAGTTACTAATAACTTGATTCTAAAAGTTGTTTAAACAAACCCCACCCCCATTTACTTTCATGTTAAATTTAACATTGCATACAAATTGATTTGTTCGTGACACTTGAGAGTGAAGTTATTACTCTCATTCCCTGTGGATACGAACCTAATGTTAAATAAATTGACAACGATCACTATATTCCATAGAATAACTTAAGCATTATCAGACCCTCTATGAGTTGCTCAAATGGATAAATCCTAATCTTATGTACTAAAAGCATTTTGGATGCAAATGTTTTGTTTGCAATAATGGAAATGAGGTATTGGGAAAGTTTGTGCAAAATGTGATGAGGTATTTTCTTAGGATACTCTTCCCAAAGTAAAGCATACAATGTCTTCAAAAAAGAACTAGTTGTGTGAGGATAGCACCTATGTCATATTTGATGAATAATATTATGAAGTAAAGACAAGTAAAAGACTAATGATGATGGTTTTGGGTTGGTTCAAGATTCTAAAGATGAGTGTGAAGAATCACTCAAAAAACGTACCACATACATTGAACAAAACACTATAAATCAAGGAGAAGTGCTAGCCTCAGGGGGAACTACGCGGATAGAATAATCTTCCTATCAAACTTATGTATCAGGCCCCTCTCAACCAACTACTAGAAGAAACTGGAAAAACAATAGGTCATATCCAATTGAAAATATTATTTTCCCCATGGACTCGGAAATACAAACTAGGAACAATTTGATAAAAATGTGTACGTACTTCGCATACTTGTCATTAATACAGCCTAAAAAAATCAAAAAAACCTTGATGGGTGCATATTGAATTATGTCCTTGAAAAAAGATTTAAACAAATTTGAAAGATGTAAGGTATGATACTTGGTACCAAAGCTTGTAGAATAATAATCATTGGAACTTGACAGGTGCTTTAAATAAACAATATGATCAAGGTGTAGTAACTAGGAACAAAGCAAGACTAGTGGTACAAGGATACAATCGTAATAAGAATATTAATTATTTTTATCTTTCACATGGAGTTCAATCTATTTTAAATGGAAGTCAAAAATGCTTTATTGATGGATATATGATTGAAGAAGTGTATGTGAAGCAACTCCCAGGCTTTGAAAGTTTTGAATTTTCTTATTATTTTTATAAACTTGACAAATCTCTCTATGGACATTTTTAGTAAGATCTAAGAGTTTGGTATTGACCGACTATCCTCTTTTCTTTTAGATAATGGATACATAAGAAGGGAAATTTATAAAGCAAGAGGAAGTTAAGCTCCTCATTTTGAAAATATATGTGGGTGACATAATTTTTGGGGCTACTAATGATGTGTTGTGTAATGAGTTTGCCTTGATGATGAATAGTGAATTTGAAATGAACATGATGGAAGAACTGGCCTTATTTCTAGAATTATAGATAAATTGGACCAAAGTTGGAATATCCATACACCAATTGAAGTATATCAAAGAATTGTTGAAGATATTTGAAATGGATGGGCCTAAGAAAAATAATACTCCTATTGCTACTATTATAAAGATTGACAAAGATAAAACAGGTATACCTATTGCTAAGATAAAATATAAAGGAAGGATAGGCTCTTTGTTAAATCTTACTATAAGAAGATCTGACATTATTTATAATATAAGATTATGTGTTAGGTTTTAGTCTTATCCTAAGGGATCTCACTTGAAGGTTCTAAAAAAGATCCTAAGGTATCCCAAAGGTACTAAAGGCTTGGTCCTTTGGTATCCAACTAGAGATTCAATTGATGTTATTACTTATGCAGATATTGATGTTGATTATGCTAGATACTTAGTGCATCAAAAAAGTACTTCTAGAATGGCATACTTCTTAGGACCTTGTCTTGTGTAACACCTCGTAATATTCTTAGAACAATTTGGTTTCTAGTTGCATGCATAAGAGGCTTAAATTCTAACAATTTCACTAAGTGTTGGGGACTTAGTCATTTTTAAGGCCTCTTAACTTTAAGGATTTTTAAATGGGTCTTTCCGACCCTGAGATATTGGTTTCTGAGATAAGTCATGCTCAGGGGTGTAAGAAGCATGTCTCAGAGAAGTTTCAGATTTTTTAGATGAGGATTGGGTTATGTTTGGATCATGATTCCAGAAACTCATTGTAATAGTGTCAGATAGTGGTACTGTTCCCGATGGCATGTCTACCGCATTGCGGTGATCAAGTAATTCACAACCTAGTTACGAATTTCAATGCCTGAGGGCAATTATGTCTTTTCTCCTCAATCCAAGTCATCATACCATGACTTATATCACCAGTTAGGGCGTTATTTACCCATCCTCTTCAATTCTCCTCTCAAAGAAACCTATTCATCTCCCAAAAACATCAATACAATTACTTTCTGTCCAAGGAAACCAAGAATTCAAGTTCCCAAATCCAAGAACCTTCAAGGAGACATGAATATTGGTGTTTCTCTTCCAAGATTAAGAGTTTAAGGTATGTGTGATGTTCATCCATGGGCCCTTTTAACCCATGGAGTCCAAGAATCCCTTTTTGTTTTTAAATTATGAATTTTTCATACTTAAGTTTAATTATCCATAAATATCTTATTAATTTGATTTCATGCTATGATTATAAGTGTTTTCAAGTGGAATGAGCCATTACATGTTTTGAATATCAAAATATTTATAGTTAAATCCCTAATTTATTGTTTTTATTGTACTGTAACTATGTTGTGGTCGCATGTTTGACCAATTCCCATGCGACGTTCATAACTCTCATGTGTTTGATGAATTGCCTAAGTTGAGTTTTGAATAATTATTCCCTACTATAGTTTACAAAGTTTTTTAATCTTTATTATTATTATTTCCATTCAGTGTTGGTAGGTTATGAACACCTGATACCTAGTTGTTTACATAATTTCAGTATCCTTAAAATGATTTCAAATAAAGCATGAGCATTCTCATTCAATTAGTTACTATGAACATTTGATTTCTCAGTTAAACTTAGTTTAGTCCAGTATCCGTGTCATTCAGTTGAAGGTAACACTTAGCACTGAGAGAACATAGGGATAATGCCTCCTTATCAGTTTAGGCATGAGGACTTAGTAGCAGTCCCTAAGTTCCATACCTGTGGCACAACCGTAGATTTTGAGGGGTCCCCCGTCAATTAGGCATGACACCCTCATCCTTCTGGACATCAGCCTTGTGTAATCCACATCGTCAGTCAGTGTTTGTACCCTTGGCAAGGTACCGGCACCCTTTCAACTGGGTTATCACTTGGACCTCGATAGCATATTGGGGCATGTTGATTTTAGCTAGCTCCCTACAGTCTTAGTGAAGTATTCAGTACAGAATTCATTTTAGATTTTTTTTTACCAAGGCATACAAATTTCTAGTTATTTCGTCATAAGATTTCAGTATTTTAGTTTACAGAGTATTTCAAAAATATAATCTGCTTGGTTCTGTATTCTCAGATATTTCAGTTTTTCGTGCATTCATATTCAGCTATCTCATGTTATCCAGTCAGTTATTATTTGATGCACAGTTAGCCCATGTATTTCAGCCTAACCTCTACTCATATACCAGTACATTCAAAGTACGGATTGCATAATCTTGTTTATGCTATGATACTTAATATCATAGGTTTGGTTGCTCAGTTTCCTGATCATACTTAAGACTTACCAGCATTACAATAGCAGCATCGGCAGTGGTGAATCCTCATCCTTTGAGGACAAGTTTATCTTTCATTCAATTATTTTAGCATTTCTTTTAGCTAGTTAGTTAGTTGGGGGTTTGTCCCATCAACTCCGCAGCCAATCTGTTATAGGATTTTCAGACAATTAGAAAGTCAGTTAAATAGTTAGTCAATTTATCAGTATTGTCAGTTCTGTTTCAGTATTTTTATAGATGTTTACAAACTTGTGATTGAATCACATTTTTAGTATTCGGATTGATTTCACCTTGTTTGTTTATATTTTGCGTACACATTTTATTACTAGATTACTCAGTGCTCACAGCAGGTACTAGTTCATGGGTTAGCTTGCGGTTACTTGTGATCATAAGCACCATTGTCGTGACTAGGGGGTAGCCTTAGGTTATGACAAAACTTGGTATTATATTTTAAGGTTTTACAGTGTCCTAGGTAGTATAGAAGCCTCATTAAGTAGAGTTTTGAGCATGGGTGTGAAGTGTGCCACACTTATGGGCAAAAGGCTATAAGACTTTTTAGGAAAAGTTACCCTTCGTTTAGTGTTCATGTCATGCAAAAGAGCATGAGCTCTATTTAAACTCTTTTTCTAACTAATCCTTTATTCTGTTACAGACAATGCCTACAAAAAAAACAATAGAAGAAGGAATGGGAATCATTCTGCACCATCGTCCGTTCAAGAAAATCCACTGAATGAGTATGTCACTTACGCCAAATTTAGGGCTGCTTTTACGAATTTATCCCATTCAATAACTACTCAGAATAATCAGCAGGATATTACCCCCGCCAATCCAGTGGCAAATACCATTGTAGCTAGGGTCTGGGATTTTACTTGAATGAATTCTCCTTTATTTTTGGGATCTAAGTCTGAGGAGGATTCACAGGAGTTCTTTGATATGGTTCAGAATATGATAGATATTACGAGTGTCACTTTAAGTGAGAGTGCAGAATTATCTACTTATTAGTTACAGGATGTAGCTCACACCTAGTATAAGTAGTGAATGGAGGATAATATGTTGTGGCGGGGCCTGTAGAGTGATAGAAGTTTTCCACGACTTTCCTAGAAAGGTTCTTTCCACTAGAGTTTAGGGAAGCTAAGGTGTTGGAGCTCATAAATTTGATGTAGGGTACTATGAGTGTGAAAGAGTACTTGCTTAAGTTTACTCAGTTGGCGACGTATGCGGTAGCTGACAACAAGTCTAGAATGAGTATATTTGTTTCTGGTGTAGCTGATAGTATAGTCAAGGAGTGTGGGGTTTTTATGTTGATTAAGGAGATGGATTTATCTAGACTTATGTTTTATGCTCAGCAGATTGAGGAGGAGAAGATTAAGGAGAAAGAAAGAGAGAATAAGAGGGATAGGACAGGTAGTTTTTACTTTTCTCAGTCGAGGTCAGAGGGTGGCAACCATTATTAGTTTCATCTGAAACTTTCAGCTCTAGCTCTGTCTTCAACTAGTGCGCTAATGCCAAAGTTCAGGAATGACAGTCGGGATAGGGCGCCAGTCTATAAGTCACAGGTAGTATGAATAGTAGTCGTACTAACCCATTTTGTTGGAGATATAGTAAGAATCATCTAGGTGAATACAGGGATGGTAGTAATGTGTGTTTTGGGTGTGGCAGAACAGGCCACAGAATTAAGGAGTGCCCGATAGGTATGTGGAAAAGTAGGAATAAGCACCGGTAGGGTCAAAATAATTTTTTAGTAGCGCCAGTAGGGAGTTGGCGCTAAATCTAGTGCCACCAGTAGATAGTGTCAGAACAGGTTGTATGCACTTCAGTCCTGACAAAATTAGAAAAGTTCTCCTAATGTGGTTACGGGTATGTTACAAGTCTTGAATCTTCATGTGTATGTTTTATTAGACCCCGAAGCCTCACTTTCTCTTGTAACCCCCTATATAGCTGTTAATTTTTATGTTAGCCCAAAAATATTAATAGAGCCTTTCTTAATGTCTACCCCTGTGGGTAACTCTATCATAGCCAGATGGGTTTACAGAAATTTCCCAGTTATAATATCCTAGAAAATCACTTTCGTTGATCTTGTGGAGTTAGAGATGACTGATTTTAATATCATTCTCAGTATAGAGTGGCTCCACTCATGCTATGCTTCAATTGATTGTACAAATAGAGTCGTTCAATTTTAGTTTCTTAATGAACCAGTCATTGAATGGAGGGGTAGTACTTTAGTACTTAGGGGTCAAATTGTTTCATATCTTAGAGAGAGAAAGATGATATCTAAGTGGTGCATTTACCATCTTGTTCGAGTCAAAAACTCTAATTTTGAGACTCCTAGTCTCGAGTCAATTTCAGCAGTAAGAAAATTTCCAGACATTTTTCTTGAACATCTTCTTGGAGTTTCTCTCGAAAGAGAAATTGACTTTGGGATAGATCTACATCCAGATACCAAGCCTATCTCTATTTCGCCCTACAGAATGGCTCCAGCTGAGCTTAGAAAGTTTAAATAATAGTTGAAAGATCTCTTAGATAATGGATTCATCAGGCCAGTGTTTCTCCATGGGGCACTCCAGTTCTTTTTGTTCATAAGAAAGATGGTTCTCTCAGAAAGTATATCAATTATCATCAGTTGAACAATGTCACAATCAAGAATAAATATCCATTCCCCAAGATTATTGACTTGTTCGACCAACTTCAGGGTGCCAGTTATTTCTTTAAGATAGACCTCAGATCTGGCTATCATCAGCTCAGAGTCAGAGAATGTGACATTCCGAAGACCACCTTCAGAACTGGGTATGGTCACTTTGAATTTCTAGTTATGTCTTTTGGACTAGCGAATACCTCAGCGGATTTCATGGACTTGATGAATAGAGTATTCAAGAAGTACTTGGACATGTTCTTCACAGTCTTCATTGATGATATTCTTGTTTATTCCCATAGTGAAAGTGATCATACAGACCATCTTAGAATTATATTACAGACTATTATAGCCCATCAGTGGTTCGCCAAATTCAGTAAGTGCAAATTTTTGCTAAGATCAGTAGCTTTTCTTGGCCTTATTATTTCTAGTGATGGCATTAGAGTTGACCCTAAAAAAACTGAAGCAGTGAGAAACTGGCCCAGACTTATCTCTCCATCAGATATTAGGAGTTTCTTGGGTTTGGCTGCCTATAAAAAATGATTTTTTGATGGGTTCTCTTTTATTGAGTCCCCCATGTCTCGATTGACTCAAAATAAAGTCAAATTTCAGTTGTCATATTCTTGTGAAAAGAGTTTTCAGGAGTTGAAGACTCGACTCACTTCAGCCCCAATCTTGACTTTGCCAGATGGTTTAGATGGGTTTATTGTTTACTGTGATGCATCCAGAGTTGGTTTTGGTTGTGATAATATAGAGAGATAAGGTCATATCCTATGCCTCTAGAAAACTTAAACTCTATGAAAAGAATTACCCTACCCATGATCTTGAGTTGGCAGCTGTTATTTTTGCATTGAAATTTTGGAGGCATTATCTTTATGGGGTTCATGTTGATGTATTCACGGATCACAAAAGTTTGCAGTATGTGTTTTTACAAAAATATTTAAATCTTCATCAACCAAGGTGGCTTGAGTTGTTAAAAGATTATGATATGAGTATATTGTATCATCCGGGTAAGGCCAACGTATTATTAGATGCCCTTAGTAGATTGTATATGGGTAGTGTTGCTCATATTGAGAATGATAAAAAGTAGTTAGTCTAGGAGGTTCATCAACCTGCTAGATTAGGTATTCGGTTGGTTGATTCAGCTAAGGGAAGTATATGGGTACAGAATGGTTCAGAATCTTTTTTGGTTGCAGAAGTAAAAGAAAAGCAAGATAGAGATTCTAGTTTTGTTAAGTTGAAGGAATCAATAGAGATCATAAGATAGAGGTATTCTCCCGAGGGGGAGATGGTGAGTTGCGATATCAGGGTAGGCTATATGTGTCGTGTCCCGATGCTTTGAGATAGTGGATTTTAGTAGAAATACATGGTTTTCGTTACTCTATACACCTAAGAGCCACTAAGATGTACCATGATTTGTGGGAAATCTATTGGTTGAGTGGTAAGAAGTGAGATATTACAGAGTTTGTAGCTAAGTGTGCTAATTGTTGGTAGATTAAAGTTGAGCACCAGAGGCCTAGTGGCACATTACAGGAGTTCAGCATCCCGACTTTGAAATGGGAAGAGGTGAACATGGATTTTGTGACAATGTTGCCTCGTACGTATCATCAGTATGATTTGATATCGTTATTGTAGACAGAAGGACCAAATCAGCCCATTTCTTGACCGTTCATACTTCATATTTATCTAAGGATTATGCCAAGATCTATATTAAAGAGTTGGTTAGGTTGCATGGAGTCTCGTTGTCTATCATTTCATATAGAGGTACTTAGTTTACCTCTCATTTTTGGAAGGCATTTCAGAAGGGTCTTGGAACCCAAGTTCATCTTAGTATAGCTTTTCATCCCCAGATAAATGGTTAGGAAAAGAGGACCATTCAGGCCCTAGAAGACATATTGAGAGCATATGTTATTAACTTTAAAGGGAGTTGGGATGAACTCTTACCTTTGGTCGAGTTTGCCTACAATAACAGTTATTACTCTAGTATTTAGATGGCTCCATTTGAGGCTCTTTATTGGAGGACATGTAGATATCCTATTGGTTGGTTTGAGGTATATGAGGCCACTTTGGTAGGACCAAATTTGGTGTTTGAAGCAATGGGGAAAGTTTATTTAATCAGGGAGAGGTTTAAGATAGCCCAAAGCCGTCAGAAATCCTATGCAGATGTGAGGAGAAGAGACCTTGAGTTTGATGTTGGTGACTTAGTCTATTTGAAAATCTCATCCATAGAGAGAGTGAAGATATTTGCCAAGAAGGGGAAGCTCAGCCCCCGATATGTTGGCCTTTATAGAATTTTGAGTCATTTTTAAAAGTTAACTTATGCACTAGAATTGCCTGGAGATTTGGCATCAGTGCATCTGGTGTTTCAGGTTTTCTTATTAAAGAAGTGTATTGGTGATCCAGCTATTGTAGTTCCTTTAGAAAGAACATAGGTTCAGGATAGCCTCTCTTACGAAGAAATCCCAGTCGATATCCTTGATCGTAAGATTCGACTAAGGAACAAAAAAGTTTCCTTAGTCAAATTTCTTTGGCGAAATCAGTCTGTTGAGGGAGCCACTTGGGAAGCAGAGGCAGATATGCATACCAAGTACCCTCATTTTTTCTCCACAAACTCAGACTCAGCGTAAGGTAATAATTTTCCTTAGACTGTCTCTTTTCCATTCTTAGTTCCAGCTATATAATAATTATTATGTCATTGCATGCCTTCAAGAAATCAATACAGTTCATGAATCATGTTTCAGACTCAGTCCTGTAATCATGCTTCCAGTTATACATGTTCAGTATGTGATCTCAGTTGCCTTGTTCAGAACTCTCAGCTTAAATTTCACTAAGTTCAACTTATAGTTGCATGCATAGGAGGCATAAATTCTAAAATTTCACTAAGTGTTGGGAACTTAGTAATTTTTTAAGGCCTCTTAACTTGGAGAATTTTTAAATGGGTCTTCCCGACCCTGAGATATTGGTTTTTGAGTTAATTGTTGCTCAGGGGTGTAGGGAGCATGTCTCAGAGAAGTTTTGGATTTTTCAAACGAGGATCATGTTTGGATGACGATTTCAGCTGCTCATCGCAATAGTGTTGTGTCGCGGTGCTAATCTCAATAGCACATCTACTGCATTGCGGTGATCAAGCAATTTGTAGCCCAGTTACGAATTTAAATGCCTGAGGGGGAATTATGTCTTTTCCCCTTAATTCAAGTTGTTATATCACGACTTATATCACCAATTAGGGTGTTATTTACCCCTTTTCTTCAATTCTCCTCTCAGAAAAACCCTATTCATCTCCCAAGAACATCAATACAATTACTTTCTACAAATAAACCTAGAATTCAGGTTCCCAAATCCAAAAACCTTCAAAGAGACAACAAGATTTGGTGTTTTCCTTCCAAGATTAAGGGTTTAAGGTATGTGTGATGTTCATCCATGGGCCCTTTTCACCCATGGCGTCCAAGAATCCATTTTTATTTTTAAATTATGAATTTTTATACTTAAGTTGAATTATGTCCATGAATATCTTATTAATTTGATTTCATGCTATGATTATAAGTGTTTTCAGGTGGAATGAGCCATTACATGTTTTGAATATCAAAATATTCAAAATTAAATCCCTAATTCATATTTTTTTGTATTGTAACTATGTTGTGATCACTTGTTTAACCCATTCTAATGTGAAGTTCATGACTTTCATGTATTTGATGAATTGCCTAAGTTGAGTCGTGAATAATGATTCCCTATTATGGTTTTTAAAGCTTTTAATCTTGCTTATTGTTATTTCCATTCATTGCTGGTGGGTTATAAATACCCGATACCTAGTTGTTTACATAATTTCAGTATCTTTAGAATGATTTAAGATAAACCATAAGCATTGTCATTTAATCAGTTGCTATGATTAGTTGTTTTCTTAGTTAAACTTAGTTTAGCCCAGTATTCGCGTCATTCAGTTGAGAGTAACGCTTAGCACCAAGCGAACAAAGGGATGGTGTCTCCCTCATCAGTTTAGGCATGAGGACCTAGTAGCAGTCCCTAAGTTCTAGACCTATGGCACCACCGTAGATTTTGAGGGGTCCCCCATCAGTTAGGCGTGACACCCTCGTCCTTTGGGACATCAGCCTTATGGAATCCACATCTTCAATTAGTGTTTGTACCCTTGGAAAGGTACCGGCACCCTTACAACTAAGGTTACAGGTTAGACCTCGATAGCATATTGGGGCATGATAGTTTTAGCTATCTCCCACAGTCTCAATACAGTATGCAGTACAAAATTTAGTTTAAGTTTTTTTTACCAAGGCATACAGATTTCCAGTTACTCAGTCATAAGATTTCCGTATTTTAATTTACAGAGTATTTCATAAATATTATATGTTTGGTCTTGAATTCTCAGATATTTCAGTTTTTCATGCATTCATGTTCAGTTATCTCATGTTATCCAGTCAGTCATTATTTCATGCACAGTTAGCCCATGTATTTCATCCTAACCTTATCTCATATACCAGTACATTCAATATACTGATTGCATACTCTTCTTTGCGTTGTGATGTTTAATATCATAGGTTCGAATGTTCAGTTTCCTAAGAGTACTTATACCGTCCAGTATTACAGCAACAGCAGCAGTGGTGAGTCTTTATCCTTCGAGGACAAGTTTATCTTTCATTTATTTATTTTTGCATTTCTTTTACTTTATCAGTTGGAGTTAGGTGGGGGTTTGTTCCATCAACTCCATAGTCAGTTAGTTAGAGGCTTTTCAGACATTTACATAATCAGTTAGATAGCTAGTTTTTTTATTGGTATTATCATTTGTGTTTTCATATTATTATCATATGTTTATAGACTTGTGATTGAATCACGCTTTCAGTATTCAGATTGATTTTGCCTTACTAGTTTATCTTTCGTGTACATGTTACATTACCAGATTACTCAATGCTCACAGCATGTACCAGTTTATGAGTTAGCTTATAGTCACTTATGATCGTAAGCACTGTTGTTGCGACTACGGGATAGCCTTAGGTCGTGACATCTCATTTCTTGGGAAACAAAGAAATAAAATTAAGTAGCACTCTTAATTGTTGAGCTGAATATGTAGTTTTTTCTTCTAATTTCTCTCAATTAATCTAGATAAAGCAAAAACTTAGTGACTATAGTATCAATCTAGGTTGCATTCCTCTATTATGTGATAATACAAGTGCACTCAACATGGCAAAGAATTCAGTCCAATATAAAAGAACTACGCACGCTGATGTGAGGCATCACTTTCTCAAAGATTGTATGAAAAAAAAGATTTATTGGGAAAGTGATTGTGGAGAAAATGCATTGCAGATATATTTACAAAAGCCTCAGGAATAATATATTGTCCCACAGGCTGATCAGCCAACTTTGACAAAAGGAAGGATTTAACCTCCTTTTATGTTAAGTAAGAGATATTGTAATTAACTCAGCTTTTGTTCCTTCACAAGATCACATCCATAAATTAATAGTTCCCCAAAAATATCTAGTGATATTATCTCATCTTCTATTTAAAAATTCACCAAGTAAAGAAAGCATATAAGGACTTAGTCCTTAGGTCAGGTACGCACACCCTTTACAAAGTATTCAAAAGTTAAGTGCAAGTTTTAAAAAGAATGATGTTTTGTCATAAGAACCTGAGATTCATCATCATACCACATACTCCAAATAAGACAACCCCTAAGTGGGACAGTCAAATAAAATATCTTTTAATCATTATTCCCTCTTACGAAAATTGACAACTATCACTTCAACCATCACAACCCTTTAAAATGTTTTCTCTCTATATATATAAACTATCCTTCTTCACGAAACCCTTAACCAAGATTTTCTTTAATTTCTTTCTGATATATCACCTAAAAACTTTTAAAAACTTCATCAAATGGCATATTTACTTTCCTTCTCTTCATCTACAAAACCCAGAGCATCCCCATTCTACTTTTTTATGGATTCTAATGATAAATATTTCTCATCATTCATTGGTGCAAATACTAAGAGGGAACCAAGGTCTCATTGTTCATTGTCCTCTATCCTATTTCTCCTTTGAGATCACCATCTATTATTCTCCCTTCAAATTTCTCTCTAAGACCTTCATCCACTCAATCCCAAATATCTAACTCCCTAAACTACCTCTAGAGTTCAGAAGATGTGAACATTGTTGTTCCTTCATCTGAAGTCACTAAATCTCTTTCTTCTAATGAAAAGAAGTTAATAGTGATGGGAACATTCTCATTACCTCAAAATACACAAAAAAAGTATCATATTCAATCCTAGGGTACAAAAAGAGGGATACTCATAAGCCCAAGTCTGACTCCAAATCCAAGTCTGAATTACAACCTTAACCCCTATTCTCTTTACTACCGAAAATACCAAATATAAGGAAAAAGGATACAAAAGTAAGGGAGGCTGAAGAGGCTAGAAGAGACAGAGTGGATAGAGGGAACAAAAAGATTGGGGATAATAATGAACCCATTGATATTAAAGAAGAGAAAGAGGAGGTTGAAAAAGAAGAAAAATCTCCCTTTTAAAAAAGGAAAAAAAAAAACAAGAATTGTGAAATATTCTTGAGATTAGGGCCCATTGACTATTATTCCACTCAACTCAAGATGAAGGAAAGAGTTATTAATTATGAATTAATTGATAATCCTTTAATTTAGTAGTTTATTGATAGGTTTAGGTTTTAAGGTTGGGAACATTTGTTTAAAATGAAAAATTCTTTTCTGTATAAGAAGGAGATGATAGAATTTTATGCAAACTTGAATACATTAGAGGGATGGGTGGTGAGTTCCAGTGTTAGTGGGGTAGAGATCACTTTTTATCCTATTAAATTAAGAGAAATCCTAAATGTGCCTGCAGGGTGGTTAGAGGAGTATGTAGGAAAGACTCATGGAGCTTTTTTGCTGACAAGAAAATTCACTCAACTAAAAAAGATGATGAAGCCTAGAAAGGTGTTAAAGAGAAAGATGTCTCCATTTCACAAACTCTTATTTGGAAGAGTGAACAAGGAGATATTTCCAAAATAAAGAAGAAGGCATAAGGCTAGTTTCAAGGATATGGGTATCATGCATACCATGGATATGGATGAGACGGACAACTTTCTAGCTCTCATGATCAAACATATGAAGAGATTTACATCTCGAAAGACTGACTCTCATGGTCTAGCCTATCAATATCTAATATTTATAGTCTTCAAAATCTTTGGGGAGGCTTTGACAAAGGAAATGGGAGCCAAAAGGAGTGATGGAACCACTAACTTAACCATTGATGAATGTGGCTGCTTACTTGAGAAGCTTGATTAGGATAAGAGCTCAAGCCCCATGACACAGATGTTTCTAGATTTAGAAGCTACAAATAAGAAGATTTCTCAGTTAAACAAAGAGGATGTTGGTCGAAATGAATGTATATAAAGCTCACAAGCCCAAGTGTACACCCTTAAAACTAAGATGATGATGCAGCAAAGCAAGCACAATTGAGAACATCCAATCACACATGGATCTCCTCTATAAGCCCAAGCCTCCATCCTCATCCTCTTAATTCCTGATTGAATATACTCCTATAAGACCTTATTGATTTTTCTACTAATTTTTTCAGTTTTGGCTCATGAAAAATAATATTTTTTTGCCTATAACTAAATATTTTGTTTAATTTGTTCTTATATTACTTGTCTTTACTTAATTATCTTTGTTTTCCTCACTTTGGAATTAATTAGATAATATTATTAGTATCTAAGTGTGTTGTATTTTTGGATTATGGCTTGTTTGCCTCAATGTCCATGAGTTATTACCTATTATGATCTATATTTAGCGTGCATTACTTGATCCTATTTTTAATGATATCAAATGAGGGAATAAGTACTGAAGTTAACTTGATAGTTTGTTAAGTCTTGTTATTGATACTGTGGTATTGTTGGCGATATTATAGTGGTATCGTGGTGGTCTTATTCAATTATATTCTTGTTCCATATAGTTCTGCAATAGGTGATCGTGCGATAAAAATGCATAACGAATAGATAAACTTATACAAAAATGGATAACGGGTTTGTCATCATAAAAAGAGAGAAATTGAAGTCTTTGTCGTACAAGTTTTGATGTTAGAAAATCTATTTTTGGCATATGAAAATTTATGGTAAATAATTCTATTTTCGGTATAAATTATGTCTTTGGCTAACAAGGAAAGGCAAAGATGGCTATATCCTTGACAAATAAGAAAAGAAAAAGTGTGTCCTTGACTTCATGTTTCATCTATATAAAGGGGAGAACAAGATAGTTTTGACTCACCTATTGTATACACATAAAAGGTGATATTTTCAAGCAATACGAGATCATAGCGCAGAGACACAGATATTTATTAAAGGAAAATCATAGTTGAGTTTCATTCTTGTTTACTGCTAATAATAGTTGTGTTGCTACTGAGTAGTGCTTGAGTTTATTTATTTGGTTATAGTTATTTTACTATGAAAATTGATATGATTTAGGTGGTGAAGCTTGTAACAAGAAGTAGGTTTGGCTTATTAAGAGTGTTGATACTCGAAACAGTTATAGCTTACTCTTTGAGTGTAGTTGCTAGAGTTAGTTCCTTTGATTATTGAGTTATAATCATAAACCTTGTTTGATTTAATAGATTTGAGAGTGTGGTTGTTACTCTTAATAATGAAAGGTTTTCCATGTAAATTAATTGTGAGGCTATTATATATTAATCAAGTAATATCTGCTAAGGACCAGGTTCCAAATAAAAGTAGTTGCTAGTAGCTTTCATAAGGAAGTAACAAAGATACTTGATATATGATCTATCAGGGAAGTAACTTTGTCTGACTAGTTAGAAATGTAGTTTTGGTACCTTAAAACTCAATAAATTTAAAATATGTATATATTTTCAAGACTTGAATAAGACTTGTCCTAATGACTCATTTCAGTTGTAATACTGTGATCAAATGATTTATGTTGTGGTGGAACAAAAGATGTTGAGTTTTATTGATTCTTATGCAACTAGAAGATCAAGAGAAGACTTCTTTCATACATGAATATGGAACTTACTCGTAGAATGTGATGCCTTTTGAACTTAAAAATGTTAAGAGCCATTTACTAGTGTCTTGTATACTGATATGTGTAAAACAAAAAGGCCAACCATTTGGAAGTTTCACTTGCAGGAAACATTTAAAAATTTTGAGGAAATTTAACATGAAGCTCAACCCAAAGAAGTGTGATTCAAAGTTGAGACAGGGATGTTCTTGGGGTGTGATTCAAAGTTGAGACAGGGATGTTCTTGGGTTTCCTCACCAAGTAGAGGAATGGAGTTTAACTCGAACAAAATAAATATTATTTAATATATTTCATGTAAATTTAAGGATACAACAACAATTTGAAGTTTAACTAGTTGTTTGGTAGCTCTCAAAAGGTTTATTTCTAGGTCAATCAATAAGAGCCTAAAGTTTTTATCTTTGTTAAATTATAAAATGAATTCTAGGGAACGTCAGAAAGCCAGCGAACATTACAAAATTTGAAGAAGTACTTGACAAATCCATTGCAATCGGCAAAGCAAAGAGTAAATGGACAACTTTTGTTATATTTGTCATATCTGAGGTCGCGGTAAGCTTTGTACTAGTTTGAGCAAAAGAAGAAGGTACACAATTTTTCATTTATTAAGTTAGTAAAATTCTTAAAGATTATAAACTTCAACTTCCTACTTGGATAAATTGACTTTGGCTCTTGTGATAGGCGCTCGCAATCTTATAACTATAATTGCAATGAAATCCTATTTATATGGTGACTACTTTCGGCTTGCTGAGTGTCTTGCATAAGCCTGAACTCTCCAGGAGGTTGACTAAGTGGGCTGTAAAAGTAAGTAAATATGGAATCGAATACCACACATAGAGGACTACGCATATGGAGCATGAACAACATCAAAAAGGGGTCAGCATCGATAAATAAATTAAGATAAATCTTGTTGAATTATACGAATCCACCACCAACAAGGGACCAGGTCCGTATTGAATATTTAACAATGGAAATAAATGAAGTAGATAAAAATTAGCAGAACGAAACAACATACAAGATTTTACGTGGAAACCTCCTTACTCAAGGGAAGAAAAACAATGATCAAACCTCCAAGGATTTCCCCAAACTTCACTAGAATCAAGAAACCAAGCAATTATAAACATGAGCAAAACTTTATGGATTTAACTCTAGATTCTATCTCTTATTATACCTCTATTAAAAATAAGTATGACAACTTTGCCACACTACTACAAACCAACCAACTCTAATCGATTTCAGCTAGGTAACTCTACCTATGCTAGCACTGAACATCTTTTTGTAACATTACTACACCACAATTGAAGGAGTAGACAACTCTATGAAAAAACAAGACGCAAAGACTCAAGAAATAAAAATATGAAAGCTATCAGGTCCCTTGAGAAAGACTTTCTTTTTCTTTCTTGAGAGCGCAACTTTTGCTTTTCATAAAAATCCTCTTTTGTGCAAAAACTAGGTCTTCAATTTGTCACTTCTTTGCTTATATATGAAGAGATATAAATCAAATGAGCTTTGTGTTAGAGCAGGTGTCCCCGAGTTGTCCCCTAACAAACCTGCACAACAATCATGTTACCACATAAATTAGTGCAATATGCAGCAGTGCACAGTTGTCCAATACCATCACTCATAAGATCAACATATAATGGACATGGTCCCTGGATATTACAAAAGCCATCATAAAAACTCAATATAATATTTTTTTCCCTTTTTGATAATGACAAACCATATTTTTAAGTGGGTCACATTTCCTTTATCACAAGCATTTCCCCCTATTAATCAATATAATATTTTACTGTATTAATAAGAATACTATCCTTCATTCGTAGGGACCAGGACTCACAAAACCAAACTACATAAATTATAGAAAAATTCTCCATTTTAGCATCTTAAAAAATAAAAAATAGTAAACTAAGTTAATCAAGATACTTAACAGGTTAACTTATGGACATTGGAGCAACAGTAACACAAATGAACAAACCATTAAGAGAGAAGGATGATAGAAATAAAAAAAAGTTTCGTTCATAGCAACCAGGTTAAGTAACATAAATAAACATCCAAAAAAAGATAAAGTACTAAACACAACAGCCACAAAACAAGAAAAAAATTGAATCTAGGAGAACTTAAGATCATGAAAATACAAGTACGGGGCTTAAGAGGGAGGGGACTTGGGGACAAAATATCTAAGGAGAATATTTATCCTAGCACTTTCATCAGCATGAGCATTGAGTAGCTACTTAGTGAGATATTTAACTTCATCAATGAGTCTCTTGACCTTTCCAGTTAAAGCAGCAACTTGGGCCTTCAACTCTGCATTTTTATCCTTCAACTCATCTGAGGAACCAGAAGAAAATTGGTAAATCTTTACCTTGAGATATGATATCTCAGCATCCTTAGTTTCCAAAAACACCCTTAACTCCTTCACTTCCTCATTCAATTTCTCCTGAAATTTAATTAACTCAAAAACCTATGACATGGTCCCAACTTTATCCTCTACACACTCATTTTCAATTAGACTGTTCATGGTAAATATTTGTTTTACTGTTCCAGGTACACCCTTTTCAGACACAATTTTAAAATAATTGAACACTTTGTTAAGAAAGTACCAATAGGGCATTATATGTCTTCTGTCTTTGACATGCATAATTTTATACATATGTTCACTCATAAGAGCTGGCAGGCTGATCAACTCAAACTTTCTTAAGGATTCCATCCAAAATAAGTCTACTACATATGCCATTATTCTTTTCTTATATCTAGGAAGTAGAACCTTGTTCACAAACTCAAAGAGTTACTAAAATTTCCCCTTTAAAAATTTATTTCTCACTCCAAAAGTAGAGGTTCCCCCAACCTTTGAGGTTGATTGCACAATCCTTCAAGGGTTGGTTCTTTATAGACCCGATCCCATCAATTGGAATATCAAGAATTTCACTCAAAGACATCTTCACCCCTTGCACTACAACTGTTAAAATTAGTCCATCTTCAGCAAATTTGATAGTATAGAAGAAGTCCCTGACTTTTTTCTCATAAACAAGGGTACTGGCATCTCAAATAAATGTATCTAATCTCGATTCTTATCAAACTTAACTAATCCATACATACTTGGCTGATAAAAAATTTTAGGATTAAATACCCTTCTAGACAACACCTTTCGAGATTTTAAAATCTCAATTCTTTCTTCTCTAAACAGAATCCTCACATCCTATTGAATCTATCTTCTTTTTGAGAAACTGTCTAATGGTCCTACTAACTAAATTTCTTGTGCAAGATCAGGTACTTCAGATACTTTTTATACTAAGAGGTGTTTCAAAGGAGTTGGGGTCATGGGATTTACCCCTACAAACCTGATCTGTCTGGTAGAATTTGTTTCTTTTCTTTCTTAGTTATTGCAACACCAATATCAGAGTCAATAACATCCTCCTCAATATGTGCTTCCACATCAACCACATCAATATCCTCATTCTCAGTAACTATGGACTTTTTATTCTATTTCTTTTGGTAGTAGCATATATGCTTGCCTTCATGGTATCACTCAGTAACTTTTTTTCTTGACTCCAGGTTGTATAAGATTTTAAAACCTTTGTAGCTTCATCTAAATTTCCTTTTCCTTGGACCCTACTTGACCAAACCTTTTAGACTTCAAGTAAATACTTTCATCCTCCTCAATTTTATCTTCCACTAGAGGAACCACTAGTTTTTTTAAAGACTAAGCAGTGTTAAGGGTTCCATCATATGTTAGATTGAGTGACTTCATTAAGAGTGGTTCTATAATATTGACTTAGGTTTTTATTTAGACTCTAGCCAATAAGGCTAGACTTTCTGTGACCTAATCCTCTCCTTCCATAGCACTACTTGAGGGGTTTGATTTTTCAAAAGGAAGATCTCTCTCAAATAGTTGTTCGAAGATAGGGTTTGCCTAAGAGAGTGTAGGGGAACCATGTTCCTAGGGAGCTTCAGTGGGTTTCTCACAACTGGTGTCTCAGTAGGAGACACTAAAGTCTCAAACTCAATAGGTAACCCAAAACCAAAACTAGAGGGCTTTTCGATAAAGATATGCACAATTTTTAGAGTTATTTTAGGACTCCTAGGAAATACAAAGGTGCAGGATTTTTCTTAGATTGTAAAGGTGTTGGGGAATATTGAGGTTCATGAATAGAAGAAAGGTTAGAGGATGAGGCATTCTTCGTTTAAGAGAAAAAAATTATTCTAAAAGAGATAGAAAAAAATCAGAGAAAGAATCTATGAGAATGTAAGAGTGGAGTTAAAAAGGGCTTTGATTTGTGTTTTAAATAGAGTGAAAAAAATATATGGACTTGAAGTTAAGAGTTGTGTCTTGTTCCTATTGGACATGTCCTTTCAATTTTAAACGATTAGACAATGGTACAGAGAGGCGGGAAGAGACATGTGGTAATTATAAATAGTAACTCTATGAAGATTTAAAAGAGGCACGCATGATACTAACCTTTGGGTAGAGACCAGGTCCCTCCCTTATTTGAAAGGAATTTCTTTATTAATGTTAGCCTCATCATCTTTCCTTTTGATCTTCCTCACCATGCGTGTATAATTGAAAAAAGTATGGTACTAAGTTAGACCAATTTAACAAATTAGTTCAAGGATAACTATTCGCTACTCATAGCCAATATTAGAGAAGATAAAATTAACTAAGGCAGATCAGTTTATCTTGATTATCCCCAATCGCAACATGTTTTTCTCAAACTACTTCCTATGAAGAGACTTTATGAAAATATCAGCTACTTGGTCTACAATTTTAAAAAAAATTCATGCAATTTTCTCCTTTATTAATATTGTCTCTAAGAAAATGGTATCTTGCATCAATATGTTTAGTCTTCTTATGTTGTATAGGGCTTTTGTCCATAATTAGAGCACTGGTGTTGTCACATATCAATGAAATAGTATTAGTCTCTATCCAAAAATCTTTCAACCACTGCTTTATCCAGAGTATTTGATCACAACGTGAAGCAGTTGTTACATATTTAGCTTCAATAGCAGAGAGGACAATTGATTTTGCTTTTTAGATCCCCATGCGATGAAAGATAAACCAATAAAATCAGCCCTTTTAGAGGTAATTTTCCTATCTACCAAGTACCCGACATAGTCAACATCAGCATGAAATAAGACCAGATCCTCTATTCTTTTTAAATATCTGAGAATCCTTTTAGCAGTCTTCAAGTGAGACTCTTTTGGACAAGGCTAAAATCTGGTACACATACCCACACTGAACACTATGTCAGGTTTGCTAGCAGTTAACTAGTATAGAGACATCTTCAAGTTGTTCTGGCTCACCAGATTTACTTGATGAGTTTCCCCATATAGCTAAGGCTTGCTTGACTACATAACCTGCTACAGCGTTGTCTTGCACTTGTAAGGGACCCAATCCTTCTTATTTCCTTTATCTCTATCAGACTTTATATATTCTTGATAGACCATCTTGTGTAAGAGAAAATCCTTGATAAAGTAATCAGGTTTACAATATTATGATAACAATCATTTCTACCTATATTTTTGTGACTGCTTCCTTTCTTTTGGAATCTACCACTTCTCTTTATATCCCTAATAAATTTTCAAGCTAAGTAGGCAACATCTTTATTATCCTAACTTGAATTTAGTTTTGAGGCCTTTAATGCCAAGGATTTTTACTTTTATTCTCTTGGTCCTGTTACTTTTTCAGCATACAAGTGTGCATGTTTCCAATTAACTCATCCATAGTGAGAGTTTTGAGATCTCTTCCCTCAGAGATTACATTAACTTTACTTTTCCATGACATGGGCAAGACACCCAGTATTTTCCTTACTTGTTTCTAGGAGGAATTTCACCAAGATAGTGTAACTCATTGATGATAGAGATGGACATAGTGTGCATCTCCTGAATAGTCTCACTTTCTTTCATAGTGAAGGGTTCATATTAGGTGGTAAGCATATCCACCTTGTGATTCTTTGACCTAACTAGTCCTTTCATGAGTTGTTAAGCAATTCCAAATTTCTTTTGCAGTTTCATAAGCTGAAATATGATTGTACTCATCAAGACCTATTCCACATACCAGTTGTTTCTTCACTTTGAAACTTTTCTCAATCTTTTTGCAATCATCTTTATTTTATTTCCTTCGAGTCTTAGAAAGCAGTCTAGTAATATCACCCTACTTAACTTTTCTCATTACAACATGTGGACGTTCACAGATGATGTCCCATAGGTCACTATCCTAAGTCGTTATGAAATCATGCATTCTTATCGTCCACCAACCGTAATGTTGTCCATTAAAATAAGGTGGTCTGGTGGTTGACTGGCCTTCTTTCAAGTTTGGTGGAGCTGCCATAACTAAGGGTTCATTCTAGGTATTAACTGTTTAGAGTGTACCGCTCTAATACCAGTTGTTGAATTATACGAATCCACCACCAACAAGGGGCCAGATACCTAGTGAATATTTTAACTACAAAAATAAACAAATCAAGCTGAAATTAGCAGAATGAAATAACACACGAGATTTTACGTGAAAACCTTCTTACTCAAGTGAGAAAATTCACGGCTTGTCCTCATGAGATCTTCCCAAACTTCACTAGAATCAAGCAATCGGGCGATTATAGACTCAAGCAAAAATATAAGGATTTAACTCTAAATCCTATCTCTTGTAATAGGTTTATTACAAACAAATGTGACAACTCTGCCACACTACTACCAGCCAACTAACTCTAGTTGATTTCGGTTAGATAACTCTACCTTTGCTAACACTAAACATCTTTTTGTAAGATTGCTACACCACAATTGAAGAAGTAGACAACTCTGTAAGAACAACAATCAAAGATTCAAGAAATAAAAAATTGAAAGTTATCAGGTCCTAGAGAAAAACTTTCTTTTTCTTTCTTGAGAACTAGTTTTTGCTATTCAGAATAACCCTAGCTCTTCAATTCATCACATTTTTGCTTATATATGAAGAGAGTCAAATTTAATGAGCTTTCTATTGGACCAGGTGTACCCGCGTTGTTCGCTGCACACCTGTGCAACCATCATGCTACCAGGAAAATTTGTACATTGCACAGCAGTGCATAGTTGTTCAATACCATCACTCATAAGATCAACATTCAATGGATCCTATTCCTATATATTAAAGAAGTCATCATCAAAATTTAATTTAATAATTCTAGCTTTAATACTATATTAAATTAACCTTGAGTTTAATTCGACCAAAATTAGCTCATGGGGGACTATCCAAGGTTTCTTCCTGTCCTTCCTAAATCAGAGGGGATCTAGAATTTTAAACTTGTGGGTTTCTTGGGCAAAATAAAAATTAAAAATAAAGTGAGTGATAGAGGTTAGAACCCACAACCAAGAGGACAACAATGTTTCAACATGCACTTGCTTTGCCACTAGACCAATAGCACACTTTATTGTGGGTTCCTAGCTTATAATTTTTATATACTTACTAGATTTTTAAATATAATTACAACATCCATACGAAAATTAGTGGGTTCCCAAGAACCCCCACCGTACCTTCTAAATCCGCCTGTCCTAAATGAATGATGTCGGACTCGAACTCATATCAACGTATGCTTCTCCTTCCCTTTTTATTCGCAAAAGAATTCTCTTAAAAGAAATAAATCAAATACCTTAACTCTATAAAACTAATATTTTGAAATTATTTTTTACTTCCTAAAACCTTGACCACTGGATGAGCGACTTTTGCTCACGTGCTCTCAATTAATTTGTTTCTTCTTTGAAATTTTATTTTAATAATTGTTGCAACGATTATTCCTGTTGGGTTCTAAATCGAGAGGCGTCATGTGGAAGCTTAAAGTTTGCAACTAAGATGGTGATAATTCAGATGACAAATAAAAATATACTAAAAACATATTATTGAATATAGTTTGGTCAATTAGCCTACATATTAAAAACTAATATTATTAAAAAACATGAAAACAATGGGAAGTCTCCCTAAACAAGACTCTTTTAAGGACTACATTGTGGATGCTATTATGTTATGGTATAAGAACGGGGTCTTCTATTTATAGATATCCAAAACCTTTCCTCCAAGAAAGAGGTTAGCCAAATATGAAAAAGAATTATATTTTTTCTTTCAGAAAAAGCAAAAGTAATTATGGTAGCTTGTATTTTCCTTCTAAGATAAAAAATAAAACTTAAATATTGTAAGAAAATCAGGACAAAAACCCTAACAAATCTTCACTTTTTGGATTGATTATCTTCACTTGATCTACCTTCTTCTTGTACATGATCTTCGTTCTTCATATATATTCTTCATATATCACTGTTGTTTGACATGCTTTAAAAATTAAACTTTTGGGTTAAAAGTATATGAGCCATTTTGGGGTTAAAAATATTTGAGTCTTTTTGTAGGGTTAAAAGTGAGCTTTATTTTCAAATATTTGACAGCAGGATTGTTGAAAATATGATTAACAATTATCTCCACATGTAGCTTTTGGACATATATCTTCATTATCATCAAATTGATTGCAACTTTGTTCAACAATTGGACTATCGATTTATTGAACCGTGGTCTTTGATACCACTTGTTGGATTCGAAATCGAGAGGGCGTCATGTGGAAGCTTAAAGTTTGCAAACCAAGACGGTCATAATTCAGATGACAAATAAAAATATACTAAAAACATATTATTGAATATAGTTTGGCCAATTGGCCTACATATTAAAAACTAATATTATTAAAAAAAACATGAAAACAATGGGGAAGTCTCCCTAAACAAGACTCGTTTAAGGACTACATTGTGGATGTTATTATGTTATGGTATGAGAAGGGGATCTTCTATTTATAAATGTACAAAACCTTTCCTCCAAAAAGAGGTTAGCCAAATATGGAAAAGAATTATATTTTTTCTTTCAGAAAAAGTAAAAGTAATTATGGTAACTTTTATTTTTCTTTAAGCAAAAACAAAAATTAAATATAGTAAGAAAATCAGGGCAAAAACCCTAACAATTCCCATAGTCAAAAAAGCTTTGAGAACATTGGTTGATAACTTGATGTCATGAATTTAACTTGTTTGGATATCCCTCGTGTAGACTAAACATATCAAAATACTTTTGATAATGGATTGCAATCACCAGTGATGTAATGGGAATTTTCATAGCAAGATAAATACATGGGAAAAAAAAAAAAAAAAAAACTCCTTAGAATGGGGTTCGTGTGCAGGACTTAATTACTTTTAAACATCATAAAATTATATATGGCTACAAGTTCAGCAAATCATTACTTTACAATATTTGCACGCATGCATTGGCCATATTTAAACACAATTTATCCCCATCACCTAGAAATAAATTAAAATACAATTATTATTATAAGTAAAGATAAATTAATTATAAGAAAGTGATGAAAGAATATATCGGAGCTTGAAATTCTCCTATAATTTTGGCCCATCTTTGACTCTCTTTCTTCTACTTCTTAATTCTTTTCTTATACATAAAAAAAAAAAAAAAAAAAAAAAAAAAAAAAAAAAATTATTAATGGAAAATCCCCAGTAACATTTACCAGCTATTTTCATCTCAAAGTAGTCCATGTTTATTTCAGCTTTATGTTTTGACCCTACTTGTCTCTTGTTTTTTGCTAGCACAAGGAAACCTATGACGTCCAACCCCCCACCCCACCAACCACAAACCCCCCATTCCCCCACCCACATTTCCACACAAAGGGGCATAAACGCTTTAAAAATTTAAGGGTCATTTGGCAAAGTGTATGTATTAGTTTAATATATTATTAAAGAAAAACAATTAATTAAGAATATGAAGTTTATTTCAAGATTAATTTTATTTGTTTTATTAATTGATATTGTAATCATATGTAATAAACAAACTATACCGTAAAAATTCACAATTTATATCATACTTGTCGCAGAAGATCATTTCGATTTTTGGTGAAGATCACTTTTATCTTTATATAGAAATCTATCATCATAGTTCTTCACGGAGAAGAAAAACAAATTGCTTTCTATGATTATGAAGAGAAAAATTCTTTATCTTTGTTATAGTTTGAGACACTGACGGAGTCAGAATTTTCTCTAAAGGCGTTCAAAATCAAAAGAAGTAGGCATAGAACTAGCTGAAGAGCGTTAAACATCAACTATCAGATGAACCCTCTAACTAGAGTCATCAGTATGGGTCAAACCCGTTGAGCCAGCCCGACCCAGTCTGTAACTTGATAGAGTTGGGCTACGATTTTTGCAACCCATTTAAGAACAGGACTTTTTAGTACGGCCCGTATAAGCTCGTTGGTCCGTGGATCTGGAGAAATATGGACCGGGCTGGCCCGTGGGCCAAACAAAACATAATTAAAAAATAAAATACCGTACTAAGAATTAAAAGAAAAGTCCAAACTCAAAATCTATTTGGACCATCATAGATATTTAAATATAAAATATATTTATAATATATATATATATATATATATATAATTAAAATGCTAAACTTTGTAAGGAATCAAATATGTTTGATGAAGATAATGTGGCGATGTTGAACCCGCTATAACTCATAAGTGTCATGAGAGTTTTTTGTGAGGAGTTCATTTTTACTTTTAATGGACTAAATATTGACATTTCGTTGTGTTTTATTGTGGTCAATTAAAACAAAAATAGGTTAATATTATTATTTAACTAGTTATATTATTACTCATTAATAGATTCATTTGTTTTTCAATATCTCTATTTGATTTGAAATTGGTGTCAAAAGTTATTTGATTTCAGAGATTATTTAGATTTTTTTTGTAAATTTGAGACTTGATTAACAAGTAGTAACTTCATGTAATATTATATTGTACGTATTTATGTAATTAATAATTTAAAATTTAAATTAAAATTATAAAAATAATATATTTTAAAAAGTGGGCTGGTCCGTAGGGATCTGCAGCCCATAATGTGATGGATTGGGTTGTCATGCTGATGGGTCAGCCCAGCCTGTCCCGTTAAACTTCAAAGTCCGTGTGGACTAGCCCAAATAGGTTGGACTAGCTCGTATTGACAGCTTTACCTCGGACCATAAGATGGCTCAGCCTCTGGTCTGAGAAGAAAAATTTGCCTTCTTTTTTAAATTAAGATTTTCTATCAAATCGGACTCTTAATATTTGTAAAGTGGCACAACTCTTTAAAGATACATGGGGCCTTGGGCTCTAGGTGACAAAAGAGTTTTAAAATGAAGTGTAGGTGACACAAGTCTTAATAATTGAGTGGAGGTAATAATTACTTTATTAATGATTAAGAAAGTATGAAAAGTTTGAAAATAACCTACAAGTTTTTTAATTTACACTTTGATCCAATGTAAAACCTAATATAACTAGAAATGGAGGAAAAAAAGGCACGTTTCTCTCTATTCTCATTTATTAGAGTTTTCTCTCTCTTCGTGATTTTTGTTGTTCATTATTGTTGTTGCTTTATTCATCATCTTCTTCTTCATTATCATCATCTTATTCTTCATTATCATCTCTTCTTTTTCATCATCATCATCTTCTTGCTGTTGAACATTGTTGTTACCGCTACTATTGCTACTTGATCAAATTTTTTTAGGTCAAATTTTATTCGTATATCACTTGGGAATTACTTATAGGTGATTTTAGTAAGTAAAATTATAATTTTTAGTTGAATTTATCATCTGGGTGTATCTGCTACTGTTGTTTTTCCAACAGTAGATAAAACATGTAACGTGAATTCAACAGATGAGTAATCTGTTGCACAGATGAGTAACCTGTTGCAACATATTAACTAATCTGTTGCAACATATTGACTAATCTGTTGCAATATATATGACTAATCTGTTGTAACAAATTACTCATCTGTTAGATTTGTATTATAGTGTTGTAACATAAATCCAACATATGGATCATCTGTTGCAACAGATTAGTCATATGTTGCAACAGATTACTCACTTATTGCAATAAATGACTCTTATATTGGATTCATGTTGCAGGTTCTATCCATTGTAGCAGTAGCAAATATACCAAATAAAAAATTCAATAAAAATCATAATTATACTTACAAAATCACCTATGAAGTAATGTCCAAGTGATATATGAACAAAATTTGATCTAAAAAAATTCTAAAAAATTCAACAAAGGCACAACAAATAAGTAAAACACATGAAAAATTTCACGAAACAGGTAAAGAAGACAAAAATAGTATATCATACATCAAATGCAAAAGGATCGAGGGGACAAACTTTTGAGTTCTCCTAAAAATATTTAAGTTTCCTAGTATTTTAATTGCTTTCTAATGGATAACGACCTATCTATTATAACAGATTTTCTATTTGTTTGATAATTTCCAACAGATGAATCATCTGTTGCAACATATCAATCATCTGTTGATTCAAATTAAGCAATTATTAGTAATAACTAAATTGATTTAGCTAAAATTAAAAACAAGTCTTTAAGACAATGGGACAAACATTTGAGTTCTCATAAAAATATTTGAGTTCCCTAGTATTTTAATTATTTTTCAACAGATCATCTATTTGTTGCAACAAGTTAGTCATCTGTTGCAATAAATGCTTATAACATCTTAGCCATTTGTTGACTCAAATTAAGCAATTATTAATAGTAATTAAATTGATTTAACTAAAATTGAAGACAAAACCGTAGACAAGGGGGAAAACAATTGAGTTCTCCTAAAAAATATTTGAGCTTTAGTATTTTATATTATTTTTCAACACATATTTTGTCTATTTAGTAATTTCCAACAGATAAGTCATATGTTGCAACAACTTAGTCATCTGTTGCAACAGATGTCTATATCTGTTTGATAATTTTCAATAGATGAATTAGTTGTTGCAACAAGTGAGTCATTTGTTGCAACAGATGTCTATATCTGTTTGGTCATTTTCAACAGATGTTTTTATTTGTTTGGTCATTTCCAACAGATTACTCATCTGTTGTAAGATATTAGTCATCTATTGATTCACATTAAGTCATTATTAGTAATCACTAAATTGATTTCTAAAATAAAATATGAATTAATAAGTTCAATTATAGTTTCAATTAATCTCATGGTAATTACACGATCAACTAAGTATGTTCGTCCTGAATAGAGTGATCAATTGACCAATTTTATTTGAAATAATTCAAACTAAGTCATCATTAGAAATAACTATATTGATTTAACTAAAACTAAAGATAAATTAGTAAGTTCAATTATGATTTAAATTAATATTATAGTAATTACATGATCAATTAAGTGTTTCGTACTAAGTAGAATGATTAATTGACAAATTTTATGTGAAATAATTCAAATTAAATCATTATTAGAAATAACTACATTGATTTAACTAAAATTAAAGATGAATTAGTAAGTTCAATTATGATTTCAATTAATCTCAATAATTAAATGATCAATTAAGTGTTTCATCCTTAGTAGAATAATTAATTGACCAATTTTATTTTAAATGATTCAAATTAAGCCATTATTAGTAATAACTATGTTGATTTAACTAAAATTCAACATGAATTAATGAGTTCACTTACAATTTTAATTAATCTCATCGAAATTACATGATTAACTAAGTGTGTTCGTCCCGAGTAGAGTGATCAATCGACCAATTTTATTTAAATAATTCAAATTAAGATATTATTAGTAATAACTAAATTGATTTAACTAAAATTAAAGATAAACTTACAATTTCAATTAATCTCATAGTAATTAAATTATCAACTAAGTGTATTCGTCATTATTAGAGTGATCAATTGACCAATTTTATTTGAAATGAATCAAATTAAGTCATTATTCGTAATAACTAAATTGATAAAACTAAAATTAAAGATGAATTGATAAGTTCACTTACAATTTCAATTAATCTCATAGTAATTATATGATCAACTATGTGTATTCGTCTCGAGGAGAGTGTTCAATTAACCAATTTTATTTCAAATGATTCAAATTAAGTCATTATTAGTAATAAATAAATTGATTTTGACTAAATTAAAGATTAATTGATAAGTCCACTTATAATTTCAATTAATGTATTCGTCCTTAATAGAATGATCAATTGATTAATTTTATTTAAAAAGATTCAAATTAAGCAATTATTAGTAATAACTAAATTGATTTAACCAAAATTAAAGACAAAATCTTAGACAAGGGGACAAACATTTGAGTTCTCTTAAAAACAATCTGAACTTTACTATTTTAAATTATTTTCCAACATACATCCTATATGTTTGATAATTTTCAACAGATGAGTCATCTGTTGCAACAACTTTCATCTGTTGCAACAGATGTCTATATTTGTTTGACAATTTTTAATAGATGAGTCATTTATTGCAATAGGTTAGTCATCTGTTGCAACATATGTCTATATTTCTTTGGTCATTTGCAACAGATGTCTTTATTTGTTTGGTCATTTCTAACAGATGTCTTTATCTGTTTAGTCATTTTCAACAGATTACTCATCTGTTGTAACATGTTAGTCATCTATTGATTCATATTAACTTATTATATTAGTAATAACTAAATTTATTTAACTAAAATTAAACATAAATTAATAAGTTCAATTACAGTTTCAATTAATCTCATGGTGATTACACTATCAACTAAGTGTGTTCGTCCTGAGTAGAGTGATCAATTGACCAATTTTATTTGAAATGATTAAAACCAAACCATAATTAGAAATAACTAAATTGATTTAACTAAAATTAAAGATGAATTAGTAAGTTGACTTACAATTTCAATTAATTTTATAGTAATTACATTATCAACTAAGTGTTTCGTCTTAAGTAGAATGATCAATTGACCAATTTTATTTGAAATAATTAAAATCAAGCAATTATTAGTAATAATTAAATTAATTTAACTAAAATTAAAGATGAATTGATAATTTTAATTACGATTTCAATTAATCTCATAGTTAGTAATTACATGATCATCTAAGTGTATTCATCTTGAGTAAAGTGTTAATTGACCAGGTTTATTTGAAATGATTCAAATTAATATATTATTAGTAATAACTATATAGATATAAGTAAAATTAAAGATGAATTGATAAGTTCAATTACGATGTCAATTATTCTCATATTAATTACATGATCATCTTAGTGTGTTCGTTCGGAATAGAGTGATCAATTGACTAATTTTATTTGAAATGATTCGAATCAAGCCATTATTAGTAATAGCCAAATTGATTTAATAATTACAATTTTAATTAATCTCATAGTAATTACATGATCATTTAAGTGTATAACCTATTGTAACAGATTTAATCTGTTACAACAGATGAGTTATTTGTTGAAAATTATCAAACAGATATACACATATGTTGTAATATATTAGTCATCTGTTGTAACAAATGTCTTTATCTGTTGGTCATTTATAATAGATGACCAATCTGTTGCAACATATGACTTTATTTATTTGTTATTTCCAACAGATTACTAATCTGTTGCAATAGGTGACTAATCTGTTGCAACAGATGTCTTTATCTGTTTGGTCATTTTCAACAGATTACTCATCTTTTGCAATATCTTAGTCATCTATTGATTCATATTAAGCCATTATATTAGGAATAACTAAATTGATTTAACTAGTATTAATAAGTTTAATTACTGTTTCAATTAATCTCATGGTAATTACACGATCAACTAAGTGTGTTCGTCCTGAGTAGAGTGATCAATTGACCAATTTTATTTGAAATGATTCAAACTAAGCCATAATTAGAAATAACTATATTGATTTACCTAAAATTAAAGATGAATTAGTAAGTTCACTTACAATTTCAATTAATTTTATAGTAATTACATGATCAACTAAGTGTTTCGTCTTAAGTAGAATGATCAATTGACCAATTTGATTTGAAATAATTAAAATTAAGTCATTATTACTAATAACTAAATTGATTTAACTAAAATTAAAGATGAATTGATAATTTAATTACGATTTCAATTAATCTCATAGTAATTACATGATCATCTAAGTGTATTCATCTTGAGTAAAGTGTTAATTGATCAGTTTTATTTGAAATGATTCAAATTAAGACATTATTAGTAATAACAACATTGATTTAACTAAAATTAAATATGAATTGATAAGTTCAATTACGATTTCAATGAACATGTTGCAATAGATGAGTAATCTGTTGCAAAAGACCAAACAGTTAAAGACATTGGTTGAAAATAACCAAACATATATAGATATCTGTTGCAACAGATGACTAACTTGTTGCAATAGCTAACTCATCTATTGAAAATTATTCAACAAATATAGACATCTATTGCAATAGATGACTAAATTATTGCAACATATGACTCATCTATTGGAAATTATTAAATATATAAGATATATGTGAACTCAGAACCAAAATGAGCCACATAATTTAAAAAGTGACTAAAATATGTCACCGATTTAAAAAGTTACTAAAATAGTCTAAACTTAATAATTTATTACGTTTTCTATTTTTTTTCTTAACGATCAATTAACGGAGTTGACTTTTACAATTTCTTGCGTTTTATATTTTTTTTGTAAAATGTAAAAAATTCTTACGTTTTATAAAACAATATAAAGCGTAAGAATTTCTTACATTTTACACGTTGACCGAGGAAAAAAATACAGTGAATTATCAAATCAATTAAAAAGATACTAAAAACTGAGTTGTTCAACATAACAACAAGTTACGTTCTTAATTTTATATAGCAGTGGTCCCCCACCCACAATTCCTTTTTCCACAAATGTCCCATCACTTCTACTTTTTCTTCTGTTTACATATAATAATTATGAATTTTTTGATTAGTTAAATTTATTTATATTTTACATGTAATTCAAATAATTTATTTTCTCTATGTAATAAATTTTTACGTTTTACATAAAAAAAATTTTAAAAATAGAAGTATCAATTACCTTATTAACTTAACAATTTTCTTATATTTATTCTATATCAAAAACTAATCACTTCTATCCTTAATTATCTAATTTCTCTCTAAAAAAACTTATACTTTTGAGTTTTCCTCTACTCCAAAATAGTGAAATGTTGAATTATCGTCGATCAAATATGCTACTATATAAAAAATATGAAATTAATTTTTTTGGATAGTGATTCATCGTAGTTTTTGATTAGTGTTTCGATTAGGATATTAAGGAGACTCACATGCAAAAATACGTTTCATATTATAATTAATGGAGTAAAAAATCACAATTTAATTTAGGAACACTCCTAAATTAATATAAGAAAATATATTTTTTAAGGAACACTCCTAAAAAAATATAATTCTTGTATATAGTAGCATATTTGATTGACGATAATTCAATATTTCACTATTTTGGAGTAGAAGAAAACTCAAAAGTATAATTTTTTTAAAGAGAAATCGAATAATTAAGGATAGAAATGGTTATTTTTTTGATATAGAATAAATATAAGTACATTGTTAAGTTAATGAGGTAATTGATACTTCTTTTTTTAAATTTTTTTAATGTAAAACGTAAAAATTTATTAAAAAAAAAATTTTATTTGAACTACATGTAAAATATAAATAAATTTAACTAATAAAAAATTCATAATTATCATATGTAAAAAGAGGAAAAAGTAGAAGTGATGGGACATTTGTGGAAAAAGAAATTGTGGGTGGGGGACCACTGCTATAAAAAAAATTAAGAACGTAACTTTTTGTTACGTTGAACAACTCTATTTTTTAGTACCTTTTTAATTGATTTGATAATTTATTGTATTTTTCCTCGGTTATCATGTAAAACATAAGAATTTGTTACGTTTTTTTTTTTATAAAATGTAAGAATTTCTTACGTTTTACAAAAAAAATGTAAAACATAAGAAACTCTTACGTTTTTGTAAAAGTTAACTCCGTTAGTTGACCGTTAAGAAAAAAGTAAAAAATGTAATAAATTATTACGTTTAGCCTATTTTGGTAACTTTTAAATAGGTGGCCTATTTTGGTCACTTTTTTAATTCCGTGGCTCATTTTGATTCCGAGTTCGATATATGTTGAAAAACAATTTAAAATACTAAAGCTCAAATATTTTTAGGAGAACTCAAACATTTGCCCCCTTGTCTAAGGTCTTATATTAAAGACTTGTCTTCAATTTTAATTAAATTAATTTAGTTATTAGTAATAATTGCTTAATTTAAATAAACAAATGACTAACTTGTTATAAACATCTGTTGCAATAGATGACTAACCTGTTGTAACAAATAGATAATCTATTGAAAAATAATTAAAATACTAGGGAACTCAAATATTTTTAGAAGAACACAAATGTTTGTCCCATTGTCGTAGAGA
The DNA here is from genome assembly GCF_002878395.1 of Capsicum annuum. Taxonomy (NCBI): domain Eukaryota; kingdom Viridiplantae; phylum Streptophyta; class Magnoliopsida; order Solanales; family Solanaceae; genus Capsicum; species Capsicum annuum. The sequence continues at coordinate 175,073,455 of NC_061115.1, read as the reverse complement.
CGTCTTTAATTTTAGCTAAATCAATTTAGTTATTACTAATAATTGCTTAATTTGAATCAACAGATGACTAGCATGTTGCATCAAATGATTCATCTGTTGGAAATTATCAAAAAGATAGAAAATTTATTGTAACAAATGGGTCAACTATTAGAAAGCAATTAAAATATTAGGAAACTTAAACGTTTTTAGGAGAACTCAAATGTTTGTTCCCTTGATCCTTTTGCATCTGATGTATGGTATATTATTTTTGTCTTCTTTACCTGTTTCATGAAATTTTTCATGTATTTTACTTATTCGTTGTGCCCCTGTTGAAATTTTAAAAAAAAAAACTTAGGTCAAATTTTGTTCGTATATCACTTGGACATTACTTCATAGCTTATTTTGTAAGTAAAACTATAATTTTTGTTGAATTTGTTATTTGGTGTATCTGCTACTGCTACAATGGATAGAACCTGCAACATGAATCCAACATATGAGTCATCTATTGCAACAAGTGAGTAATCTGTTATAATATATGACTAATCTGTTGCAACAGATGACCCATATGTTGGATTCATATTACAACACTATAAAACGAATCCAACAGATCAGTAATCTGTTGCAACAGATTAGTCATATATGTTGCAAAAAATACTCATCTGTTGGATTCACGTTACATGTTTTATCCATTATTAAAAAACAGCAGTAGCAAATGCATCCAGATGAGAAATTCAACTAAAACTTAACAAACATTAAAAAAAATAACAAAAACATAAAATAATAACAAACACCAACAAATCAAGTTCCTCATTTTCGTTATAACTTAAAAGCCCTAATTTTTTACTTGTGAAAATAAAAAAGAAACGATGAAGAACTCGAAGTTGTTGTCGCCGGAGAATGTTGTCACGTCGACTAACAATTGAAAGTTAAAAAGGAACGGGCAAGAACTCAAAACTATTTATTGCCAGAGTTTGAAGTTGCACAAGATTGAAGGAAGAAATTTGAAAAGTTGTTGGTTGGGAGAAGTTAGAGAGAGAAACTATCGAGAGAAAGAGAGAAGAGAGAGAGATTGATTTGCAAAGGGAGGAAAGTTTTATGGGTGTGGGTTAATTTGTATTTTTGAAAAGATTGAAAAGTTTAGAAAATATTAATCAAGTCCACAATTAACCTAATCAAGTTTTTTAATTATGTTTGACCCTTCAAATTGGTCAATGTCATCAATCCTTCATTCAAGACTTAAAAGACAACTTTCCTTCACTTTTCTCAAGATACATATCCTTTTCTATATTGTTTATTAATATTATAATAATAAATATATAATACGTATATTATTTACTTCGATATGGATTCGAATTTTAATATCAATTTTTAATAATTACTAATTTCTTGTTCGGTATATTTTTCAATCTATGTATAATTTATAATTAATACATGAAAAATCAGTGTTATTAATAATGCAATAGTCTGATGCATTCTTAGCATAGTTAAAATCACAATTATCCTAAAAACTTTTTACACATTCTTTCCATCATTGGGTATTTTTGTAAATAAGTATATTTTTTAAAAATAATGAAATGTATGTTATTTTTAATACACCAGACTAAACATTGCATAAGAAAAAGAGAAAGAGGTCAAAATACCCCTTTACTCTCATTAATTTGTTAAATTCATTCCTCATCAGGGGTCAAATATGCCCTAGTCGTTATACTATAAGATCAAATATGCCCTTACCATTACCAAATTTCACATATTTACCCCTCAATTGGATGAATTTTCCAAATCAAATTAAAAAAATACTCAATTTCACTTAAAATTACCCAATTATCTCTTTTAACCCAATTGAAGCCACCTAATAATTTTACCCGTTGAAATAACACCCAATCTCATTTCTCCAATACTTCACAGCTTCATGTAGATGGTTCGATATCGAACAATATCCCTATTAATTAAACACCATGTACATATATATAGAGAGAATACTATTTCAAATTACGGATTAATTAAAGTTTACTAAGGAAAAGAAGTCTATAGGAAGGCGGAAAAAATGTAAGGTATGCGTGATGGTTCTTTACTTGGACGATTAAAATGTCTTCAAGAGATCGATTAAAATGTCGACGGATTATTTCGAATTGAAAATTGAAAAATGCTCGGCCTTAGTTACTGAAAATTGTTGTGTAACCATCACACATACCTTTTCTTATTTTTTTCCATACTAACTTCGGAAAAATTGCATTTAGACTGCACGGTGTCAATAACTACTCTGAAAATTATTTGCTGTTATTTCAATGGGTTAAAATTATAAGATGGTTTGGGATGGGTTAAATGAGATAATTAGGTAATGTTATGTGAAATTGTGTTTTTTTTTATTTGATTTGAGATTCCATTCAATTGAGAGGTAAATATGTGCAGTTTGGTAATGACAAAGGTATATTTGATCCTATACTATAACAATAAGGACATATTTGGCTTCATAATATAACGAAGGCAAAATGACTCAGTGGACTTCTGTATTATGTCGGTTTTGTAAATTGAACACTTCTACTTACATGTTTGTCATCTGGACCCTTGAACTCATTAAAAATCAACATTTTAAACACTTTTTTGATAACTGTAACACACTCTCCCCATGTCAGCTACCACGTCATTTTCAAGTATTGCATGTAATTCCATGTCATTTTTTAAATGCTAATTAATAAATTAAATATAGTAATTAATTTAATTAAATAAGAAAAATTTATAAATTGTAGAAAAATTTGAATAATCATGTTTTTATTTTTGCTCACAAATTAAACATCAAATTCATTACAAATAATTAAAATTCTTCTCCAACTAATTTAAATTTTTAGCTATAAATTCATATATACAAACATAATGAATTTTTGATTTTTAAATTTGAATATCTTTAACAATTTCAAATTTAAATTTTCAACTATAAATTCTAATACACAAACACAATAAATTTAATTAAACATCAAAGTTATTTCAAATAATTAAAATTTTCTCCAATTAATTTAAAATTTTAACTATAAATCACAAACATAATGAATTTTTATTTTTTATTTAAATATCTTTAACAATTTGTAAAATTTACAAAATTAATTCTAAACAAAATGAAAAATTTTAATTGAGAAAGTGAATAAAAGAATTTAAAAATTAAAACAACAATAATTTTTTTTGACAATGAACAACAACAACAATATCAACCACAGCAAAGACCCTCTTGAGGGATATATATATATATATATTGACAATGAACAACAACAATATATCAACCACGACAAATTTTTCTTTTTTGACAATGAACAACAACAACAAATCAACCACAACAAAGACCCTCTTGAGGGATGTATATAATTTATTATTTTTGACAATGAACAACCACAACAAATCAACCACGACAATTTTTTTTTGACAATGAACAACAATAATAAATCAACCACAGCAACGACATCTTACTATTTTTTTGGAGAATTTGGGATAAATGATGATAAAGAAAAAGAAGACGAAGAGAGATCCTTAGGGATGGGGGCGTTAATGGTGATGGCTATGGTAGCTATGGCTGGACAGGGGATGAGGGTGAAGGATGGGGTGGGGGTGGCTGGACGGAGAAGGGGGAGGGGGGCTGAATAGAGCTGAGGGATGGTGTAAGGGGTGTTGGGACGGGGCTGGGTTAGGGGGTAATGGAACGTTGGCTGGGTGGGGTGGGGTGGGAATGTTGAGATGGGGCTGGGTGGGGTGGGGGGTATTGGGTGGGGTGGGTGGTGCTGGGATGGGGCTGGATGGGGTGGGGGTGCTGGGACAGGGCTGGGTGAGGCAGGGGAGGGGGTTAGGTGGTGGCCTTCTTTTAATTTTTTAATTTTTAATTTATTATTTTTAATTTTTAAAATATTTTTAAATTAAAAAACTGGAAAAAATTGAGTGCCCTTTTTTATAATTATTTTAATATAAAATTGATCAAAAATTGAGCCCCACTTGTACCCTAGGCGTATGACTACACTCACTTTGTCCTAGTTAGCCATTTGAATGCCATATAGGCTCAGTCAACTGTCAAAGGATGCAAAGTGTTACTTTTTAACGAGTTCAAGGGTCCAGATGACAAACATGTAAGTAGAAGTGGTCAACTTACAAAACTGACATAGTACAGGGGTCCGCTGAGCCATTTTGCCTATAACGAAGGATAAATTTAAACAATTAGTAAAAGTATTAAGGTATTTTTGATCCCTTTTCCCTATGAAAAACTCGGCATAATTACTGCGTGATTAACTAATATAAGCATTGTTGCTACTAGTACATCATATTCTACATTATTTTTATGCACCCTGTCAAATGATCCCTTACTTTCATTCGATATTTACATTAGTTCAATAAGTGCATGATATATGTCACCACATATATTATTACTAGATATCGATCTGTCCGTGCCAACACGGATCCAATATAAGTTATTTATTATCTCAATTTATGTGACACAAATACAACTTAAATATTAAGTCACTAAATAATTAAAATTTTAATTATTGTGATTTATAATATTTTTTCTTGTATTCCAATTTAGGTGATACTGATATAATTTCGAGTGCCAGCCAAATATTTTATATCTTTTAAATTTTTTAAGTTGTTAGTTATGTGATTTATAATTCTTTTTAACATAATTTTCCAATAAGATATGAATACTCTCTCTGTCCCATTTTACGTGGTACAGATAAATTTTGACAGTCAATTAATATTTTCTTAATATATATATATATATATATTAAGATCTTAATTATTATGATTTACAATATTTTTTGTTTCATTTTCAAATAGTATATGTTAGGTCTTCTTCTGTCCCATCCCAATGTATATGACACTAATATAATTTTGATAGTCAATCAAAAAAATTTTATGTTGCCATATCATTTTATTTTTATTTTATTTTCTTATAAAATATTTTTAATTTTTAATGCCTCGATGACCATAATAATTAATTATGAGTGATATAGTAAAATTATGATTGAAGCAGATATGTCTTAAATGACTTATAATAACTAATTAGAAGTGATATAGCAAAATTACTATTAAAATACTTGTGTAAAAAGTTTAAGTGGATCTCCTATAAGATGTCAAGTTAATTTATAATTTTATGTCTAGTTTACCTTTTTTATTAAATATTTTTAATTTTTTAATACTTAGATAACTTATAATAAGAAGTGGTGATATAGTAAAATTATGATTGAAGTAGCTGAAGCAAACATTTCAGAAATGTCTATTTTACTTTTTATTATTAAATATTATTTATTTTTTAATACATAAATAACTTTTAATAACTAATTAGAGGTGATATAGTAAAATCACAGTTGAAGCAACTAAAGTAGACAACATAAGTAGGCATATCGACCTCGTGCTACTTATTCTCTGTTATTATTAGTATAAGTAATTATTATTATAAAATTATAATTGATTAACTCCCTCACTTAATTACGTAATTTCTTATGATTTTGTGTAAACATTGGATATGACATTTTTTTACTTGCTAATGAAGACATACGAAATGAGGAAAAATTACATATCTACACAAGTTAACTTTACCTTATTATATAAAATCCCATATTGGAAAAGAAATTACAAAAATCTTAAAGTAATTACTTAAATCCCTTAAATTCACTCTTTCTCTCTCTCATCCCCTCATACGTATCAAAATATCATATTTTGCTCTTATTTCAATGCACTAATTTTTACTCCATATATATCCTCCTTTATTTATGCCTACAAACAAGCTAATGTAATGTTACAATAACACTTGAATATTTAAAACATGATTGATGTACACTTTCAATTCACGTAATAAAGGAAATTGAATCATTATTTTTTCTTATTATCATGTAGCCAATATAATGTTACAATAACACTAATTTTTTCTTAAAATTATTATAATATTGTAGATAATTAATGTATAAGGTGAATATTTTATATGTATAGTGTGATATTATACATTTTAAAAGATTATATTTTAATGTATAATTTATAATATATCAGGCATTATACATTAGTTATTTTGGAAGACTAATGTATAATATAATTCTTCTACTATATATTTCATTATATTATACATTAAGAAGTTCTATTACATTTAAGAGGCATTTTGTGTATTATTTGGTATTGTACAATTAGAAAGAATTATTATTGTATAAGGTTACATTATACCTTTTGAAAAGGATATAGAAGTATACATGTTTAGTGTTAATATTTAAATGTATAGTATGACATTATATATTACTACAAATTATTTTTTAAATGTATGATGTGCCCACATATATGTGCAACTGTTGTATAATGTTATCTTTAATATGTATCAGTTTGCTGCTATTTTTCTCTCTCTTAATTTGAGTCTGCTTTTATTTTTTTAGGGCATGAAATACCGTATTAACAAATTCCAAAAATTATTTCTTCAACTCCATGTAAACCCACACTCCATTGTCATTCCTTATGATAATTAGAGAAGAATTACCTTTAAAAATGTATTTTACTTCAATTTTTTTATGAACTTCGTCAATATTCATTTCCATCGCGATCGTAGCAATCAATTTCAAGAAGGTTATACTTTTCAAAACAATAATTGCATCACTTTTGTAGGATTGATAAATAATTTTCAACTCTCAAATACCCGAATGACACAACAATATGGGGATGTTCATATTGATATTTTTGAGAATTGAAGAAAGCAGTTGATGACTCTTTTTTTCCAGAATATAATTCAATAAAGAAGAAAATTTACTGTGATGTTTTAGAATTTTTTTGAATTTGAATTTTAGTTACTATATTTAATCATACACCATATAATAATAGGTAATTAATGGCGTTAATTAAGAAAGAGAAAGATAGTATCATATTTCCCTTTCCATAAATATAGGCTAATAAGTTTTCTCATACATTCCAGCAATGTATGAGGGACGACCTAATGTATAAGTATATTTCTCAATTTCGGGAGAGAGAAATAAAGGTGGGATTTTAAGTAATTAATTTCACTAGGAAAGAGATTTATGTGGTTTATACAATGAACAAATCAGCTTTAAGGATTCCCAAAATCAATTAGGCGTTTTTTGGAAGGTCCGTCTTCCGCTCCCCTTAGGTTTAGTTACATGGGGCTTTGAGCTGTAGGTGACAAAAGAGTTTTAAAATAAGGTGTAGGCGACACAAGTCTTAATTATTGAGTGGAAGTGACTATTACTTTATTATGGATTAAGAAAGTTGGGGAAGTTTGAAAATAGCCAAAAAGTTTTTAAATTTACACTTTGATGCAAATGTTTACCTAATAAAACGAAAAACAGAGGGGAAAAAAGGCGCCTTTCTCTCTCTTCTCATCCATTGTTGTTTTTTCTCTCTTAGCAATTTTTGTTGTTCATTGTTACTTCTCTTTTATTCATCATCTTCTACTTCATTATCATCTTCATCTTATTCTTGTTGACCATTGTCGTTGTTGTTGTTGTTACCGCTACTGTTGCTATATGACTAATTTCTTAGGTCAAATTTTGTTTCTTACATTACTTTTCACTTTGGCATTACTTCGTAGGAGACTTTGGTAAGTCAAATTACGATTTTTAGTTGAATTTTTCATCTGGGTAACTGCTATTGTGCTATTTTTCCAATAATGGATAGAACACAACCATGAATCCAACATAATATCCATCTGTTTAAACAGAAAATCATCTATTGCAACGTATGAGACATCTATTTCAATAGAAGACTCATATGTTGGATTCATGTTTATAGTTCTATAGGCCGCAACATGAATCAAACAGATGGGTCATCTAATGCAACAGATAATTTATCTGTTTAAACAGATTAGTTATCTGGTGCACCGTGATAAATAATTGTTGCAACAGATTATTAACCTATTGTAATAGAACCCAAACTCGATTCCAACAGACGTGTTGTCTGTTGCAACAGAGTAAATATCTGTTGCAACAGAACCCAAACTCGATTCCAATAGATGATAAATATCTGTTGCAATATAGTAGTAACCTATTGCGATAGAACCTGACCTCGATTCCAATAGATCATAGTCAGTTGCAACAGGTAAATCATCTGTCGCAACAGGTTAATTATCTGTTGAAATATGTCTCTCATCTATTGGAATCATCTTCAAAGGTGTGTCAGTACTGTAACATTAATCCCAACTGATATATAGTCTGTTGCAACATATGTTTCACCTGTTACAATAAATGAATCGTCTATTGAAATCAGTTTCAGGAGCGTAACATGAATCCCAATAGGTAAGTAATCTGTTGCGAATGATTACACATCTGTTGGGATTCATTTACGGCACTATGAAATTACTATTAACTTTTTTTAACAAATGACTTTATTTAGGTACCACTAATGGACGGATCAATAACAATAAGGGTGGATTGTCATGGTTAATGGATCGAGAATAGCAATCTATACATATGGCGTTGGAACGAGGGTGAAATACTAGAGACGTAGCTATGATAGTCCAAAGTGAAGTTTCGTATGATATTTTTTTGAACTTAATCATCAGTTATTGTGGAATGAATTGTCAATCGAAATAACTCATCATCAGCTACATGTACAACTCCTTTGAAAATCAGAGGGTACTGCCTTTCAAGATAACCGATCAGGTTCGATTGTGTGCTTATCTTAGTGATTCATCCAGATTAGTGTTAAGAGTGTATGTGGTTAAAAAGACGAGAGAGAATAAGAACCAGAACATAAATGAAGAAAAACAACAAGACATCTTTGATGATAGGTTGGATGATCTAGACATGAATAGTCCAGATGATGATCAAACACCTACGCCCATTGATGCGACCAATACGATGTGCAGTTTTTCTTAATCGACACAATCTGGAAATCTTCAAGATGACAGGATTGGCTTTTTTATTGGAACGTCATTCAAGGACAATAATGAACTATCTACCACTTTATTTATTTTTTGCCTGAAAAAAAATTCAGAATTAAGAAGGTGATTAATTCAAGTAGTGTCTTTTTCTTGAAATATCCTAATTCTAATTGCAAGTGGTGGTTGAGAGTGGTGAAGTACGTAAGTTCTGACAGCTTCGTCATTCGTAAACATGAAAAGCATCACACATGTGGTTTGGAGAACATCTCAGGCCAAAATTGTCATGCCACAGAAAAGGTCCTCGGTGAATATTTCAGGAGTAGTTTCCCCGATGGCAAAGGCCCTTAAACAAGGGTTATGGAAAATCAACTCCTTACGGAATAGGGTGTCCTGGTCAGTTATTGGAATATATATATGGCCATGGGGATCTCCAAGGACTTGGTTCGGGGGACACTCGAGCATGGGTATGCAGTCTTGGATGCCTACCGTTACATGATTGAGTCCACAAATCCCAAAAGTAAGACGACATTACATCTTGATGAGAACGGAAGGTTCAAGTACTTTTTTGTATCCTATGGTTCTTGGATTCAAGGTTTTTGACATTTGAAAATAGGCATAGCCGTCGATGGTACCTTCTTGAGGAGCAGGTATAATGGAGTTCTACTAGCGGCGGTGGCGCAAGATGCAGAGAATCACATATTTCCTGTCGCTTTTTGTGTAGTGGACAAGGAATGTGATGCCTCTTATGGATTTTTTTGAACAACTGAGAAGCTGCGTCGAAGATACCGAAGAGTTGTGTTTTGTATTGGATAGGCATCCAAGTATTCTAAAGATGGGTTCACGTTTATTCACTTCAACTTACTTTGGTTGTTGCATCAGGCATCTTGGAGAGAATATTCGGAACAACTATCACAACGAAAGGGTTGTGAAATTTTTTTATATAGAAACAAAAGCATATAGTATAGAGGAGTTTTTAGACCATTTCAATCAAATAATGGATGTGAATCCTAAGGTAGTAGAATTTCTCGTACGTGTTGGTTTCGAGAGATAGACTTGGGCATTCTGTTATCGATTTTAATGTCTTGTTTGAGTTACAAGTTTAGTATGATGTCGTACTAAGTGATTATTTTGTATAGGTACAATATTATGACATCACACATAGCTGAATCAGTAAGTTCATTGTTTGGACATGAAAGAGAATTTCCCATCAAGGCTATGTTTGAAAAAATAAGCCAGAAGTATGGAGAATTTTTTCACGAAAGAAGTGTGCAGTTCAAGTACCCAAAAAAAAGAACCCAATTTGTTCTCGAAATCGAAAAAATGATATCAACGAACGTCATTTTAGAGAATAGGTTATTACCTCATAAAATAGCAGATTACAAATTCAGTATCACCGGTCATGGTGATAATGCCACGGTCGATCTTCAAATAAGATCTTGTACGTGCAGAGTTTTTGACTAGGACAAAATATCCTGTCCAAATGCTATGGCAGTGCTTTGAGCTCAATACGGTCATAAATATAGAGCTGAAGTTTACGAGCAATCCTCTCAATATTATTCGGTGGAAAAATATGAAATGGCATATTGTGGGCATATTACTCTGGTGCCTCTCAAAGAATCTTGAGTTGTTCCTGGAGAGCTTATGGGGAGATTAATACCTCCTCCATATATTGACCCAAGCACTATCAAACTGAGAAGAAAGCCATATAAGAGGAGGCCTGGAGTCGGAGAATTATTTTCATCAAGAAGAAACAAGTGCTCCATATGTAAGCGTGCTAGCCACAAAAGAACTACATGCCCGAATCATAATCTTCCATGATCATTGTAATTGCAGAAACTTGTATAGTTGTTTGTTCTGGACTTTTATATATTTAAATCATTGTTGTGAACGTAATGTTAACATTTATTATATATAAAATATCTTTTTAATAACTTTTGCATCAATAAAAAGAGGCAAAACATGAACTAAATAATACAACAGACCATAAGTATTTTCAACGGATTACCCATCTGTGGCAACAGATGGACATTAGCTGGAAGAACACAACACAGTTCCATAAAACTAGAATGTTTTCCTCTAAGAGATGATAAATCTGTCACAACAGATGGATAGTCTGTTGACAGAAACCCAATCGATGACCAATCTGTTCCAACACATGGTCCATTTGTTGAAACTTAAAAGGCAAAATTGCTATTGCTACTGGATTCAAAATAGCTCCTTACCTCCAACCACCAACATGTTAACATGAAAAATATTTAGAAGAAGAAATAGATAGAATGAAAATTGAATAAGAATTAAAAAGCCAAAGTCAATTAAAAATAAATTTTCATTAAATGAAAAATAAAATACATTAGGTATAGATTCGATATAGAAGAATTAAAATACATACTCTAAAAGAAAAAATACATTCTAATTATTATTTTATTATCATCATCATTAATGACAGTCGGCCAATCAACTCGCAGCAGCAGGGCCCTCACCAGCCTTGCATCTCTCTGAACATTGTCACTCTCACGTTGACTAACTCTCTCTGTAGGTCATTAACCTGCCTCTGAAGTTCCCACACCATGTTATGCAGAATAGTAATGTCCCAAACAGGATCAACCATATTCTAGAACACGTAGTAATTGACAAATGTAAAGAAAAGAATCCAAATGTAATACAACGTATACTACAAACTGGTAGATTTACACTGAGAAAAAACTTACCTCAACATAAAGGAACATGCTCTTTGAAGATAAGTTGTTGAAGATGTCACATGAAAAGAAAAAATTCAAGAAATAAATAAAGTTTAGCAGAATGAAAATTAAGAAGGCATTTATTTATAGACGATTGAATCTGGAAGTATAAGGACAAAAGGCAGTTCTTTTAAGCTACATTGTATTAATTACATTCAAACTGGTGGCATTTTATTTTATGTAAAAAGTCGCAACTTTTTGGTTTACATTAATACTTCTCACCTTTTCAAAATGGTTTTGAGAATTGATAACAACCGTTATTATTATGCTGCCGCAACATAGATTATCTGTTGCGACAGATGGACCATATGTTGGGATGTTTTAATTTCTTCTTACAGCTGATTTATTAGATGCAACAGATGGAGAATTCAATTCATCAGCTGTTTTGAATGTGTTAGATAAAAAGTCACCACTACCTCTTTTTTAATAGTCATCACATATGTGTAGATGAATAAACAATGTCTGGTGTGTCTCAATAGATTTATAATCTGTTGGAACATATGGATTATCTGTTGCGACAGATGGACCATATTTTGGAGGAGATGTTTTGATTTCTTCTAACAACTGATTCATCAGTTACAACAAATAAAGATTTTGATTCATCAGCTGTTTTAAATGTGTTAATATAAAACAGTCACGACTCTTCACACCTCTTTTTAATAGTCATCACATGCGTGCAGATGAATAAACAACACTGTAGTATCTTTGATGGGGTAGGAAGAATAAGGTGCGTGCAATGGATCTATTTTCATGCATGGAAGTTATGTATTATTGATCAGTCTACCACGGCAGATACACATAATGTGCAATGATTTTGTGAATACAGTTTTTTATCAATTAGACACTGATCCTTCAAAAAAAATCCTACATTGTACAGTTTAGTTTGATAGGTATGAACTGATGAGGCCGAACGGTTCTAAGACGGTGGTGTCGATGCCCTGTTACAATTTAACGACGGTCTATGCTCATGTTTTTATGTTAAGTTTGGGGAAGGGTTAAAGTTTTTGGCGACAGTGTAAATATCCAATAGTAATTGAACCGATTTTAATGGCTCAATGGACTTTTTGAAAGGCCTCCAAAGCCTCTCACTGCAGCAAACACCAGTGGAACTAATAGAAATTCCCCTGGTTCAAATTTTTATTAATAGGTTACTGGAGAAGATTATTATAAAATAGTAGGTGCTTGGGAGAATACCTGTATGGGAAAGGGGAAGTTGAGAACGCCATATATCATCTTAGACCTTGTTTAAGAGAAAACACAGGGTACGAAGCAAGGAAATTCTAGTGAATCTATCCAATGAAATTGACATGAGAAATGGAGAAACTGGATGAGCTTCAAATGTGGAAGTGTATCTAAATATAAAAATCAGTCAGTCATTGAAAAAAAAATGTTCAACAGGACTGGAGCTGGACACTTTGCTAGAGACTGCAACTAGCGAGCGTGGCCTCAATGAAGATACCCACAAAGTGCAGGACCAGAACTCTAAGTTAAAAACTTCACGAGCATAGGAAATTGATATGATTGTCGGTCAGAATTGAAACCTAAACAAACAACTCTTGAATTAAAAATAAGGGAAGCCAAGGTGTCAATTTCTGTAGTCTAACTTACATGCCATGCCTTCTGTATATGGCTATGATCAGGTCTATGACAGTAGAAACTAAAAGATCTAAAGTTGGGCAGAAATCCCATGCCTTATTGTTTCCACTGCCTTTCGATAGGAGGCATGGGATGCATATTTAACTTGATAAATTGCCACCTTGGATTGAACCCATATTTTTAATTCTAGAGTAGTTGGTTCAGGTTTCAATTCTGACCAAAAATATTACCACCTTCCGTGCTCGCGAAGCTGCTTCCTTAGAGTTCTGGTCCTGCACATTGTGAGAGTCTTCATTGAGGCCACGCTCGCTTGTTGCAGTCTCTAGCAAAGTGTCCAGCTCTAGTCCTATTGACCATTTTTCTTTTTTTCTTTCAACTACTGATGGATTTTTATATTTGGATACACTTCCACATTTGAAGCTCATCCAGTTTCTCCATTTCTCATATCAATTTCATTGGACGGATTCACTAGAATTTCCTTGCTTCCTAGCCTGTGTTTCCTCTTAAACAAGGTCTGAGATGATATATGACCTTCTCAACCTCCCCCTTTCCCACACAAATATTCTCCCAAGCACTTACTGTTGTATAATAGTCTTCTCTAGCAACTCATCCATATGAATTTAGACCAGGAGAATTTTTATTAGGTCCATCAGTGTTTGTTGTAGTGTGATGCTTTAGAGGCCTTTTATGAAGTCCATTGAGCCATTAAAATTGGTCCAATCACTATTGGATATTTACACTGCAGCCAAAAACTTGAACTAAAAATATGAGCATAAACCATCATTAAATTATAATAGGGTATCTACACCACCTACTTGGTCCTTCAACCTTACCAGTTCGAACCTAATAATCTTAACTGTAAAATGTCATATCTTGTTTGAAGAATTAATGCCTAATAGGTAACGAACAAACATTCACAAAATCATTGTACTGGATATATGTTTTCACGATAGGTTTATCAGTAATACATACCTCTCACATATGAAGTGGTTCCATCTGCAAGCAGCTTATTCCTCCGAACTCATCTTCACTCTAGCCTTTAATGTTGGTCGGGCAAAAATAGATCTAGTTTCACTTCCTTTTATCTACAAATAAGAGAAATACATTTGACGTCAAACAAGAGAAGAATAAAAAGAATATTACAAAAGGGTAACACAAATTGAGCTGATCAACAGATGACCAATCTGATGCAACAGATTACCTATCTTCTCAATCGATGAGGCATCGGTTGCAACATATGGATGACATATTGCAACAGATAAGTCATCTATTAGAATAAATCAAACTAGCCTTGCTACTAGTTTGATTTCTTCAAACAGTTGCTCCGTCTATACAAAAGGGTAACACAAAATTGAGTGAATCAATAGATGACCAATCTTATGCAACATATTACCCATCTATTCAATCGATGAGGCTTTTTGCAACAGATATTAAAACAATAGTTCATTCATTCAAGACTTAAAAGTCACCTTTCCTTCAATTTTCTTAATAAATAGGAAACTGGTAAAAGGATAAATCATTAATATCAACTTATGTAAATATCTAATTTAAATGACATACAAAAAAGAAGACGAGATAGAAAGAGCAATAGTGAACCATACCTGCAATGTGAAAAAAGCAAAGGGATCAGAACATCCAGTTCATCGGTTGAGATCCGAAAGGATCTTCATACGAAAAAAGAGAAAAAAAAGAGGCAAAAAGGAAAGAAAGAGATAAAGAAGAAAAAGTGATAGATGAGCTGAGTTAATTCTTGAGTCTTACTTATGTCTGAAGGAGAGAGTATTCTTCTAGATATGGGTTTTAAATATTCATTAATAACTTTTGAATTTTGAGGGGCACGAGGATACGGTGAAATTGAAAAGACCAAATAAGACTACTCACTCAAGAGATTTTTGAGTTATCAAGTAATATTTTTTACCTCCTTAGTATTTTAAATTTTTTATCTCAGACAAGAAATACCTAAATTTCTTTTAAAAAAAGGGTCTTAAAACATCTAAGTGGAAAAGATAACAATTTCTGTTTGAAAATTTCCAAAGCTCGGTCATCTTTCACAACAGATGCGTAATATGTTACAAGAGATGACTTAATCTGTTTTATTAAATCCAACAGAAAAGAAATCTGTTGCAACAGGTTGAACATTTGTTTTTATATAATTTAAATTGATTTCACATGTTAGACTAATACCTTACGGGGTCATTTGGTAGAGTGTATTGTAAAATATAATGCATGCATTAGTTAATGTGTATTGTTAGTACCTTGTTTTGTACGACTTTTTGCCTATGTATAACTAATGCAAGCATTAGTTATAGTTAAACACTATTTCCTATGTATTAGTAATACAAAGACTTTAAACACATGCATGAACTTATTAAATGACCTTAATACCCCTCAATTTCCCTCTCAAAATATTTCACCATTCATTTTCCTGCCATTTTAATTTGCACTAGTGAATCTTTTCAAAATATTCACAATTTTTTTACCCGCTATTTGAATTTACAATAATGAATGGTTGATTTAAATAACTATAACATATTTTTTCTTTGCTTCGAGAGTCTTTAAAAAGATTTTCACAAAAAAATTGAGACTATTTCTTAATTTTACGTCTTGTATTTTATTTTTGTTTCGACTATGTTAATCCGTCGGTGTAACATTTTTGTGCAAAGATGAAAGTCTTGCAATTAATCCTAAACCTCTATATAATAGTTCAACAATATTAATTATGTTTGAAATAACAAAAGAACTTTGTTGCAAAAAAGTGTATAAAATCAAAGAAGGGTATTTTTCTAAACAAAAATTTCTTTTATAGAAATTATGTAAGATGTATTATTTCTTATACATCAAATCAAACAATGTATAAGAAATAATACATGCATAAATAATACAAGCATAAATAATACAAGTATTACTAATACGTTATATTTTGCATTGTTCTTATACACTCTACCAAACAACCCCTAATTGATTAATCTAGGACTAGGGATCAGTTCTCATAGGGTAAACTACAACTTCAATTAAGTATTTTGTCAACTGAATGATGAGATGGTATTGCGTTCCTTCCAGCCAGAGTCATCGATCGATCACTCTAAGCTGAACCGATTCGTACTATCTCATATGTTAGACCAATACCTTAATTGATTAATCTAGGACCAGGGGTGAGTTCTCATAGGTTCAAATACAACTTTAATTGAGTCTTTTGGTAATTGAATGATGAGACGGTATAACGTTCCTCCCAGCCAGAGTCATCGATCGATCACTCTGAGCTGAACCGATTCTTACTACCTCATATGTTAGACAATAGCCTAATTGATTAATTTAGGACCAAGGGTGATTTCTCATAGGGTCAACTAAAACTTTAATTGAGTATTTTGGTAATTAAATGATGAGACGGTATAGCGTTCCTCCCATCCAGAGTCGTCAATTGATCATTCTGAGCTGAACCAATTCTTACTACCTCATATGTTAGACCAATACCCTAATTGATTAATTTAGGACCAGGGCTGAGTTCTCATAGGGTCAACTATAACTTTAATTAAGTCTTTTGGTAATTGAATAATGAGACGGTATTGCGTTTCTCCCGGCCAGCGTTGTCAATCGATCACTTGAGCTGAACCGATTCTTACTACCTCATATGTTAAACCAATACCCTAATTGATAAATAGATGGCAACCCCTATTTGATAATTTACAACAGATGGGTAATATATTACAAGATGTGATAATCCATTTGATAATTTATAATAGATAGGTAATCTGTCACAATAGATTACTTAATTTGTTTGATATTTTACAATAGATGAGAATCTGATGCAACAGGTTGAACATTTGTTTTTATACAATTTCAATTGAGTTTATATACCTAAATTGATTAATCTAATCTAGGACCAGGGGTGGGTGGTTGAGTTCATTGGGTCAACTACAACTTCAATTGTATCTTTTGGCAATTACATGATGAAAGGGTTAAAAATTATGCATATCTTTTATAATTTTAAAAAATAATTAAGATCAATTCGGACCAAATTAACATTTTCAAAACTTGTCATTCTCTTCCAAAATACAAATCAACCCATACAAATCATCCATTTGTGAGAAAAAACATTTTATCATTTCAAATCTCGAGTTCTCGCCCTTTTCTTTTCTCTTTCTCACTGAATTATACAGTACAGATAACAACTACAACTACTCAACAAATTGATCTACCCTTCACAATAGATTGATTTTCTTCTTATTTTCGACCACATAGGTGTTATTTTTGACTTCATTCTTGCTTGTATCTGTCGTTTTATCTATCTTCATAGGTAATAGAGCTCGAGAAGAGTTCTATATTTGTTATTTTTTTTCTAAAAAATAAGGGCTTTTAAGTTAATGATGAAAAATAAAACTTTTAGTTGTATTATCTTCGAGAATGGGTTTACAATTTTAAGTTTTTATGGTAAAATCGTATGAAGAACTTGAGAAAACCCTAGTTTCTATCGCAGTGTTCCATTGACTCTCGTGGTATTGTTGGATAGTGTTTGTGGTATTAGTGGTGGTTGTGGTCGTCGTTGCCATCATTGTGGTGGTACTGGTGGTGGATGTTGGTGGCATTAGTTGGTGGTGTTCGTGGTGGCTGTCAGTATTCGTGGTGTTTTTGCCATTGGTTGGTGGTATTTGTGGTGGTGGTGGCTGTTGGTGTGTCGTTATTGGTGGTGTTTGTAATGTATTTTTTAAATTTATGCATACATCAATTGTAATGTAATTTTTGTTTTTCTGTTGTTTGTAAGTAAAGCATGTCTCTCAAAAGAAAAGAAGGTGAAAGTGGATCAACGTCTGACCACCCCCAAAAAAAGGCTACAGTACAGAGGGATTCAGAGGAGCTTCCTGAACAATCTCAGTTGGGAAAACAAAGTGAAGCTGAGGAAAGATATAAAGTAATGTTGAGGGAGGCGTACTAGGGTTTATAGATGGTGATAAAGAAAATAAAAGTGACTAAGAGGAGGAATTAGAGAGTGAGAAAGAAAAAGAGAAAGAGAAAGAGGATGATCACCAATATGATGATAATGGATCACCAATGGGGCTTGAATTAATATCAACATTCCAGCATGATCCTGTCAAAACTTTTAGTATTGAAAAGTTTTAAGTTGCGATGCCGATAAATGACAAAAAAGAAGAAGAAGAACTAATTGGTGAAATTGTACTTAAATGTCAGATGGGGAGTAAATTTACTAATTTTAGGAAAATTATGAAGGACGAAACCATAGATGGACTTTTTAAGAAGAGCTGGTTTGGACGTTTTCTTGAGTTGGCTGAGGACGCCCCTAACTGTTTCCCAATAAAGATGGTATATGGTTTTCTCAAGCAGAGGATCAAGTACATGGGGATGATAAAAATTCAGAGAAGGGAGGTAAAAATATGGATGAAATTTAGATCAACTACTTTGGCATGCCAGTTTGTTTTGGTTTGCAGGGGTTTACCATAGTGACAGGCTTGAGATTTTATCGTCTAGAAAAACTACCTATAGCCAAGGAAACACCCCGCAAAAGATCCAAGGCAAGAAAACACAAGGAAAAAATAGATGGGTTGTTTGACATTGCTCGACGTGGCCATAAAGCATCGGATTTGTTGACAGATCTCATGGATAAAACCATACCAAAGAAGTACATGGAGAAATTGTGCTTAGTTTGGTTTGTCCATTCGGTTATATTGGCAATAGACGTCAACAACGTCATAGAAGATGAATTGTTGGCGCGTGCTTAAGATTTTGATAAATTTAACAATTATCCTTAGGGATATGATAACTTCTACATGACTATCCAATATTTACTGAAAAAGCTATCCTTAAGGAAGACCACATTATACGGCTTTCCCTGGGCTTTTATGGTAAAATTAATCACTATTTAAATCATTCATTAAGTTATATTTAATATAGTTATTATGACTTTTTTTTGCTTACTTCTTGTTTATATTTTTAGGCTTGGGCATTTGAAGTCATTCCTCCCCTCTGAAAGCAGGTAATGGATTACCTGGATGAGGTTTCTCATCCAAGGATGTTTAGGTGTTTGGCTGCAAAAAGAAATACCAAATTTAAGTAGGCTGATCTCTTTAACACTCTGGATGATGCAATACATCTTCGTTAAGTAAAATAATTTACTCAATGAAAGATATTGAATAAATGTTATATTTGGTGCAACATATGTTATATCGGATGCACCAGATGGAATATCTGTTGTGATGGATTACCCGTCCTGTACCAACTAGTACAACAGATGGATAATATATTATGACAGATGATTGATATCTTGCATCAGATTACCTATCTGTTGTTTTGGTTCTCTGAACCCGACTCCTAACAAATTAATCATCTACAGTAAATTATGCAACAGATATGTAATCTGATGTAAATTATTGTTAATACATATACATATCATCTGTTGCATAACATGTAATCCAATAGATTACCCATCTTATGCAACTGGTGCAATAGATTACTAATCTGTTACGATAGATGATTGATATTTTGCATCAGATTATCCATGTATTGCTCTAGTTCTCTGAACTTGACTAAAATAGAATTTGACCATCTAACTGCAAACTATACAGCAGATGGGTAATCTGATGCAATATATGGTTAATCTATTGTAGAATTTGACTGTTAAAATATTAACCCAACTGGAAAAATTATTATATTATATGATTTAAATGTATCTGTCCTCTTTTTCTAGGTTGTGTATCCACAGATCGTGCCTACTGAGGAGGAGTCGTTGATGAATTTTTATATTACTCAAGGTCATGTTGATACTATAGCAGACCCAGTGGTGGAGTTAATAAGGAAGGAATTGGATGGAGCAACAGCCATAAGAAGAGCAGTTAGACAAGGTCAGCCTAATGTTGAGGCTCTTCATGACCAACCTACTAAGGCAGATTCGGGTGCTTCTTCTGGCAGAGTTTTTGGTGTAGGTGGTAGGCATGTTGATGCTGCTACCACTCGTATGATGAGCATGGTGATGCTCAAGAAAAAATAAATATATTTGAAAACACCCCTTTTCAACCTTACACAGGTCCCTCTTACCCCTCTTCACCCTTGTGTTCACGTTGCAAATGTGAAGAATGCAAGGACAGCCAGGATAAACTCTTTGAAAAAATAGAGGCTATCTCTAAAGCTGTCGAGTAATTCAAATCCAAGAGAGGTGTCATACTATCCAAGAAGTTGAGGGAGCAATACACTTCTACATTATTGGGTAGAAGAAAGAAAAGAGCAATCACCGACGTACTCTGCTGTTGGAAAAAAAAATAATTACAACTCCTCCCTCTCAAAAAGTTGTTAAAGTTTAAGGTCCATTCAAGAATAAGGTGGACATATACATGGAAATTGGCTCCAAAGAGAAGAAGGATCTGCGACAGGCCAAGAATGTCAAGCTAGGCGCACCAGATTACCCCAGGCCTCCCTTTTCCCCCCAAGACTTCCAGACTATGACAGATATGCATATGTGGTACGAGGACAAGGTAGGTTTACTTTTCCTAACCTATCCTTCTAATCTAATCAACCCTATATAGAATAATCTATGCAATAGATGTGAAATCTATTGCAACAACTGGGTATTCTGGTGCAATTGGTAGTGGTTCTGTTGTAACTTACTATCCATCTGTTGCATAAGTTGCGTTGGATTATTAATTTAGAGAACCCTATGTAACAGATGAACCATCTTTACAATTACTAACCTATTTAAAAATTGTTTCCTTATATCACAACATGTTGACAAAATTCTTTGCGTCATGAGGGAAAGAAAATTAACATACCCAAAAGCTTATGACACTGTCGATACGATAATGGATCTCAACTTCTACAAGAAGCTCAAGTATAAGTACGATCAACTCAATAATGTCGCA
>NC_061115.1:175011433-175049441 GCF_002878395.1 Capsicum annuum | reverse complement strand
TCTACAAGAAGCTCAAGTATAAGTACGATCAACTCAATAATGTCGCATTAGACTATGGCGTGAGATTTGATTTTTTAGCTTCTTGTTATACTGGGATGAAGAAGAAATGATAAAATATGTTAGAGGGGAAAGGCCAAATACACACTGTAAGAGCTGAACCGAGGCAAAGAGAATTCTTGTAGTCATTAGCGTGAACGTCATACATTATCGAGCTATTGAGATACTACTCGAGAAGGGAAAGATCAATGTTTATGACTACAACAAACCTCTTAGCAACGATGTCAGTCTTTGTCTCCTCATGGAGCCACTGATGGAGCTGTTGCCCATCTTATAAAGGGAGAGTAAACTGATAAATCATTTTCCAATGGAAGTGTTGATGAAGAAATCATGGGTTTTTGAAGTTTGAAACAATGACATGATCCTTCTAAAAAATAATGTCGGTTACACGAGCGGCTCACACGCTCTTGTACACATCGAATGTTTGCTGACCGACATAAAAATGGTTGAGGCAACGACCTTTCTATGCGAAAATGCTTTCGCAAACCTGCAAGAATTCTGGCTTATAGGGTACTAATTGGACGCTTGGAGCCTATGTATATAGAAGAGCCTGTGAAATAATAATTTTTTATTTCAAGTCTCACTTCACTTTCCTTTAAATTACATGTACATGTAGTGGCAATAATTTTTTTCTGATAGAATGAAAGTTGAGTTTTTTATAATGCAATATATTGTCAATCTGTTGTAAAATATATTCTATTTATCCTGGCAGATAGTTTATCTATTGCAATAGGTTGGTCATCTGTTGCTTTTGCCGATGTTATTTCTATCTAATCTAAGTCTAATCTGTTGCAACAGCGTGAAGACCTATTTGATAATTTCCAACAGATAACCTAAATTTTACAACATATGCCTAAATTTGTTTGATATTTTGCAGAAATTACACGCTTGAATATCTATGTGCTCGACAACACCAAACCAGCAACAAATACACTACCATGAAAATTTTAGCAATTAGGCTTGAAAATTCATGTGCCCAACACCACCAAACCAATAGCAATAACGGCAACAATGTAGTATTTTCTTGGTCAATTTTGTTTCTCTTCAGAAGCATTGACTTTCTTCAACAAACCCTAGATACACGATTTTCTTGTGAGGGGTGTCGTTCTTTATAACAATCAAAGTAATCGCATCCACCCAATTTCTATAAAAACAAGAACACAATTACAAAATAATTACAATTCTATAATTAATCAACTAATTAAATAAAAAATATTACCTTTGAAATCTTACAAGAAAAAAACCTACAACCTGGATTTTGTTGAGTCCAAGAAGTCTTTAACAGAGCTTCAAGACTGCACTTACAATACTAAAAAACATTATCATAAAAAACTGTGGAAGATGCCTCGACATTGTCAAACTCAATTGGAAAAAATGAAAAAAAGACAAAGAAAAAAAGACCAAATGCAAATAATTTGAAGAATTTAGCGGGAAAAATGACCGTTGGGGGCAAAACAGATGCCAAGTCAGCAAAAAGTTTCAACCTGACACATTTGTGCCTATTTTATTTTACGTGTTTAAAATAAACACGGTCTAGTTGATGCCTATTTTATTTTAGGTGTTTGAACTGAACACTGTCGATGGGTTTCACCTTTTTTATTTCAATTCACTTTCACTTTTCACATGTAGTGGAAATTTTTTATGTTCAATGAAAGTTGAATTTTTATAATGCAACAGATTCTCCATCCGTTGTAACAGATATTCTACCTGTTCTGACATATAGTTTATCTGTTGCAATAGGTTGGTCATCTGTTGCATTATGTCAGTATTTCTATCTAAGTCTATCTATTATAGTAGTGGGAAGACTTGTTTGATAAATTCCAATAGATTACCTACCTGTTGCAACATATGTCAAATCTGTTTGATATTTTACAACAGATGTTCTGTCTATTGCAACAAATACATTATTAGTTGCAATATTTGAATCTAGTATTTCATTTCAATTAATAAGTTCAAATCTAAGGAAAAAATAAAATTCATAAACAAAATAAAATAAAGCTAAGCCTTAAGAAATTAGCTGAAATAAAAAATGAATAAATAAAATATAAAAAAATTATTATGGGTACAAATCTCAACAAATACATCAACAATTTAAGTATTGATACCAAGGATTCCTAAGGATAGGTGAGGTTATTACTTTAACAGACTCAAGATATAAAGATCTACTCAATATGGACAAGTTGTTCTTCATCCGGTGCTATGGAATTCGTCTTTGCTCATCGTGGATCTTTATTATCGCTTACGTATGGTTTCTGTGCTTTTTGTTCTCTGTATTTCCATAAAAAAGTAGAGTAGCATATTATCAATACTGTTAAGCAGTAGCTTTTACATCCACCTGGAAAACCAAAATTGGTCAATGCTAATCACGGAGATACAATAAAATAAAAAAGGATAACTCATCTATTCTAGCAAATCAAACAGGTCTTCCTTCTATTTTAAATTATCCCAAATATATTATATTTTTGTTGCAACAATGAATCAACTATTGGGTCAAATTTCTACATGAGGAAGACCTGTATGATAATTTCCAATGGATGAACCATCTGTTCTAACATATGACTCATCTATTGTAGTAGATAGGTCATCTGTTGGTATAATAAAAGTTGTACGAAGAGATATTTGATTTGCTAAAATAGACGAGACATATGTCACAACAGGTACTTTATCTGGTGCAACAATTTAGTCAATTATTGCAATAGATGTATATATCTGTTTCATAATTTTCAGCAGACGTGTCATCCATTGAAACAAAAATGTGTCTGTATGTTAGTTGGAAGACATATATATTCACCTTGTTCAACTCGTGCTTCTCTCCTTTGGATATTGTACATTGCTCAGTGTAACACACGGGCAGAGGATTTACAATTTTACTCTTTGAGTGCTTGATAATGCCTTGGAAATCACTTTTCTTATCCTTTTAGCCTCAATCTCTAATGGAGTGGATGGAAATAAAATACTCTTTGATGGAATGACACCCCTCTTAGATGTCAATTCCTTTACAGAGGCAGTTAATATATTATAGCATTAATCACTACATCATGATTTGCCCTGTAGTCTTGACATTTGCATGCAGAACATTCGCTGGGAAAGGCAAAATCTGTATAACCAGTATGATCATACTCATAATGGTTTATTTTAAATACTGTAAGAGGAGCATCATTAGCACCAACAACAGCACCACTACCACCACCAATAACTCTATCACCACTAAGGCCATCAACAACAACATGCCCACCCTCAAAAACTATTTTTTTGTAATGGCTGTTGCTTCAAACAATTCCATTTTTATTCTATCGATGACCTTAGGGTCCGAAAAAGTTTGCACAGACCATAAAGTAAGAAAAAATGGCATCTTCAACTCTCAATTAGTCAGAACTAGCGAAGGATGCACAATCGAATATAAATCATTACATATACTAGAATGATGATTAGATCATTCAAAAAATCATTAATTAAAATAAAAATTAATTATAATTATACTTACTGCATCCTTCGGGGGGTTGAAGAGATCAAAATTTTTTGTATTTTTATCATTTTGGCCGACAACTATCTCAATATTCTTAGACAGGAAACTTCATCCTGGTAGTTCACTTGTTACCTCAAATGAGGAATGACTTCAAACGCCCAAGCCTATAAAATAACGCCAATAAATCAAAACCATTATTGAGTAAAAAAAATGAATGATATCATAATAAAAGAAAGAAACGAAACATTTACCATGAAAGCCCATGGAAAGCCATATAAGTTGACTGTCTTTGGCGCTAACGGAGTCAACAAATATTGGACAGTCTTTTTGAAGCTTTCATAACCCCAAGGATAGCTGTTAAATGCCTCAAGATCCTCGGAGAGATTTATTAAACCAACGTTTATGTTGTTGTTAACGTCTCTCGCCCAAAGAATATTATGTACAAACCAAACCAAGAACAATGACTGTTTGTGCTTCTTTGAAAGCTCTTTACCTTTCAACGCTTCTATCAAATTTTTATTTTAAAGCTTGGACTAATAGTGGGCACCAGGTCATTGCGATCACACAAATTTCCTTTGCCTTTTTTAGGTATGCGGGGTTCTTTTTTTGGGGTTAGAATCGGTATAACTTGAGAAGAAGGATAATATTTTAGTCCAGTAACTATGGAAAACTCTTTCTAACCAAAAGAAACAGGCATGCCACAGTAATTTATCCATACCTTATCCATCTTATCTTTGTTTTCATACATAAACCTACGCTTGAGAAGTTCATATACCATTTTTAATTAGAAACGAGCATTGTTGTCCTTCGGCAAATCAAGATATTTTCCAAAGCAGTTGTCCCTGAAATAAGCATCCAATTTTTGCTCTTAAAGTATTTTTCTGAAGGCGTCGAAAGTTTTTCCATGGCTAACTTAACTACGAAATCACCCATTAAATCTGTGGCACCATCGAACTGCATTCTCACAGGATAACGATCCATGCTGAAGGTTTTAACCAACTTTTCAGCAGAAGAACTATTAGCATTTGGATTATCTCTTTTGAAACATTCCTCCTCCCCGTGTTCATCATATTCTGCTCCTGATTGAGATAACACTTGTAAAACAAACTCGCAGAGTGGAGGATGTAGCCTAGCTACTTCACTTGTTCCTTTACTTGGACTTTATTCGTCTTCTGTAGTTTTGGGAGTCATATTATCTAAATTTAATAGGAACATAAAAAATATATTATAGTTGATTAATGCATCGTTAAAAAAAGGTAACAGTAAATATAACAAGCAAAACAGTAAAATAAAAGTTTCAACAAATCACTTATCTGTTGCACCAGGTAGTATATCTTTTACACCATATAACAAACCTATTGCAGCAGATGAGCAATCTGTTGAAACTATACAAAACGTATCACTCATCTTTTAAGACAGATAAATGGTATGTGCAACAGATCACATATTGTCGCAACATGAGTAAGCTGTTGGAACAGTTAAATAACCTATTACAACGGATGAGTAATCTGTTGCAACAATACAAGACATATCACTCATCTATTGAGAAAAATAAATGGTTTGTGAAAAAAATCATACATCTGTTGCAATATCATCTGTTGTAACATATGAGTGATATGTTGGAACAATTAAATAATATATAGCAACGGTTGAGTAATCTATTGAGATAATACAAAACATATCACTCATCTGTTGAGAAAGATGAATGGTCTGTGCAACAAATCACACATCTATTGCAATATATGAGTGATCTATCGGAATAGTTAACTAACCTGTAGCAACGACTGAGTAATCTATTGTGATAATATAAGACATATCACACATCTATTGAGAAAGATGAATGTTTTGTGTGACAGGTCACACATCTGTTGCAACACATGAGTAATCTGTTGGAACAGTTATCAACAGTCAATATTATTTAGATTTCTTCCAATATTGGGGCGTGTATCACGGCAGATGAATGATCAGTTGGAAAAATCATGTCTTGGACATGTCCTGTTGGAAAGTTGATAGGATTTTATCCAATAGAAGGTTCATCTGTTGCACCAAATCATTAATCCAATGGTTATTTCATTGCATCAGATGGTTAATCAATTTCATAAGATATTTTATCTTATGCTTAATTTGTTTCAATATGTGGTTAATCTATTGCATCAGATATTTAAACTGTTGCATCATATGACAAATCTATTACATCAGATGATTAATCTGTTGCATCAGAATTATAATATGATGGTTCCTCTGGTGCATCAGATGGTTGATCTGTTGCATCATCTGACAAATATATTATATCAGATGGTTAATATGTTGCACCAGATGAATAATCTATTGGATAAAATAAAAAATAGTAGAACGATTTTATTCAACAGAAAAACAATAATATCAGTACTTTTACTAAGAACAAGAACAGAACAAATCAACCCAAATCGTTGTTTTGTTTTTATAAATACAAACAACAAAAATCAAACTTCAAAGAAACGCAACAAACAACAAAAAATCATAATTTACTTCAAAAAGAGCCGAGAAGAAATATCAGAAATTAGGGTTTTGTTCAGACCACATTTCAAATTAAAGCAACAAATATTGAAATTATTAACCAATACTATAAGAGAAGTTGGCTCAAGTTCCTCACTTTCTTCAAAACTAAAAAGGCCATAAATTTTTACCTGTGAAAGAAGAAAAGGAACGATGATGAATTTGAAGTTGTTGTGGCCGGATAGCAAAGTTGCCACGTCGATTGAAGGTTGAAGAATTCAAAGCTGTTGTGGCCGGAGAGCAAGGCTGTCACGTCGATTGAAGGTTGAAGTCAAAAAGGAACTCGAAGCCCAACTATTTATCATCGGATGTTGAAATCGCCGAGGATTAAAAGGAGAAATTTGCAGAACTGTTGGTTGGGAGAGAGTTGAGAGAAGATATCGAGAGAGATGATAGATACTAATTGATTTGGATTGAAGAGGGGTGTGGGTTGGATTGATTTATATTTTTGAAAAGATTAGAAAGTTTTAAAAATATTAATTAAGTCCACAATTAACTTAATCAAGTTTTTTAATGATGTCTGACCCTTTCAGTTGGTCAATGTCACCACCCTTCATTTAAGACTTAAAAGACACATTTCCTTCAATTTTCTCTAGTTACATCATGCATACAATGTTAGCTTTTAGTTACATCATACATGTTATCGTCAGTCTTCTTAATTTAGCAGTAATTTTTATTTTAGCACTTTAACAAGTTATTTTTATTTTAAATATCACAATTAATATTTTAATATGTTATTTCGACGCCTTTCACTAACATGATCAAGTGAATGTAATATACAAATTGACAACGCATGAGGGATTTATTTTGATCAATTTTTATTTAATTTCTTCATCTTCTTCCCCATTTCAATCCACGATTTAGATTTCTCAGAGCTTAAGAGTATTCTTCTTCACTTTTATTCCCTCCACCTACTTCATCTTCCACCACCATCATCCACCAAATCATTACTTGTAATTTTAGAAATTTATAAATTTGTGGAACAAAAGAACAAAAAAGCCGCACACAATAATTTTGTAGAACTTTATAGAAACATGAAAGAATCCAATTTAAAAAATTAAAAAGAAAGGGAAGAAGAATTCTATTATTTTCGTCAAAATCTCGACGAAAAAAATACTCTTTTAAA
Organism: Capsicum annuum; assembly: GCF_002878395.1. Classification (NCBI taxonomy): domain Eukaryota; kingdom Viridiplantae; phylum Streptophyta; class Magnoliopsida; order Solanales; family Solanaceae; genus Capsicum; species Capsicum annuum. The sequence continues at coordinate 175,042,257 of NC_061115.1, read as the reverse complement.
CTCTTCTCCTCCCTAAATCCTTCTCTAACCCGTCATGATTATTAGATAAAATCTTTACAATTATAAAAAAGAATTTAAGAAGAAAAATTAAATTAATCAAAATGATGATAACAAAATTTGTCATAAATCCTCCAAAATTATCATACCATAATTAAATTCCCTGTCATCATTAAAATTCATTTCCACTTGATTTTAATATTCATCACCAAAATTTATGATTCCACCATTAATTTTACCATCCTTAACTTGACTCATTGCCAATCTTTAGGAAGGAAGAGTATATAATTTATAATTAAAAGAAAATTAAATTTACAATAAAGAGAAAGAATTAAAAGTTCAATGAATTTTTTAAAAAAGAAAAAAAAAGCAAGCCAATAGGAGTCGGTTAACGTGTTGAAAAACTGGGAAGAAAGGATGGAGGGGTGGTTAGTTGTGGTGGGATTTAAAAAAATATATTTTTTTTTTCGAAAAATAGTTTTTATTTTTATTTTTTTCATAATTCACTATAAGAAAATGTATCTATAACTATAAAATTTAAGTTATGAATTTAACAGTCATAGCTATTATCTAGTAATAGTCATAAAAATTTAATTATTTACTAATTCGTAAAATTTCTACGCAAATCAAATTGACAAAGCTAATTTCTAATTTTTGCCACAAGTGCTAGTAATTGTGGTAATAATTACCTAATTAGCTACAACTTTATTACTACAGTAAAATCTTGTAGCTAATCATAAGTTTTTTCCACGCGATAAAAGTTGTAGTTGCAATAGTAACGTTTTTAGACACAATAAATTGCTTGAAATGAAATATGTAGCTAAATAAATATTTTTGCTTCAAATTATAAAATTTGTGACAATAGTTAAATGAGATAGCCACATCTTTTTTTCTATAGTAAAATTTCGTAGCTAATTATTAATTTTTGCCACGAGTTAAAACATATTGTAGTAATAGAACCTTTTAGCCATGATAATTTATTTAAAATAAAATAATATGGATGAATAAATATATTTTCTTCAATTTACGAATAATTATTATAATAGTTAAATGATATAGCCATAAACATTTTGCAACAGTGAAATTTCATAGCTAATTGTTAATTTTTGTCATATGTTAGAACTTCTTGTAGCAGTAGTGACCTTTTAGACATGAAAAAACAAATATTTAAAATTAAATGATATAAATAAATAATAATTTTGCTTAGAGTATAAAAAAATCATGCATGGCAATAAACAGTTGGCTTAATAATGGCTATGATTATTTGTCATGACAAATATTTTAGCTGTAAATTTAAATTGTGATCAAAATATGGTGGCTAAAGGTCACAATAAAAAAATTTAAGGGTCATGATGGCACTTGTCGTGGCGAACCTTGACAAGTAAGCCTATCATAAGTTGATACAAAAGAAAAAATAATAGCAATAACCCAAGTAAAACTTCTAGAATGAAGCCGAACCACATAATATAGTAAAGTGGAAAGACATGATCAACAATACTATAATCTCAAAACTTGGTGTCATAGTGTAAGAACATCACTAGTACAACTCGAGATCAAATATATAAGATATCCAAAATAGGAATACTCTGTCTCTGAATACGAATAAAGTCATAGTCTAAATAAAGAAAGGTAGTAGTCAGCTCCGAAAGTAGGAATCCAATAGCTACCTCAAATAGCTCCAAAGGTAGCTCGAATCAACCACCATGAGACGCAATGAAATCAGGATCTGCACCGAAAAGGAAATAGGAGTGAGTATGGTCCACTTGTACTCAGTAGATAGAATAGGTAGACTGAACAAAGTAGAAAATTAAGCATACAAAATACATACTAAGGGCACGTCACCTGAAATAAGAAAATGTCCCATAACGGTAGCCCATACCATTTTCACTAACAGTTCTATAATATTCACATACATCATAGCAAATACAAAAAAAATACAAGTAAACCAATACACACATACAAGTACTGGGAAGGGATTACACATAGGCAAGTATAAATCACGAGAGATAATACAACACAAATAAAGGCACAAAGTAACACAAATGCAATGAAGATGAGGATGATGGTGGTGGTGGTGGTATGATGATAATAATGATGTGATGTGTGAGGTTGTCGCACAACCTTCGTATACACCTACGGAATTAAAACTTCCCAATGTATGACTCATGGGGTGTTCGTCAACCCGTATATAATTCATACTCAATCCATATTCATAGCTCCTCTCCGGCACATCCTTTGATATAGGGTTTTAAAGATGTCACATTTTCTGTTAGAAAAAACTAGTGTTATCAGTATTTCCAGTATCTCTATGGTGGTACCAATTCATGAATATATATGATATAAGGATGTAGTGCTCAGATCCAACCAAAATAAGTATTTTCATGTCCAGCCAATATACCAACCAACTGAGCCAACAATTCACTCAATGTTTCCAACCATAACATAAATCGTATGACAACAGAATGAAACATAGAAAAATACACCATTGATGCCACATTAGGCCTTTTAATCAATCAAGACAACTAATTTCATCAATCAAAACCAATATCATGACCTGAATTAGGACCTAGTCATGACGGATATCTCAAGCCCACCGTGAGTCGGAGACCACCTCCTTAGCTAACATCCAGAACACAATAAAAGAATACAGTGAAAGTCAATCAAATAGTAATAAGAAGGATGGATAATCAAATGCAAACTCTATGAATAAAAACCAACATCCAACCCACACTTATCCACAAGAGCCTCTAAAACCAGAAATGCCAAATAGGTCGGGACATGCCCACCAATTATGACCAAAAAGAAAATTCAAGAAACAGAAAATCGAACCTTCTAATAGATGGAGTCTCACAACTTTACAGCCACTTAACAGATATACTGAACCACCTAATGTTGCATAGGAGTTACAGAAAATCCCTCGAACCCTACATCATGAAATGAAGCAGCATACTAGAACTGTCAGTGGGATAAACACTGCCATGTAACTCATGAAAAGTGATAAAATAATGTCAATGTCATAAACCAATCAAAATCATGTGAACAACTATTTTGTATACATATATAGAATGTTGGGATAGGGACAAGGGTCATGAACATGAGAGTTTGAACCATTTTCCTGAACTATGTATCTCGCTCCTTCCTAAAGGCACCCATAGGCTATATGGGTTTATCTCCCCCTGCTAAAATAGCCCCAGTCTATGTTATCCACACTAACCAAGGAATTTGAAGGAAGGTCTAAAGACACCAAGGCTATATCTATATCAAAATATAATGTGTGAACTAAGCACACGATTATATAGACCCCCATGCCTGCAAATATGATTTTCAGTGTTAGTTTTCTCGAGACTACACCTTCATGGTGAGCTACACAATTTTATTGAAGCCCAAATTAAAACAACTTTCACTTAAACCTACCCACTAAATCATGAGTCTTATATTAAGACGTTTACCCTTTGATATCATCATACCAGTTATGCTTGCAAGCTCATATAATTATGCCAAACCAATTCATGTAACCATTACACTCCACAATTCTATTTTAAAATCCAAACCATGGCCCCCAAGGGCCTTTCAAATCCATTTTAATCAGTTATCCATTAACGTAATGCAATAGGTTCATAAATAAGTTAAATTATGCAATTATCCATGTTCAAAAACAAAATTAAAAAGTGGATGGGGTTAATGTGATTACCAAGATAAAAAGTCATTAGTTTGGGAAAACCCATGTTCTCCATTCTAATTCTAATAACAACGCACCCATTCAGTCCAAAAATCATAAATTTAAAGCATAGATCATCAATTTAAAATATGGAAAAGTAATTCAAGTGATACCAATCAAAACTCCACAATCCAATTCAAAATACATCAATTCAAACCACATGGGTAATGAGTAAATAAATGTCACAATGTAAAATTAAAGATAGGGAATGAGATAGATGCATGAAATCCATAAGAAAATGAAGTAAATTCGAAGTTCAGATCTTAGATGGTGAATCACTTGTAATACCCTTGAGTTTTCTTTGGGTTTGTAGTTTAAGAGAGAATAAATAGTGTTTTGATACTTAAGAACTAAAAGAAAAGGGTTATTTTATGTTTAAAAGTCATACAAGGGTTAAAAAGACCAAATGACCCTCACTCCAAGTGAAAAAAATTAAAACTAGGTGAAATTAAAATAGCAGCGTGGCACGCTGCTATCACGGAGGGTAGCCTTCATGCCACACCTTTAACCCGAAGGGTATCCTTCGTTCCACACCCTTAATGCGGAGGCTAACCTCCGTGGTACATGAATATCGTGGAGGCTCACTACCTCAGAGTTTCAAAATAGCCCCAAATCCCTTCCAAAAATTTTGAAACTTTCCCAAAACACTCTTTTTGCATCTTTAAACATAATTCAAGTAAAAAATTAACATTACGAACATGAAAGGGTAAAAATAAAATCATTGAAATTTTATGGGTTCTTACATTATACCCCCATTGAATTACTAGTCTTCAAGTATGGAGTTAGGCTATTTTTAGCACGATAACAGTAAGAATACATCAGAACCAAATGGAAAATTCAAAATGCTACAAGAGGAAAATGAAACTCATACCTCAAGAACTCTTACCCAATACAAGGAACAAGAATGAGTACTTGGTCTTCATATCTTCCTCAGCTCTCATGTAGCTTCTTCCACCTTTTTGTTTCTCCAAAGAACCTTCACCAAAGCCACGTCTTAAATTCTCATTCTATGAACTTGCCTATCCAATATCATAATCGGTACCTCCTCATAAGACCAAAAATTCATAACACCAACATCCTCAACCAGCACTATCAAGTAAGGACCACCCACACACTTTTTCAGCATAGACATACAGAAAACACGGTGAATAGAAGCCAAACTTCCTGGTAACTTTAACTCTTAAGTGATATTCTCAACTTTTCTTACAATCAGGTATGAACCAATGTAATGGGGACTAAACTTCCCCTTCTTTCTAAACCTCATGACTTCCTTCATAGGAGAAACCTTCAATAACACCCAATTACTTACTTTAAATTCCAACTCCCTTCATCTCACATCTGTATAAGACTTTTGGTGACTTTGGGCAGTCTTAATTCTTTCTCTAATCACCTTTACTTTCTACATGGTTGATAAACCAAGTCAGGACCAAACAACTTAGTCTCACCTTCCTCAAACCATCCAGTAAGAGACCTATACCTTCTATCATAGAAAGCCTAAAAAATCCATTTGAATGCTAGAATGATAACTATTATTGTAAGTAAACTCAATAAAAGACAAATGGTCAACCCAACTACCATTATAATCAATCACACAAGCCCTTAGCATGTACTCCAAAGTCTGAATAATCTATTTTGCTTGCCCATCTATTTGAGAGTGAAAAGCGGTGCTAAGGTTCACCTGAGTACCCAAACCTTTCTAAAACAAACACCAAAAGTAATAAAAAAACTACATACCTCGATCTGAAATAATGGACACAGGCATAAAATTTAACTATTTTCTAACTGAATAACTTGGAATAATTCTCTCCTGAGTAGCTAGTCCTTATAAGTAAGAAGTGGGTGAACTTAGTCATTCTATCCAAAATGACCCAAATAGAATTATACTGATTACGATACCGCGAAAGACCTATTTTGAAATTCATATTAATCATCTCGCACTTCTACATAAGCAATTCTATCTCTTGAGATATGCCACCAGGCCTCAAATACTCAACCTTGACTTACTGGTAAACCATACACTTAGCCACAAAGTTTGCAAAGTTTGCCACATCTCTCTTCATATTATTCCACCAGTAGATTTGCTTAAAGTCATGATACATCTTAGTTGAATCCGGATGAACTATATATCTAGACTCATTAGCCTCAATCAAAATTCTTTCACACATCCCATCAGCATCAGGAACGTATTACCTTTCTAGATACCCCAGAATGCTATCTCTCTCAATTTTAAAAGCCATAAACTTTTCCTAACCCACATCATTCTTAATTGTATAAATATGGGATTAAAAGCCTGCATCACCTTCATCTCATCACTAAGAGATGATTTAATCACTTTTTGAACAATCATTCTCCCATCCTCAGAGTCCAAGAGATGAACCGCCAAGTTGGCCAACCAATGAATATACTTCACCAACACTCTCTTCTTTTCATCCATATGAGATAAGCTTCATATAGTGTAACGCCCTGAGTATGTATCCCAGATGCTACATGGTGCTTACAACCCTGAAGGACCACAAGCTAACCCATGACTGATATCTGCTATGAGTACTGAAGAATATAGTAAAATAAATGCAAAAAATTGGCTGAAATATCATAGGGTTCAAACATCTAAAATACTGCTGAAAATATCAAATTGTAATGATAATCTATCAAACTGAATACTATATAAAAACTAGTCTAAAAAGCCTCTAAAATAAACTTTTTGAATGTGGAGTTGATGGGATAATCCCCCAACTAAATCTATCTACTAAAATGTTGAGTCTACTAAAATAATGAAATAAAAAAATATCCTCGAATGATGAGGACTCATTGCTAATCTATTGTTGCTGGCTGAATCTAAATCTATATATGCGCGGCTGGGAGCCTAAGCATCCGAACCTATGATATATAACATCATAGTGCAAAAAAAAACTATGTGTGAGTACGTGGAATGTACTGGTATGCTAGATGGGGTAAGGCTGAATGCAAGGGTTCATATGCATGAACAATAACTGATTGTATGATATAAAGTATCTGAATATGAGAGTACATGGATAACTGATACTGATGTAAATACTGAGTATGCACTAATGTGCATATAAATAAATACTATGACTAATCTTGTCTGAAGCTAAGTCCTAAATTTTGATACTGGGTAACTGATATTTGAAGTTACCGATAACTGATTTACTAATGCTGGTTGGCTATATCTGACAGTCTTGATTCTGTAGAACTGGATTGAGTTCTATTCTGAAAACTAAAACTAAAACTGTGGGAGGTAATCATCTAACCAACATGCCCTAAATAAGATAAGATAACTGAGTTAGGGTCCAACTTGTGACCCCAGTTAGAAGGGTATTAGTACCGTGCCATAGGTAAAGACAAACTGAAGAGTTACCCTTATTTGGTCACTCTAATAAGAACGATGGAACCCTTATCTTTCAGGTTAAAATACTTCATCAACCCTTAAATATCAGGTTAGATGTATCAACCTACACTGGCTATGCTGTTCTGGAACAAAAGGATTGCTTCTAAGGATCACACCCTCTACTGGAAGGTGAGCCCTAATCCTTGCATTTACTTGGTGCTAAATCCTACCCCTAACTAAAAACACTGAACTGATTGTACTAAACTGATACTGAGTACACTCAATTTTCCTGAGTTTTGTAACTGACTGAGTTCTAGTGAGTTCTGTAACTAACTGAGAGTACTACTGATCATGACATTACTTAGGTTCTTTAACTGATACTGGTTCTTGACACACAACAAAATTATCGGGTATGAAATACCCCCAGGACTCGATTGCATGAAAAATACAGCATAATATACTCTTGAAAATCATAATCATTCATAGAGACATTTTTTCAAACACTTGTAGGGCATAATCTTACACATATACTAACATGCCATGATTTCATTAATTCTTTCACGTGGACATTCTATCAAACATCTAGAGAGAATAACTTAATGCAAATAATCATGGTTAACACATAAGCATGGCAATTACAAAGCCCTAACTTGTAAATTCATGGATTATAACATGGGAATTTCACAATTCAATGTACATGCTATTCAAACTTTATGGAATCTATAATTAATCATGAATTAGAACTCATTTAATATCAATAACTCTAATACAATCAAATTTTAGGCATATAAATCATGAATCATAGATATTGAAGTTTTAAAGGTGGATTTTTGCACTCTATGGGTGAAAGAGGCCCATAGATGAACACCTAACATACCTTGGAATATTTGTTCTTGAATATTCTTGAAGAAATTCTTGAGATTGATCTTGATTTCTTGGAGCTAGGGTTTGTATTTTAGAGAGAAAGCTTTTATTTCTTGAGATAAGTGAGCAAATAATAGGATAATAGGCTATTTAGGGCACGTGTTTAGACTGACTAGAATGAGGGAAAAAGACCTAAAAGCCCTTGGAAATTAAATCTCAGAATTAACTAAATGTCTTGATTTTCACCTTTGGCGCGACGCGGTGCTATCGACCCGTGTCTCTGGAAATTGCCAACTGGTAAAATGCATGATGGCACGACGCAGTAGTATTACGTTGCCATCTTGGATGAGACCTAGAATCTTGGTGCGATGTAGTACAATCGCGTTGCTTTATTAGAAATTGACAAATGTGAACTGGGTCCTTAGCACGATGTGCCAATATCGTGGTCCCTTACTGGAATTGGACAATTAGGAATTGGAAGTGCTCCAAGACGCGGTGAGATTGTGGACTCACACTGGAAATTGACAATTGTAATTTAGAATGGCTCTGCAATGTGCTATTGATCAAAATGACGGTGTTTAACAACTGGAACTTAAAATTGCCATAACTTCTTACCCGGTTATCGAATTTGGGTGAATTTTATATCGTTGGAAAGCTAATTGAATTTCCTAAAAAATGGCGGGCTCTAAACTGAAAAATACTAAGAATTTCAAAAATTTTATATCAGATAACTCATGAACTCAGAGTTAAGTTATGCTTGAGAAATATAGGGTATTACAATATCTCCCCCTTGGGAACATTTGTCCTCGAATGAGACTGGTTAAGCTGAGACACTAATAGAATGAGTTTACATACTAAACATGCATATCTAATGCATGACTACGTGACTAAACTACTGACAAACTGAGCTCTTACACTGAACATGCATATCTGATGCATGGAATTTACGACTGAAGCTACTGACAAGCTGGATTTTCTACTGAACATGCATATCTAATAGACGAGTACATAACTAAATAGATTCATGAATAAATGACTAAATATGCAACGGTAATGGATACCAATTTATAATTATAGCTAAACATGGAACTAAGTACAGCTAAGGAAGACTATTACCTTAAGCTGAATCTGAGGTTGCGAAGAAGAGGTGAGTATAATTGGTCCGCATATCTGCTTCTGCTTCCTAAGTATATCCCTATATAGACTAATTTTGCTAAAGAACTTTGACTAAGAGAACTTCTTTGTTTCTCAGTCTATGAATTTGATGATCGAGGATCTGGAATGGAACCTCTTTGAAAGAAAGATCATTCTGAATATTTACATCCTCTAAAGGAACTATGACTGTTGGGTCCCCAATGCATTTCTTTAGCAAGGAGATGTGGAGTATTGGATACACTGAGGCTAGATCAAAAGGCAACTCAAGCTTATAAGCTACCCTTTTGAAATGGATTAGAATTCTGTAAGGACCGACATATCAGGGACTGAGCTTTTCTTTCTTGCTGAACCTTTTTACCCCTTTCATGGGAGAGATTTTCAAGAACACAGAATCACTGATCTCAACTTGAGATCATTTACCGGACATGTATGAACCGGAATGTGAGGACAGAACTAATCCTAAAATGTGATACATGAATTGAATATCATGAACTGAACTGATTTCCTTGAATACATGCCATGCCATGGGAATGGTCATACGACTGAGATAGGAATAAGAGAGTCAACTTATGAGTACTCATTACTCGGGGGTTATAATGCATCTCCCCCTTGGGACATTATGTCCCCTAAAGAATGCTGACTTAGCTGGGATTCTGAGGAAACTGAGATGATGCATGGGGCACCTACGAACTGATTCATGACTGAATATCTGGGATCTAAAATTGAGATGTGATACATAAACTGGGCTAAATACAAAACTACCTAGTTGCTCTATCTTGGAATAATTATATTTATGAGACTTCAGATAGAACGACTAGATGGAAAGATGGGAAAACATACAAACTTGTCTGCCTGACTACTAAACTGAATTGCTGGTTGTACGGACTAAATTATGCTAAAAATTTATACTCAACTGGAGCATTTCTTAACACTCTTTCTATAAATTTCTACTGACTTTAGGGAGCAAGAAAACCTTGGCATGGTCTTAATACGACATCTGGATAACAAATCACATCATGGCTATAATTCTATAATATGGGGAGAGGCCTTCGAAATGTCATCTAAGATAGAGTTACTAAGCCTCATGCACTGAAACTACTAGCTTACCATCCTAGCCACATTTCTCAACTATTCCTTCAACTTTAATTTCTACTTCAACGCCCCATTTTACTTGGGGTTACTGAAAGTATTCACATAGGAACTGAGCATGAATACGTCAACATACTAACTTATTTGATTAACTGGATGAATGATAGTTGGATGCTGGTCATGTAAGATTAAACTATACTTAACCTGAATAACTGGACTGAAACTATAGAGTACTATACATCTGAGGTAAGAACTGACTGAGGAACATAAAGTAACTAAGCATGATTTGTAGAAACAGTATTATCTATGAATTCAAGACTAAGCGCATGACATGATTTTGAAATACTGAGATACTGACAACTGATTAACTAATAACTATAAGCGTTGGTCAAGCAAACCTGAAACTAGACTGATTCTAGAACTGAATGCTGAACTGAGCACACTGTAAAGCATGAGTACATGAGTCCTAAGCAGAATAACCTGAGTTTGGAGTGTCTATTTTCATGGAACATGATTCAAAACATTGAATAAGATGGAACTCCTTATACTAGGAACTATAAGCGTACATAATATTCGTTGATTTGCATAACTATGGGCTTTGATCGTAGAGATGACAAGTACTGCATGAGTAGATATCTATATCGTGATAGTTGAAGTACAAAAATTTACACTGAGGTAAGGATGGGTTGGGTATCAACCTCTTCCACTGCTTTTTTACACATATTGACATTACTACTAAAATCTGAAACCCTCACTTGGTTACATGTGCTACCATCTCCCCCTTAGCTTAAAGTCGATATTCTAAGACCGTGAGGCACTTAATAAACTCTAAATATAATTGAAATCACTTTAATTTAGAGTCTGAGATATGACAATACTCATAAACACTAAACTCATTCTAAAGGACTACTCCTAATGATGTAAGGTCCACTGATAATACTTTCTTCTGATACATGATTTTTAGCTTTCTATTGCCCCAAAAATCATCATATAGCAACCTCAACACTAACAAACTTAGTATTCTCAACTTCTCTTTCTACTAGTTTAATCTAGAGATTTAAACTTAGATTAGCTGAAACTGAGGTACTACCCCTTCATTCAATGCTTGGTCTATCAGGAAACTGAAATAGAATGACTCTATTACTAGAATTAGCTGAGGGGTTTTTCTAAAATACTGTAATCGAGTAATTTCTGTATACTCGTCTGCCTGGAACAGATTTATCTACTGAGGCAAGCACTAAGAAGGTCCTATTAAGATTTTCTAGTCTGGCTAAAAGTTGACTTCCATGCAAGGAGTTACAAAAGACAAAAAAAATCCTGGATCTAATAAGACATGAACATGTAAATGGAAGATCTATAACGTACCAGTGACCACATTAGGAGAATTTTCCTGATCTTATCTAGACTGAAGTATGTAAAGCATGTTTGGGAATTGCCCACAGGTGGCATTGGAAGCGACACCCTACTAATTTGGGCGACCTGACTGAGCTAAAGGATAATTATACTGACCCTGAGAACCTAATTGAGGACAATCTCTTACTCTGTGGCCTGGCTTGCCACATCCAAAACAAACATCACTGTCAGCTCTACAAATACCCTTATGGTTTTTGCCACATGTCTGATAGAGAGGATTTATTTTAGTACTGCTGACACTACCCTAAGATTGAAAGCCTGGTGCTCTATCTTGGTTAACATTTTTGAACTTAGGTACTGGAGCACTGGCTAAGGACAGAGTTGGAACTAAAGATTTTGGATAAAATTAGGAACAGTTACCGCCCTCTAACTTAGGCTGATTAAAATTAAAGCTACCTATTCTAGCTCTCTTGTTTTGCCTCTATCTCTGATCTGAGCCTCTTCTATCTACTGAGAATGAACCATGAGTCTGGATATGTCCATCTCCTTAATCAACACCATTGTTCTGCACTCCTTAACCACACTATCTAACACCCCAAATATGAATTTGCTCATTCTGGACCTACTGTCTACTACTACATGGGGATCATACCTGGCTAACTAAGTAAACTTAAGGGAATACTCTTTCACACTCATACTTCCCTGTCTAAGATTGATAAACTCTAACACCTTGGATTTTCTCAGCTCTAAAGGAAAGAATCTATCTAGAAAAGAGGTAGCAAAATCTTCCTACTCTACGAGGTTTGCGTCTGTGCCCCTGTCTACCTGTTATTGCTTAAACCATGTATGAGCTATATTTTATAGCTAATAGGCAACTAACTCAGCACTCTCAATGGAAGTGACTCTTATAATATTTGTGACTTTCTGAACCTGATCGAGGAACTCCTGTGGATCCTCTTCTAACTTAGATTCTGATTATAGGGGAGAATTCATTCAGGTGAAGTCTCGAATCCTAGCTGCAGCAGTATTGGACACTAGATTGGATGGAAAAGCAGTTGGCCGTTCATTCTAAGCTACTATGTAATTGGCTAAAGTAGTGAATGCAGCTCTGAATTCTTCCTGGGAGATATGCTTGTCCAGGGGATCTACCTGAATGGGTTGAGGTGATGACTGAATTTTGGTTCTCTTTTTGTTATCCTCTTTAGGAGGCATGTTCTATAAATAAAAAGAAGGAAATGGATTAGACTGAGAGTTTAACTTGAGCTCATGCTCAGTCGCACGACATGAATACTGAAATAAGGAAAACTATTTCCTAAAATATCTCATAACCTCTTATCCATTAGTGTGGCATGCTACACACCCATGCACAAGACTCTACTAGATGCTGCTTTCAGACTTCCTAGGACATTGTTGAATCTTAGGCTCTAATTCTAAGTTTGTAATGCCTCGAGTCTACACCCCAGATGCTACACAGTGCTTACGACCTCGAAGAACCATAAGCTAACCCATGACTGATATCTACTGTGAGCACTAAATAATATACTGAAATAAATAGGAAAATAACATAAGGTTCAAACATCTGAAATATTGTTGAAAATATCAAACTGTAATGATAATCTGTAAAACTGAATATTGTCTGAAATCTAGTCTAAAAATCCTCTAAACCAAACTGTATGAATATGGATTTGATGGGATAATACCCCAACTAACTCCATCTACTGAAATGCTAAGTCTACTGAAATAATGAAATAAAAAAATATCCTTAAATGATAAGGACTTACTGCTAATCTACTGATGCTGCCTAAATCTGAATCTATCTATTCACTGTGGGAGCCTGAGTGTCCGAACATATGATATAAGACATCATAGCGCAAAGAAAGAGTATGCGTTAGTACATGAATGTACTGGTATGCTAGATGGGTTAAGGCTGAATACAAAGGTTTATATGCATGAATAATAACTGATTGTATGATATAAAGTAACTGAACATGAGAGTACATGGATAACTGACACTACTGTAAATACTGAGTATTCACTAATGTGCATATAAATAAATACTGTGACTAAGCTTGTCTGAAGCTAAGTCCTAAATTTTGATACTGAGTAAATAATATCTGAAGTTACTGATAACTAAATTACTGACACTAGTTGACTGTATCTGACAGTCTTGATTCTATAGAATTGAACTAAGTTTTATTTTGAAGAATAAAACTGAGACTGTGAGAGGTAATCATCTAACCGACATGCCCTAAATAAGATAAGATAACTAAGTTGGGGTCTAACTTATGACCCCAGTTGAAAGGGTATTAGTACCGTTCCACGGGTAAAGACAAGCTGAAGAGTTACCCTTATTTGGTAGGCACTCTAATGAGATTGATGGAACCCTCATCTGTCAGGTTAAAACACCTCATCAACCCTCAATTGTCAGGTTAGATGTCTCTACCTACACTTGCTACGCAGTTCTAGAATACAAGGATTACTTCTAAGGATCACACCTCTACTAGTAGGCAAGCCCTTATCCTTAGGTCCATTCGATGCTAAATCCTACTCCTAACTGAAAGACACTCAACTGATTGTACTGAACTGATACTAAGTATACTAATCTTTCCTGAGTTCTGTAACTAACTGAGTTCTGTAACTAACTGAGAGTACTACTGATTGTGACATGACTTAGGTTCTGTAACTGATATGAGCTCTAGACATACAACAAAATTATTGGGTATTAAATTCCCCCAGGACTCGATTGTATGAAAAATACAGTATAATATACTCTTGAAAATCATAATCATTCATAGAGACATTTTCTCAAACACTTGTAGGGCATAAGCTTATACATATACTAACATGCCTTGATTTCATTAATTCATTCACATGGACATTCTATCAAACACCTAGAGAGCACAACTTAATGTACATAATCATGGTTCACACATAAGCATGGTAATTACAAAGCCCTAACTTGCAAATTAATGGATTATAACATGGGAATTTCACAATTCAATGTACATTCTATTCAAACTTCATGGAATCTATAATTAATCATGAATTAGAACTCATTTACTATCAATAACTCTAATACAATCAAATTTTAGGCATGTAAATCATGAATCGTAGATCTTGAAGTTTTAAAGGTGGGTTCGTCAACTCTATGAGTGAAAGGGACCCATAGATGAACACCTAACATACCTTGGAATATCTTTTCTTGAATATTCTTGGAGAAATTCTTGAGATTGATCTTGATTTCTTGGAGTTAGGGTTTGTATTTTAGAGAGAAAGCTTTTATTTCTTGAGATAAGTGAGCAAATAATGGGAGAATAGGCTATTTATGGATTTTGCCCATGATTAGGCTAACTAGAATGGGGAAAAAGACCTAAAAGCCCTTGGAAATTAAATCTAAAAATTAACTAAAATGTTCCAATTTTCACCCTTGGCGTGACGCAGCGCTATTGTGCCGTGTCTCTGGAAATTGCCAATTAGGAAAATGTATGGTGGCGCGATGCAGTGGTATTACGTGGCCACCTTGGATGAGACCTGGAAGCTTGGTGTGACTCAGTACAATCACATTGCTTTTTTGGAAATTGACCAATGTGAACTGGGTCCTTGGCGCGATGCGCCATATCGCGTCCCTTATTGGAATTAGATAATTGGGAATTAAAAGCCATCCGCGATGCAGTGAGATCAAGGAATCACACTGAAAATTGAAAATTGTCATTTATACTGGCTCGGCAATGTGCTAGTGATCAAAATAATGGTGTTTAACTGGAATTTAAAATTGCCATAACTTCTTATCCGGTTATTGGATTTAGGTAAATTTTATATTGTTGGAAAGCTAATTGAAATTCCTACACAATGGCAGGCTCTAAACTGAAAAATACTGAGTTTTTCAAAAATTTTATATTGGATAACTCATGAACTGAGAGTTGATTTAAGCTTGAGAAATACAGGGTATTACATATAGATAGCCTACCAAGAGCATCAGCAATAACCTTATCTTTACCTGAATAATAGTGAAGGCTTATGTCGTAATCCTTAAGCAACTCGATTCACTGCCTCTACTTGAGATTCAATTCCTTTAAGGTGAACACATACTGTAAGATTTTATGATCTGAATGAATATCCATATGCACCCTGTACAGATAATGGCGCCAGATCTTCAACGCAAAAACCATAGCCACCGACTCTAAGTCATGAGTCAAATAATTCCTCTTATTAACTTTAAGATGCCTAAAAGCATAGTCCAGAACCTTACCATGCTGTATCAAAATACAACCCAGTCCCATATGGGATGTATCATAATACACAACAAACCTCTCAGTACCCTCAAGCAGGGTAAAAACTGGTTCAGAAGTCAACTTATATTTCAACTTATCAAAACTACTCGCATAAGCATCGAACCACAAAACTTAACCTTCTTCTAAGTCAGCTTTGTCAATGGTACACAATAGAAGATAAACTCTTCACAAATCTTCTATAATTCCCATACAAGCCCAAAAAGATCCTAATGCCGGTTGGATTTATGGGTCTAGGACATTTCTTAACTATCTTAACTTTCTGTGAATCCACCTTGATCCCTACACTAGAAACAACATGCCCAAGAAAGACCACAACACTTAACCAAAACTCACACTTAGAAAATTTTGCATATAATTTTTGGTCCTTAAGAGTTTGCAACACGATTTGGAGGTAATTGGCATAATCCTCCTTACTCTTAGAGTACACCAAGATGTCATTAATGAAAATGACAAACAAGTCCAAAAATTTCCTAAACACTCGATTAATAAAATCCATAAAAGCAATACGAGCATTAGACAACCCAAATAACATAACCAGGAACTCATAATGACTATATCGAGTTTTGAAAGTAGTCTTACAAGTATCAACCACCTAAATTTTCAATTGGTGATAGCCCAAATGAATCAAACTTAGAGAAATACCTAGCACCCTAAAGCTGGTCGAAAAGATCATCAATCTTAGAAAGAGGGTACTTACTTTTTACTGTTACCTTATTCAGTTAACGATAATCTATACACCACTGAAGGGACCCATTTTTCTTTTGCATGAAAAGAGCAGGAGCACCCCATGGAAAATACTAAGAAGAATAAAATACTTATCAAGAAGATCCTTTAACTGCTTCTTAAGATTCTTTAGCACAACTGGAGTCTTCCTATAAGGAGGAATAAAAATGGTATGGGTATCCAGTAGAAGATCAATCCTAAAATATATCTTCTTATCAAAAGGAAGTTTGAGAAGATCATCGGGAAATACTCCAGGAAATTCATTAACTGCAGGTATAGAATGCAAAGAGGGACATTCAGAGTTAGATACCTTAACCCAAACCAAATGATAAAGACACCATCTGGAAATTATTTTCTGAGATCTAAGTAAGAAATAAACCTCCCTTTAAGCTCTAAAAAACTCCTCTCCCATTCGATCACCGGTTCATTAAGGAATTGAAACTTGACCTTTTGGGTCCTACAATCTAGAGAAGCATAGAACGAATAAAGCCAATCCATCCCTAGGATTACATCAAAATCCATCATATTAAGCTCTACCAAATTTCTCTGTAGATGAACAGACTGACCAGTAACCTGAATTATGGAGTCTAGGGTTAGGTTATGAGAAGGTGTTAAATTAATTATTCAAGGGTTAATAGGTGTTAAGATTTCTTGATAATTCTGAGACTATAATTTTTTTCTGTTGGTTGCAAATAATAGGCGTACCTACTTTGGTTTGCTTGAGAAAGAAATCATAAACAGTAGGAAGTGAGCTATCAACAGGGACTCGAAAAGGCTTTATTTAATAATTAGCGTTGTAACAAGGTTGGTTAACCTTAGGTAAAATCTGTGTAGTGATAAGCGATTCCTTAAGTTCGAGAGGATTAGGAAATTAGACGCTTGAATAGGTCGAGAGACATTTGAGCATACCATCAATAAAGATAGCTTGTCATCCTAACCACCGTGAGAATCTTGAGTAAATTTTAGCATCTGTCATGTACCGTAAGCCCTAGTGAATATAATCTTGGTTATTTCATTACATCTTGGTTACAAACATCAAAATCAAAGTGACAAACTATTATGTGTTAAATTCAAACCCCCACTTTACTTTCTTTTTGTGCCAATTATTTGAATTTAACTTGTAGCTATAGTTTCAAATTGATTTAATCGCCACGTACATTATTCCCTGTGGATTAGACCCCAACTCCAAAGTTGGATAAATATATTGACGATGAGCGTCTTGCACTAAATTGAGATGCAAGTTAAGGTTATCAAAAATGGTGCCGTTGCTGGGGAACAATTTGGCGTATTAAGTTAGTTTTGAATTTTAGCTTACTTGCTTGAATTCAAACTTGTAAATATTTGTTTGTGATTTCCTTTGTTTCTTGTTTTAGGTAGATTTTATTTATTTTTGTTTATTTCTTACTATGGCATCATGGAATTAATGGGAGTTTGATGGTTGGAAATCTTATCTGGATGATTCATGTCCATATTGTGATAGACCCAACTTTTGGCAAGATTGTAGATATGCTCCCCGGATAGAGATGTTTGCACCATCTCTATCCTACCGGGAGTATAATTGTTCTTTATATGGTAATCAGGATGGACATTGGAGTGATTGCCCAAATGCCCCTTCCCCCTATTGCGCTAACCTAAGTTCTAGTTCTTCTTATGAGTATGACAGGTCTTATGGTCAAGAAAAGAAAGAACGAAGCACCGGAAAGAGTGACATTGAAGCAATGCTTCAAATAATGTTAGATCGTATAGACGCAACGAATGATACCATATGTGACATTCATCAAGACATTAGGGCATTTAATGAGGGAAGAGAAATGATAGAAGAGATGGATATCGAGGTCAATCATCCAAAATACTTTTCTACATTATGTTTAGATAATATTTTGTCTGTTGAATTATTTAAAATAATGGAAGAGTGTGAGGATGAAGAGAAAGAATCCTATGTTGATGATGAGATTGATGTTGAGCAACCCTCGGTGATTTCCCAACCAAATGAACCATTCATGAATGAAGATTCCAAGGATGAGAAAATGGTATTAGAGTCAAAAGAAGAAATCAAGCACAAACCTCATAAAGACTCTAGTCCATTTCGGGGTAAAAATACTAATAGGGAAGTAATTCCAAAATTAAGGGTTAGCCCTCATTCGAATCACTTTTCAACATTATGCTTACTGGATGTGATGAAAGTCGAATCACCCAAGAAAATGATGAATTTTGAAAATGAGGAGGAAAATTCTTATATTTTGGAGTTTGTCCTTCCAAAAGGGTTTACTACAACCCCAATATTAAAGGCCAAGGAGCTTAAAGATCGATGTCTATTTAGTGGCTATTTAAGATTCTCTATGTTGCCAAATGAGCCCATACGAAAGTTTGATGTAAAATTGGGCAAGCAGTTCAAGTCTTTGAAGTGGCGTGATAGAAAATTCCTCATCATACACTCACATTTGCCCAACATACCCCGAAGATGTACTGATCAAAACTTGGGCTGGTGTTTCAAATCCTCCAAGTGGAGACATAAATAATTATCAATAAGTTATCTTGATTAAGTCTGAGTAGTCAAGATAACTGAATCACACCGCGATGTTAAACCAGGCGCTGCTTGGGAGGCAACCCAAGGTATTTTGTTATTTGTATTCGTCTTTTGTGATTGACATCAGATCTTTGCATCCATGGTGCCACAGGTATGTTTCTAACTCTCTTATTTTGGTTTGACGCATTGGAGACATTGCATGATTTTAAGTTGAGGGTGGGGCTATTTGTGGGTGTTGATGTCCTCCGTGGGTTTTTGTTGCCGTGCCTCTTTTCCCCGGAGTCTTATTCCTAGTAGAGCCAACATGCTTAGGCGTATTGTGTTTTGTTTTATGATGGGTTGTGGTTAATTAAGGGAAAAATAAGTATCTGGGGCAGTTGGTATATTTTTGTTGATTTTGATTGGAATGAAAAATACCTCGCCAATTGTCTATCTAATAACTGTGTGATATGCATCTATATGTGACTACTATGAATCTTTTTATGGAATTAGTTCTATGGACATGATAATCATTGCTAACAATTGCATGAACTGGATAAGTAGTATCCTATGATGTACCTTTGTGCCATGTGTGTGTGAGGTCTAGCTCAGTTTCCTTTGTGTGTTGAATCTAGAACTTGCCCGATTAGTCTCGTCTTGGTTGAAAGATAGGGGTTAGGAAAGGATCATGGGCCATTGTTGATATTAGTCCACTTTTAGCCTAAATTACCTACCCTGTGTGCATGATATCTCCCTTGATTCCTCTTTTGAGCCTGAATAGATTAATTCTTTTTATGACACCTGTCATCTTTCTATTTAACTCAGAATGAAATAGTTTTGGCCCTGGTCCTCCTTGGATAATGTCCACCTTGACTTAGGCAAATAACCTAAGTTGAGGGTGGCTATCATAGGGGTGCATGATGTGAAATGTTCATGAAGAATGGTTGAATAAAAAGAAGAGATTTAAATGATGGATGTGGTAGAAAAAGAACAAGAAAAGAAAAAGAATGTGAAAAGAAAGAACGAAGTGTTAAAAAAAAGACCACACTTATCCGGAATATGTGTGATCAAGAATGAATGAAAAATAGGAAAAGGATAAGAGGTGGGACACCAAAAGAGTTGTGTAGTATCAAGGAGGCTTAGTCACTTTAAATATCCGTGAACACCATTCCAGCTCCTAGCCTACATTACAAGCCAAAAAAAAGACCTATAGTGATCCTAACTCAATTGTCTGAAAGCCTTGGTAATGAAAATAAGGGCAAGCATATGGTATTTGACATACATTGATTGGAATTTCTTTCTGAGAGTGAGTGTCTCTTGACCGTCCCTGCATTGACATGCTTAATTTCACACATGAGTTAGGAGGGACTTCTTTGTTATAAGGGCACATAGGTTCTATCACTAGCTGCCTACTTGTTTGGGTAGTGTAACTTGTATATATGCATGGTTGTTGTTTCTAACTTGATGCCAAATCTTGATTCCTTCGTGTCACATTGTGGATCTTTATTTATAAACATAGTTGGGTTTATAAGTATTTGAACTTAGAGAGTTCCATGTGTTTTGAGCTAAAATTGAAAATGAACTGCCATAGGTATCTTATGTATTTCTTGGTTAAGCATCGAAGTGTTATGTTTTGGTTGCTTGAGGAAAAGAAATTGTTTTAAGTTGAGGGTGTTGATGTGTGAACAGATGCTAACACATTTGAGGCTTTTAACTCTAAATAATTGTGAAGTCTTAAGCAACTTTTGTTATTTTTGATTGTTTTTATTGTTTTAATGCAGATGTAAGTGATCGAGGAGGAAACTAAAGAAAAGAAGAACAAAATCAGTTGAAATCTGGTGCAAATAAGATGAAGTGTAGCTGACGACATCTTTGAAGCGCCATCAGACATGTGAAAGGCTGTCATAATTGTCGTCAAGCTTAGAAAGAAGTTGAATAATTGAAGTAAAGTGTGACGACATTTCTGAAACGCCGTCATAACTTTGACAACGCATCAAAATCGCCGTCAACTCGAAGCAGAACATGATGATTTCCAATGAGGATGTGACGACATTTCTCACATGTCGTCACATACTTTACACGCCGTCAAATTTTGCCGTCAGGAGAAGCAGAAGATGATATTATACTGGAAGCTTTAACGATATTCTGCAAAAGCCGTCAGGTTTCTGACAAGCCATCAGAAATGGCGTCGTCTATTTTAAGAAAAAAGAAAAATAGCTGAAACTTGAGATTTGCTTCCATATACAGGTCTTTCTATTTAAGGCATAGTTTTTAGGTTTTATTACAGGGAGAAACTTATAAAAAAGGTTTTTTTTAATTCTCTTTAGGGGGCATCATCCACAATTAATTATCCATTGTGCAGAGAACATACAATATTTTTTCTCTCTCTATCTCAAAAAATAATATTTTTGGAGTTTTTGCCTTGTGATTCAAATACAAGTTCACTTTCAATTCCATTCATCATTATAAGTTAATCCTTTCAAGTATGAATGCAAATTGCATGCTTATTTCTTGCGTCATGAGTAGGTAAACTCCTGTAACCTGGATTATGGAATCTAAGGTTAGGTCGTGATAAGGTGTTAAATTAATTATTCAAGGTTTAATAGGTGTTAAGATTTCTTGATAATTTTGAGACTATAATTTATGTCTGTTGGTTGCAAACAATAGGCGTACCTACTTTGGTTTACTTGAGAAAGAAATCATAAACAGTAGGAAGTGATTTATCAATAGGGACTCGAAAAGGCTTCATTTAATAAGCAGCGCTGTAACAAGGTTGGTTAACCTGAGGTAAAATCTATGTAGTGATAAGTTATTCCCTAAGTCCGAGAGGATTAGGAAATTAGACGCTTGATAGGTCGAGAGACATTTGAGCATACCATCGATAAAGATAGCGTGTCATCCTAACCACCATGAGAATCTTGAGGAAATTTTAGCATCTGTCATGTACCATAAGCTCTAGTAAACATAATCCTGAAATGTGCTTTGATACCAAGCTTGTCACAACCCTAACTCGAACCTAGTTGTGATGGGTATCTCAAGCCCACATCGAGCTGGAGACCACCCACTTAGCCTAACATCCAAAACACAATAAAAGAATATAGCGAAAGCCAACTAAATAGTAACAAAAAGGATGGACAATCAAATGTAAACTCTATGAACAAAACTAACATCCAACCCACACTTATCCATAAAAGCCTCTAAAACCAAAAATGTCAATAGGTCGGCACATGCCTCCCTCCATGACCAAAAAGAAAATAAAAAAAAAATACTAAGACATAAAGAAAATAGATGAATGATCTAGCCTTCCAAATGATGGAGACTTACCAATTCACAATTACTCAATAGATATATCAAATCACCTAACAATGCATAAGAGTAACAGAAAAGCCCTCGAACCCTAAATCATGAATTGATGGAGCATTCTAGGACTGTCGGTGGGATAAGCACTAGCATATAACTCAGGAAAAGTTATAAAATAATGCCAATGCCATAAATCGATCAAAACCATGTGAACAATAATTATAAATACATATATAAGACATCGGTATAGGGACAAGGGTTATAAGCATGGGAGTTTAAACCATTATCCTGAACTGTATAGCTCAATTCCTCCTAAAGGAACCCACAGGATATATTGGTTTAGCTCTCCCTGCTGAAAGAGCCTCAGCCATATGTTAGCCAAACAAAGAGAGGAATCCAAAGGAAGGGCTAAATATACTGTAAGACCCACAGAGCCCTAAGTTTAACTCAGCCTTTCAAGCTTACTAAGGGGTCCCAGACTTTGAAACTTTTAGCTAAGTATTCAAACTTAGTGTCATTTTGTCCTTTCGAAGTTGGAAAATCTATTACATGACTTCTATGACCTTAAAATGTCAATAGTTAGGTTAATTCATGATCAGGAATGTCAGTAGATATTCCTGGACTAGTTTCGTATTTTTTAGACCTCATTTGAACCACATTTAGGAATCTAAAATAGTGTATCAATGCGATCTCAATGCGGTGCATCAGCCATCACGTCGATCATTATTTTCTTTAGCTTCCAATGACAATTTTCAGTGAATCGACATGGACTCGACGTGGTACTTAGGTCATCGCATCGATGCGAATGATGCAGCGTGTCGGCCTGTGCGTCGATGGTTCAAATTTTAGTCTTTTAAACCCACATCCAGAAGAGTAAGTGTGTCTTTTCCCATCTTATATCAGCCCCCAAAACATAAAATTAAGCCACCCAAGAGGCAAAATATACTCATTCTCTCTAGAATTTATGAAGAACAAACCCTAGATCATCACATTCAAGATCCAAGACTCAAGGTTTCCACCATTATTCTTTAAGAATTTGCCAACTAAGGTATGTGAAGTGTTCATCCAAGGGTTTATTCCACCCTTGGAGTCCAAGAAACCTTTTTAAACTTCAAGTAGTTGGAATTTATAACCTCCATGATTAGAATTAAAGTGTATTCATGATTATTATTTAAATTAGATTTCTATTTCATGATTTATTATACGTTTCACATGGAATTGGTTATTATGTGTGTAGATTCGTATGAATCCATGTTAAACCCCTTGAAATTGTGAAATTGGAAGTGAATCATGATGCCCTCTTATTATAGGCATATATTATGCTCACTAAGTGCTTGATGAATTATTCATGTGAACTAATAAGGAAAAGAAATCATGTCATGCTAGCTTATGTGCAAGTTATACCATACAAGTGTTTCATAAAATGTCTTTATAGATACATTATGAACAAGTGTGTATTTTATGCTATGCAAGATCATGTGATGCTTTACTTTTCATGCTACCGAGTTCTGGGGATATTTAATACCCAACAATTTAGTTGTTTAACTAGAGCCAGTGTCAGATACAGAATAATCTTTGTCATGTCATGATCAGTAGTACTCTCAGTCAGTTACAGGTCTCAGGAAAACTCAGTAGACTCTGTATCAATCCAATTCAGTTCAGTATTCAGTTCAAACCTCAGTAAATTCAGTCAGTTAATAGAATTCAGTAGTATTCCATAAGTCAATGGAACTCATTGAACTCAATTTAGTTAGATAGTATAATCAGTAACAGTCCATTCAAGCCTAGTATGAACTAGGAAATCAGTTCAGTGTCTATTCAGATGGGAGTAGGATTCAGCACCGAGTTAACCCAGGGAGGGGGGCATTTCTGCCAGCATAGGGTTTGACCCATAGTAGCAAGCCTACATTATAGAACTACGTAGCTAACGTAGGTTGAGATATCTTTCTGCCAGATATTATGAGGGTTGATACATCTCATTAAAGTTTTCCTACCAGCGAGGGTTGACGAAAGAGCTTTCTGTCAGAGAGGGTTAACTCATAGCTTGTCGTTACCCATGGCATAGTATTGATACCCTTCCAATTAGGGTTATAGGTTGGACCCCAATCTATGTAGAAAGGGGTATGTCGGTTAGATTATTACCTCCTACAGTCTTAGTTTTAGATTGAGTCTCAATATAGAACTCAATTCAGTTCTACAGATTCAGAACTATCAGACACAGTTACTCAGTTCACTATGAAACTCAGTATAGTTTAACCGAATCAAGACTGTCAGATACAGTCAATCAGTAATCAGTAATTTAGTAGCAGTATACTCAGATATCAGTTAATCAGTATTCAGACTCAGTATTCAATGTTATCACAATCTCAGTTATAATTTACGTATCCATGCATATACTCTCATTCAGTTATATTCATGTCGTTTAGTCACTATTGTTCATGCATATAAATCCATGCATTTTGGCCTACCTCACTTAGCATACCAGTACATTAAAAGTATGGAAACATACTTTTCCCTTATGCTATGATGTCTTATATTATAGGTTCAGGCGCATGGGCTCCCAATTATCCCTAGCAGTTGTAGATCTTTCACAGTCAGAGTTAGCGGTGAGTCCTCATAGTTCGGGGACATGATTATCATTTTCCTATTTCAGTAGATGGAGTTAGTTGGTAACTTGTCCCATCAACTCCATATTTCTAATAGTTTAGGGCTTTTCAAAGTAAAGTATTTTTAGACAGATATTTTAGTTTTGGTATTAGTATACCGTATTTAGTTTTATTATAGCATTGAACCTTATGGAATGTTTTCCACCTAATATCCGTATATTACAGTATTATTATTCAGCTAATACAGTAGGTACCAGTCATGGGTTAGCTTGTGGTCCTTTGGATTTATAAGCACCGTGTAGCATCTGGGGTACAAACTCGAGGTGCTATAAACTTGGTATCAAAGCCTAAGGTTCATTAGAGTCCTAGGAATTCTGAAAGGCGTATCTAGTAGAATCTTTTGCATGGGTGTATAGCATTCCATACTTATGGACTGGACGCTACGAGATGTTTTAGGAAAAGTTTTCCTTCGTTCAGTATTCATGTCATGCGAGTGATCATGAGCTCCAGTTAAACTCCCTGTCTAATCAAAGTTTCTCTTCTATTTACAGAATATGCCTCTAAAGATGACTAAGGAATAGGAGACCATCTAGAACCCCAACCCCCCATCCAGCCAGATCCTCTGGATGAATATGTCTCCCATGCTGAATTCAGAGCAGCTTTTACCACCCTCGCTCATTCTTTGGCATCCCAAAATAAACGTCCAACTATTGTTCTGTCCAACCCAGTGGCCAACACTAGTGCTTCCAGGATTCAAGACTTCGGCCGAATGAACCCTCCATCTTTTACAAGGTCTAAGTCAGATGAGAACCCTCAGTAATTTCTTAATCAGGTGCAGAAAGTTACTGATATTATGGGGGTGACTGCTGTTGAGGCCACTGAGTTGGCTGCATATCAGTTATAGGATGTGGCACACTCATGGTTTAAATAGTAGAAAGTAGAGGGGGCCACAGATGCAGGGGCCATAGAATAGGAGAAGTTTACAGTTGTATTTCTCTCAAGTTTACTCAGTTAGACAAATACGCCCCGTATTAGCAGGGAGAAGATGAGTAAGTTTGTGTCTGGGGTGTTTAACAGTATGGTAAAAGAGTGTAGGACTATAATGTTGATTAAGGAGATGGACATATCTAGGCTTATGGTCCATGATCAGTAGATAGAGGAGGCCAAGAATAAAGAGAGGGAGAGAGAGAACAAGAGATTGAGAATAGGTAGTTTTAGTTTCGCTCACCCTAAGTCAGAAGGTGAGAATCGTTCTCACTTCCACCTGAAATCCTCAGTTCTAACTCCGTCCTCAGCTAGTGCTCCTGTGTTGAAATTAAAAGATGGAAACAGAGATAAGGCATTAGGCCCTAAACCCTAGGGTAGTGTTAGCAGTGCCCGAACCAATATCCTTTGTCAGAAGCATGGATAAAACCACTAGGTTATCCACAGAGCTGGCAGTGATGTGTATTTTGGATGTAGAAAGATAGGCCACAGGGTCAGATAGTGTCCTAAGGTGGATTCTTAGAGTTAGCATAACCGTCCCCCATCTTAGTTCGGTCGCCCGAATCAGCAAGGTACTGCAATCAGTGCCACTAGTGGACAACGCCCAAATAGACTCTGTACTCTTTAATCCTGATAGGATCAGGAAAGTTCTCATGATGTGGTCACTGGTACATTACAAGTTTTCCATTTACATGTCTAAGCTTTGCTAGATCCAGGAGCTTCTTTGTCCTTTGTTACTCCATATATAGCAGTTGATTTCGGAGTCAGTCCCAAAATTCTAATAGAGCCTTTCTCAGTCTCTACCCCAGTGGATAAATCTATCATAGCCAGGCGTGTATACAAGAACTGCCCGGTTATTATATCTCACAAAGTCACTTCAGCAGGCTTAGTCGAATTAGAGATGACCAATTTCAATATCATTCTCGGCATGGATTGGATTTATTCCTTCTATACCTTAGTCGACTGCAGAAATAGAATTGTCCAGTTTTAGGTTCTGAATAAACCCATACTAGAGTGGAGGGGTAGTACTTCAGCACTTAGGGGTTAGCTTATTTCTTACTTTCGAGCGAGAAAAAAGATATCTAAGGGATGTGTCTACTATCTCGTTTGACTCCAAGACTCTAGTTCAGAAAACCCTAACCTTGAATTAGTGTCAGTAGCATGTGAATTCCCAGATGTGTTTCTCGAATATCTTCCCAGAGTTTCTCTCGAAAGGGAAATCGACTTTGGAATAGACCTTCTTCCAGACACTCAACCCGTATCTATTCTGCCATATAGAATGGCACCTACAGAACTCAAAGAATTAAAATAATTGTTGAAGGATCTCCTAGAAAAGGGATTCATCAGACCCAGTATATCCCCGTGGGGAGTACAATTTTATTTGTACATAAGAAAGACGGTTCTCTTAAAATGTGTATTGATTACCGTCAGCTGAATAAAGTTATGATAGAAAACAAGTACGCTCTTTCCAGAATCGATGACTTATTTGACCAACTTTAGGGTGTCAGTTACTTCTCCAAGATAGACCTTAGATCGGGCCATCATCAGCTCAGAGTCAGAGAATAAAACATTCCAAAAATATGCTTCAGAACTCGGTATGGTCACTTCAAATTCTTAGTCATGTTCTTTGGTCTTACCAATGCCCCAGTAGCTTTCATGGACTTGATAAATCGTGTGTTCAAGTATTACTTGGATATGTTTGTCATAGTTTTCATAGATGACATTCTTGTCGACTCCCGCAGTGAGCATGATCATGCAGACCATCTCAGAATAGTACTACAGACTCTCAGAAACCATCAGCTATTTGCTAAATTTAGTAAGTATGAATTTTGGCTAAGTTTAGCAGCTTTCCTTAGCTATATCATTTCCAGTGATGGCAGTAGAGTTGATCCCCAAAAGATCAAAGCAGTGAGAAACTAGCCTAGACCCATCTCTCTATCGGATATCAGGAGTTTCTTGGGCTTGGCTGGCTATTACCAATGGTTTGTTGAGGGATTTTCATCTATTGCATCCCCTATGTCCAGATTGACTTAGAAGAAAGTCAAATTCCAGTGGTCAGATTCTTGTGAGAAGAGTTTTCAGGAGTTAAAGACTCGACTCACTACAACTCAAATTTTGACCCTACCATATGGTTTAGATGGATTTGTGGTGTATTATGATGCTTCCAGAGTCGGTTTGGGGTGTGTTTTGATATATAAAGAGAAGGTCATAGCCTATGCCTCTAGATAGCTTATGCCCCATGAAAAGAACTATCCTACTCATGATCTTGGGTTAGCAGCAATAGTATTTGCCTTAAAGATTTGGAGGAACTATTTCTATGGTGTGTACGTTGATGTGTTTACTGACCATAAGAGCCTAAATTATGTGTTCTCTAAGAAATATCTAAACCTCCATCAAAGAAGGTGGTCGGAGTTGTTAAAGGACTACGACATAAATATCCTATATCATTCGGGTAAAGCCAATATAGTGGTTGATGCTCTTAGTAGGATGTCTATAGGTAGTGTTGCTCATGTTGAGAAAAGTAAGAAGAAGTTAGCTCAGGAAGTTCATCAGCTTGCCTGACTAGGTGTTCTCTTAGTTGATTCATCAAAAGGTAGTGTATAGGTGTAGAGTAGATCAGAATCATCCCTAGTTTTTGAGGTGAAGGAAAAGTAGGATAGGGATCCCAGTCTAGCGAAGTTAAAGGAATCAGTCAGAGATCAGAAGGTAGAGGTCTTCTCCTAAGGGGTGGATGGTGTGTTGCACTATCAGGGTCGACTATGTGTGCCAGGTATAGATGACTTGAAACAGCAAATTCTTGCATAAGCGCATGGTGCGCGCTACTCTATTCATCCAGGGGCTATTAAGATGTACCATGATTTATGGGAGATCTATTGGTGGAGCGGGATGAAGAGAGATATTGCAGATTTGGTGGCTAAGTGCTTAATATATCAGCAGGTTAATATTAAGCATCTGAAGCCCAGTGGGTCCATGAAAGAGTTCAGTATTACTACCTGGAAGTGGGAAGAAGTTAACATGGACGATTTGATGGGTTTGCCTCGTACTCATCATCAGCATAATTTAGTTTGGGTCATTGAAGATAGGATGACCAAATCAGCTTATTTCCTACTATTTCATACCTCTTATTCAGCCGGGGATTATGCCAAACTCTATATCAGGGAGTTGGTCATATTGTACGGTGTTCTGCTGTCCATTATCACAGATAGAGGTACCCAGTTCACCTCTCATTTCTAGAAGGCATTCCAAAAGGTTCTTGCTACCCGAATTCACCTTAGTATAGACTTTCATCCTCAGAAAGATAGTCAAGCAGAAAGGAACATTCAGACTTTAGAAGCTATGTTATGAACGTGTGCAATTGACTATAAATGTAGTTGGGATGACCATTTGCCTTTGATTGAATTCGCATATAACAGCAACTATTATTCTAACATTTAGATGGCTATATTTGAGATGCTTTATGGTAGGAGATGTAGGTCTCCTATTGGTTATTTTGAAGTGGGTGAGGCCGCAGTGATAGGGCCTGACTTGGTATTTGATACCTTAAAGAAAGTCCAGTTGATCAGGGAAAGGCTTAAGACAGCTCAAAATTGATAGAAATCGTATGCAGATGTACGCAGAAAGGATCTCTAGTATGAGATTGGTGATTTTATGTATTCGAAAATCTCTCCTATAAAGAGAGTGAAGAGGTTTGACAAGAAAGAGAAACTTAGTCCCCTATATGTCGGTCCTTAACGAATTCTTAGTCGTTTCGAAAAGGTAGATTACCCATTTGAGTTGCCTTCAGACTTAGCTTCAGTGCACCCAGTGTTCCATGTCTCCTTGCTTAAGAAATGCTTAGGTGACCTAGCAGTCATAGTCCCTATAGAGGGCATAGATATTGTAACACCCCGATTCGCTGAACCAGAATACTACATGGTGCTTATGACCACGAGGGACCACAAGCTAACCCATGACTGATATCTGTACTTGTATACTGTAAATCATGATATAATAATGTGGAAAACATAGAACTGTAAGGCCATAAGGTTCAACTGAATAAAATCATGTGGGTGAAAATACCCAAAATAACTCAATCTGAAAGCTAAGTCTGAACGTAAATCTGAAAGCCTCTAAACTATCTGAATAAGGAGTTGAAGGAACATGTCTCCAACTAACTCTGTAAAAATTAACTGAAGAAATAAATAAATGTATCAAATCATATTGTCCTTGAATCAATGAGGACTCACTGTGTCTCTGTGACTGGAATGCTACCGCTACTGTTGGGCTGGAGCTAGTGTCTCGGAACCTAGGTGTAACATGAAAAGAATGCACCATAGCGCAAATGCGTCAGTACAACTGGATTACTGAGTATACGAGGAAGGTACTGAACATAAAGGGTTTCATACATGAACAACACTGACTGACTAATATGAACGTGGGAGTGCAAACACACATATATAGAAACTGGGACCATGAATACGTGATAGCATGACATATAAGCTAATATATGGTTTACTGATAACTGTCATAACTGATACTGAAACTGTGGGAAGTAGTGCTTGACCGACATGCCCCATGTATGCCGTTATGGCTAAGCTGGGGTCCAATCTCTGCCCCGATTGGAGGGGTGCCAATACCGTGCCACGGGTAAGGACAGCCTGTGAGTAACCCTTATCTGGCGGGTACTCAATGAGAATGGTGGGAACCCTAAACTTATGGGTTAATCCACCTCATCAACCCTAATCTAATGAGTTAAGATGTCTCAACCTATGCTGGCTACGTAGTTCCGGATTACAAGGATGACTACTAAGAATCACACCCTGAACTGGCGGGTGAGTTCCCATCCTTGGGTTCACTCGATGCTAACCTCTACTCCCATCTGGAGGGACTGGACATGAATAACTAACTGTGC
>NC_061115.1:174966575-175008433 GCF_002878395.1 Capsicum annuum | reverse complement strand
AATGAAAATTGAAGATGAGGTGACACAACTTATTATTAAAGTAATTAAGTGTTAAGGCCTCAGTTTTGATGATTGACAAACTTATAGTTTGGGAGTTGTTTTCTGGAGATTTTGTGAAACATCATGGATTTTGGCCCTTGAAAAATTATTGAGCTTCGAGCTCACTGCTGGATTATGACTCATCCTAAGAGTCGTGATGTGTCTTTATGGTTCGTAGGACCCAGTCATAATAAACCTAGAAGAATCTGCCTAAGTCACTGTCTTGTTAACGACTAGACTTAATGTAACGCCCCAAAAATGGTCCCGAGACGTCACACGGTGCTTAGGACCACAAGTGATCCCAAGCTAACCCTTCTACTGGCATAACTCATAAGCAACTGAATAAAATACATAAATATAAATAAAATAAGCGGAAGATAACGCTTTTGTGAATCTGATCAATACCAAACTAAATTAAAATAATTACAACTCTGCTTTTACAAATAAAATTGGAATCAAATACCTTAACTCTACTGACTTTGTATGAAGTCTCTACTAGTATTAACTATAGGTAGCCGGGATATGACCCTCAACTATCCCAAATCAATACGATTGAATAAACAAAAAAAATATGGCCCAAACCATATGACTGACTCGAGCCCTTGAATTAAGAAGACTCGTCACCTGCTGACTGGAAGCTGCAAACTGTCTGAATATGGTATGAGTGCTACACCTGAACTGATACCTATATTATGAGACAATATAGCACATAAACATATATGTGGATCAGTACTTTGAGGATGTACTGAGTATATGGGAGTGAAATGCATAAGTAAAAGATCATCTCATCATCGTAATTTGTAAAACAATGCATACTAAATGTAAATGACTCACATAAGCTGGAATATCTCAAATACTAAAAATAATAGTCATGAGAAGCAAGTCATTCTTTATAAATTTAGTGAGTCATAACATTTAGTTCTAAAAGCTACACTTGTATTCTCTCTTTAAATCATACTGTCTAAGTGTAGAAATAACTCACTCAAAAAAATCTGAAATCTGAAAACTATAACTATTATCTTTTCGAAAAACATAATCTGAGTAAAATATGTGAGCCTTTACACTTAGTCTTATAAAAGATTTTCTATCATTCTTTTCTTTTGAAACTTAGATGCTTTGGGAGCTTTAGAAATCTTGGAACTTTGTGACTTACGGTCGTTACCAAACTCGTCGGGACTAATACCAACAACTTTTTAGACGATTTTAAAAGGGTTGTTTGGTATTTCTCACTCTTTTAATCCCAAAATTACGTTGTTTTAGATGTTATAAGAGGTATAAGTAAATTTAATCACCCCAAATCCCTCATTATTTGTCCCAAACTAATTCTACATCAAAAAATCAAGCGATTCAACTCTCAAGCAAACCTAAGCCTAGGTTTTTTTTCCTCAAAGCCTAATTTCTAAGGCTTTAGTCCAAGGTTTCATCTGTCCAGGTATGTGGATATTCCATAAGAGGTTTCTTTCACCCTTAAAACCAAAATCAATTCCGATTTCAATGATTCCCACGAACTATGGTTCTTACCCAAATAGAATCCCAAGCTTAAATTTAGTTTTCCTTGATATGTTTTACATTCATGAACATGTTTTCGTGATTATTTATGATTTCTTTTGACTATATTATAGCATTAACAATATTCTCCTGTCCATGCATGATTTACATGATATTACTTCAGATTTAAAGCATATGATTAAGCTATATATGATGTATCATTTTTTAAGACTATTAAGAATTATTTATTGTGATCTTGCAGATTTCAGTCTATATTAGTTGACATACCATGTTTTTCCATAAAATTTAGTATTTTCACATACTTAGAATTATGAACCTTCAGCATGTTGGTAAATTCATGATTTTGGACTTGCGTTATGAAATTTCATATTTTTTTCAGATTATAAAATTTATATGATAGTTACATTCTTCTGAGATTGCGGGTTTTGAACACCCAATGTAATATCATGTATTGTCAGTTAAACACACAGTCCTTCAATTTTCATAATTTAGAATTCTTTTAGACAAAGAATTTATCATTCAACCTCAAGACTTCAGTACTATTGAGCTATTTAGTATATCAATTTATATTCAGTTGGGAGTAGTACTTAGCACCGAGCGAATGTAGGGATGGAGGCTCATTCGTGTAACGACCAACTTTTTGATGAAATATGTAAAATTTATAACGATTTGACTATTTTACCCCTCACCGTAGTTGCATTATAATATTTCTAGGATGTGGGGGTGATTGACATAATTTTTGATGTATTTTGGTACCATTTATGCGATATTGTGGTTTATGATGGCTTCGAAAGCCTTATTTTGGATCTATGTGGATATCTTTTGATCTGTGCAATGGATGGCTAAATGAACTGCTCCAACAATTTCATAATATCTATTTTAGACTAGATAGACCTTTGGTTTGGGTCCCAATATACCTGAGCTCATTTCAACCTATTGATCGAAAAGATAAAAAAATTGAAAATAAGAGTGTGGGACCCACATTTGGTCAAAACAACCTCGAACTTTGCCAGGAAATGTGAAATATCGATTTTATGGTGGTAACATATTTAGTGTGATTTTACAGTTTTTAAATCTCATTTGGCCCCTTAGTTTAGAAAATTATGATTTCGGGGAGTAACTTTGTGAAAATGATGTTTTTTAAAAATCCGATATCTCCATTGAGTTCGAAGTATCGAATTTAGTGTGGTTGCATAGTTTGTTTGCGTATATCAGACTCTGAACAAATCCTAGGCACCTTGTCAAAATTCAGATTGGACTTAAAGAAAGAAAAATCTGGTATCGTGTAGTTTTTTTGGTATAAAATAATTTTTCCCTCTTTTTTGCCCATTTTGCTCATTTTTCATCTTGCCTCTTAAGAGTTAAACCCTAAAATAGTATGAGAACTTAAAGATGAAGTTTGTGAGAGCTTGGGAAACTAGATTAACATCTATTTCTTAATTCTATTACGAATTTAAGGTAAGAATTCACTCTTTTCTTAGTAATTTCTTTATTAATTTCTCAAAACCTCAAAAATCTTAGGGCTTGATTTTAAACCCCAGTTTCACTCCTTTTCTCTTGAGTAATATTTTAATCTTATAATTACTAGTTTTTCATCGATTTAACCTTCAAAACAACTTTGATTCTAGATTTTAACCGAGATTTCAAAGATTTTTCCAGGTAAAGTTTAAAAATATTTTTTTATTTGAACCTCGTTTTTGAGTCGATTTGACTTGGGTTTTCAACTGTAGGTTTCTAAAAATATGGGGAACAAATTTTTGAAGTAAAATTATGATTCTGTCCTTCTTTTTTAAAAACTTATTCGAGGGTCTGTTTTGATCCAGACCAAAAGTAGTCAATGTGGGTATCGTTAGTTTTGCTTTGACGCGTAGATTCTATATTTCTTGGTTTTATTTGATTTTGAGATTTTTCATGAAAAGAAAGGTCATGGATTCAAAGTGTAGCAGAACGATTTCGACATTCAAGGTAGGTTATGACTTAACTCTTTTAGATTGGCTGGATAGTAAATATTGATACAAAATGCATGTTTAGGGTGGAAACTAATCATGAAAAGTCACTATCTATGTGTTGTGCTCTTGTGGGACCTATATGTGATGTAATTGTCAAAATTAAGATATTATGTGATATGTGTGATCGTGTGAGGTCCTATGTTATATTGATAGCCTTGAATACATGTGAATAATTGTATTTTGTTGTTAAAATACGTAATATGGTACGATTGGTGTATTGTGATTATACTCATACTTTATTGGCATATGAGGCAGGTGCAAATTACTGAATAAAATAAAAATAATGAGTGAAAATTAGCTCACGTGTTTGTGGAAATGTATCAATGTGGTTGGTTGTAGAAATATATCATGTGGTTGGTTGTGTAAATACTCATTGTGATTGGTTGTGAGAATTACATCCTCATATCATACTCATTCATAAAATATTGGTACCACTGTGGCAACACCTGAGTGATGCAACACCTTTTTAAAAGCCCTCCCCAAGGGATATGCCATGGCGGAGATATTGTTACACCTTATAAAACCCTTTTCGAGGGCTGTGCCAGAAAGAAGATATGATATATATGGATTGTATATGGGTTGACGAACCCCCCATGGATCCTACATTGAGAGGCTTGCCTCTGTAGGTGTATACGGGGATTGTGCGATGATCCCGGAGGTTGTCCGATGACCTCATACATCATCATCATCATATATATATTGCACTTACTTTATTATGTTTATATTGTGTTTTATTGCCATATTGAGTTTCCATATATGTAATTGTCCTTTTTTACTTGTATTTAATGATCTCTTATATGCATGTTCCCCCCTTGATCTACTGATATGTGATATAAGATATACTTATGTTCTATCTTAGTATGATGTTGCAATATATGTGATATATTAGAACTGTTAGTACAAACGGTGTGAGCTACCATTGTCGGACATTTTTTGATTGAAAGTGACGTGCCCTTAGTGTGTATTTTATATGATTTATTTTCTACTTTGCTCGATCGACCTATGATACCTACTGAGTACAAGTGGACCGTACTCTCTCCTACTTGACCTTTTCAGTATAGCTTCAGGTTCGAGTGCACCTCAGACTGGTTGATTTCAGGCGACCTTCAGATTACTCAAGGTAGTAGTTGGACATTCATACATCCAAAGTTCACCTCTATCTTTCTGAATTAGCTGTGTCTTTATTAGTATTCAGATACAGAGATTTCATCTTTGTGGTTATTTTTCTATGTATTTGACTTATGAATTGTATTAGAAGTTCTTAAACTATTACAACAACAACAACAAACCCAGTGTATTCTCACAACGTGGGGTCTGGGGAGGGTAAAATGTACGCAGTCCATACCGCTACCTCCGAAGAAGTAGAGAGGCTGTTTCCGATGGACCCTCGGCTCAAGATAACGGATAGTAAACAAGGGGATGGATGACATAACCAAAATAAATAATAAAAAATAATTAAATAAAAATTAGAGACATATGAAATACGGGAAACAAAAGCATCACGGAATAAGAAAAATAGGAACTAAAAAATAAGAAATAGGACACCCACCTAGTAGTAACATACACTCATATACCAAAGACACATATGTACACTGTCCAATGATTACTAATCCGGTTACACAAGAACTTTCCTGACTGCTTGCTACAACCCACACACTAACACTAGCCTTCTACCCTTATCCTCGACCTTCACACCTTCCTATCTAGAGTCATGTCCTCAGTAAGCTGAAGTTGCTCCTTGTCATGTCTAATCACCTCCCTTCAGTATTTCTTTGGCCTACCTCTACTCCTCCTGAAACCATCCAACGCTAGCCTCTCACACTTATAAACCAGGGTATCCGCGCCCCTTCTTATCACATGCCCAAACCATATCAGCCATCATTTTCGTATCTTGTCCTCCACCGAAGCCACTCCTATCTTCTCTCGGATAATTTCATTCCTAACTCTATCGCCTCTAGTAATCCCACACATCCAACACAACATTCTCATTCCTGCCACATTCAATTTTTAGATATGAACATGCTTAATTGGCCAACACTCCGCTCTATACAACATGGCCAGAAGAACTGCCACTCTATAGAATTTTCCTTTAAGCTTAAGGGGCACCTTCTTATCGCACAATACTCCCGAGGTGATCCTCCACTTCATCCAACCTACTCCAATATGTTTAGAAACATCTTTATCAATCTCACTATTCCTCAGGATCATAGACACAAGATATTTAAAACTATCTCTCTTACAAACATCCTGGGAGTCTAACCTTACCACCACTTTGTCCTCCTACCTCGAGTCACTAAAATTGCATTTCAAATACTCCGTCTAGGACCTACTCAACCTAAACCCCTTAGACTCAAGGGTTTGCATCCAAACCTCTAATTTGTCAGCCCCCCCATGCGTCTTATTAATCAGTATTACATCATCCGCAAAATAACATACACCAAGCCACCTCGCCTTGAATACTCTGCATCAACACGTCTATCACTAACACAAAAAGGAACAGACTAAGAGTCGATCCCTGATGCAACCCTATCTCAACCAAAAAATGCTCTGAGTCTCCTCTCACTATCCTCACTCGGGTTTTCCCTCCATCGTACATGTCCTTAATAGCTCTGATGTACGCCACTGGAACCCCTCTCACCTCCAAGCATCTCCAAAGGACCTTCCTTAGGACTTTATCATACGTCTTTTATAGGTCGATGAACACCATGTGTAAATCCATTTTTCTTTCTCTATACTGCTCCACCAACATACTTCCTTAGGACTTTATCATACGTCTTTTATAGTTGTTGCAACTCTGAATGTCACCCTGGTTTTTATATAACGGAATCATTGTACTCTACCTTCCAGCCTCAGGCATTCTCGTATTCTTAAAAATGCCATTAAATAAATAAGTCGCTACCTTGAACCTGCCCCACCAACATACTTCCAAAAATCCATCGAAATCTCATCAAGACCCGTCACCCTACCCCTCCGCATCCTACAAATAGCCTCTCTGACCTCCTCAACCCTAAAACACCTATAGAAACTGAAAACACGGCTCTCCTCCAAGTGCTCCAGCTCCCCTAGCTCAATGCTTATGTCCCCCTCCTTATTCAAAAGTCTATGAAAATACTCCTGCCATATCTTCTTAATGTGCATATCCTCCACCAAAAAACTACCATCCTCCCCCTTAATGCACCTCACTTGAGTGAGGTCATGAACATTTCGCTCCCTAGCCTCAACAAGCCTATACAACCTCTTTTCCCCATCTTTCTCCTCTAACCCCATATACAAGCCCTCAAACATGGCCAACTTAGCAGTCGTAACTACTAACTTAGCCTCCTTCCTTACTACTTTGTAAACCTCCCTATTCACCTGCTTTTCTTCTTCATTTTTACTCTCAATCAACTTTATATACGCCCCCTTCTTAATCTCTACTTTCTTCTTCACTTTTTTATTCCACCATCAGTCCATCTTATAATGACCTACCCAGCCACTCGAAACACCAATCATTTCTCTAGCAGTCTCTATGATGCAGTTGGCAGCCCTATCCCATATAGCATCCATATCCCCCCTGTACTCCCATGACCCCTTTTCTGCCACCTTATTCCCTATCTCCAAAGCACTAACTGGCATCAAGCCACCCCACTTAATTCTAGGTCGACCTTTCCTAGACCTTCTCTTCTTGCTCTTCTTGATAGATAATTCCATCACTAGAAGCCTGTGATAAGTCAAAAGATTCTCACTCAGAATGACTTTATAGTCCTTACATAACACCTTATCCCTTTTCCTAAGCAGCAAAAAGTCAATCTGAGTCTTGGCTATCACACTTTAAAAGGTAATTAGGTGATCCTCCTTCTTCAGAAAGCTCAATATCACTACCACCAGCCCAAAGGCCCTCGGAAAATCCAACAGAGCATCTCTCTCACCATTTCTATCACCAAAACCAAAACCTCCATGCACATCATCATAGCCTCCCGATAAGACCCCAATGTACCCATTAAAGTCCCCTTCTATGATAATCTTCTCTGAGCTAGGTACGCTTCCCACCACCTCATCCAAATCCTCCTAAAATTTTACTTTCACCTTCTTTTCGAAACCCATCTGCGGTGCATAAACACTACACACATATAGCGTAAAACCCTTAATAACTAACTTAATCTTTATCATCCTATCGCTGACCCTCATAACCTTCACCACCTGTCCTCTAAGCTTCTTATCTATTAAGACGCCCACATAATTCCAATGCCTTTAATTCCCTAATTACCACAGCTTGTACCCATCTACATCCCTAGCCTTAGAACCTACCTACCTAGTCTCCTGAACACAAGTAATATTAATCCTCCTCTTCTTTAGAATCTTAACCAACTCTACAGACTTACCCTAAAGGGTCCTAATATTCCAAGACCCTACCCTCAACTTATATTCTCTTGCCTCTAGCCTAGCTCTAACACCCTTCACCGTCCTAACTCTAACGCTCAACCTATACCCCACACCCACCCCTTCTCTCCCCTCCTTACCACCTTCTAAAATAGCCCTCACCCCCAACCCACTCAGATATGATCCTAATCCACTATCAGCCCCTCTTTCAACTACTTAAAAACCAACACAAAGTCCCTAGACCAAAAAATAAATAAACACAGCAATAGTGCAAAACCAGTAAAAGAAGGCACATACAAAGTATACTATCTGGCCCAACAGCTAGAACAACACAACAATAAGCCACCAATAAGAAAAGCATCCAGTCACCACTATAAAACCAAGAAGGAAACCAGAAATCCAAAATTAGGGCTCAATGTGTAGTAGTCACCACTATCGGTTAGAAGCCAAAAATCAAATTAGAAAAATAATACAAAATTCGACAAAAATTTTAGGCAATAGATGAGTAGAATTGATCAAGAAAACTATTCCTAAATGCTTCTACCTCTAACTTCTTAAAAGTACAAATTGAATGTATGCTAACACAAACCAGATGCACAATAGATTATCAAAACACGCCAGAAATAGTGGACAAAACAAGGAATAAGGAACTGTACAACCAATTTACTAGAGTCCAAAATTCGATAGCCAAAAATTAACAACAAGAAATATACCACCAATAAGAAAGACTTAAGAATTTAGAGATGGATAACAAGGTAGAATACAATTGAATAATAAGAAAGAAAAAAGATGGACAAGAAAGGTTTCAGAAAATATAAACCCAAATCACGAATAAGAGAAATATGAGAACCTGGTCAGGATGGCAAGATCTTGATGATACTTAGGTAATTT
Organism: Capsicum annuum; assembly: GCF_002878395.1. Lineage (NCBI taxonomy): Eukaryota > Viridiplantae > Streptophyta > Magnoliopsida > Solanales > Solanaceae > Capsicum > Capsicum annuum. The sequence continues at coordinate 174,999,626 of NC_061115.1, read as the reverse complement.
CTGATCTAGTTATAGTGCTCGATAGTGAGATAGGAAATAGTACTTCTATCTCTCTCCAAGATACTCCTGTGTGCTGTTGGAATGGGTCATCGAAACAAGTCCGCTAGAGCATCACCAGAATGATGCCGGAGCATTCTCTAGAACTTGTCGGAAATTGGGTGTTGTCTTTTCTTTATACCAACTTGTTCTAACCAAAGTTGTCTCCCTTACTCATCGTCGGAGTCGAGTTGAGGTAATAAGAACCCTAAGCCCATCGGTGATAGCAGTATTTGGGAGGACAGAGGGGAAATGAGAGAGAAGAGGGTAGAGATAGGGGTGGGGAGATCTAGGGAAAAAGAGAGATATAGAAGGGAGACCCCTTACCTGTTGTCAGCGTATCTACACTATCGCTGATGTCGGCGTTGACCATTGGAGGTCAGTGACGTAAGGGCGACTGGGGTCAGTGAACGTTATTTACATTCTAAATAATTTTCTGTGTATATTTTAGCATTTTTACTTCTTTTTCTTTTCCATCTTGAGAGTAGTTTGACTGACAACAAATTGTTACCAGTTTATAATAATAATTATTTTGTTAAGTAGTTTTGTCACAAAGTTTTCTCTCTCTTTGAAGTTCTTATATTATTGACACCTGGTTTAGGGCATGATTGGTATTTTGGATAAGTTTTTTCCATATTCTTATGGTTATTTTTATGGTTTGGCTTCATTCTAGAAGCCTTACCTTTGGTATTTCTATCTTTTTTCCTTTTTATATTAGTTTTGGTGATAGGCTTACTTGTCAAGGTATGTCGCGACAAGTGCCATCATGACCCTTGTTTTTGGGTCATGAAAAATTAGTATCAGAGCATCCAGGTTTCATTGGTCTCAATGGTGTGAGAACAAAATGTCTAATAGAGTCTCGAGGATTGGTACGTAGATATCCATATCTATCTTAGAAAGGCTATAGGACGTATTTAGGAAGCTTTCCTCATTTTATTCTTTATCGTGCGAAGTTCTTTCATACCTGGTGTTTTGAGTTATGTTTCACTCTTTCTGTACGGATGGTGTTGCTTATACAACTTATCAATTGAGAGATGGTGCTAGAGATTGGTAGAGGTTTCTTGTGAGTTGTAAATCCCGTGATTCTCTTGAGATGACTTGGGATTAGTTTGTTGATACCTTATTATAAGATTTGTTCTTTTTAGTTTGAGAGATTATATATGGGACGAGTTTGATCATTTGGAGAACGACTCCATGACATTTGTTGAGTATGAGACATACTTCCATGCCCTGTCTAGATATTCCTATGATGGTATTTCTATCAATTCAGAAAATATTTGAAAGCTTGTGAAGGGTTTGGATGTATCCTTCAATTGTCTACTTCCCAGATGGTTATGTTTGAAGCATTTTTCAGAGTATTATGGATAATGCCAAGATGACAGAAGGTAATCTTTGACTATCTTAGGGTGGCACCAAGAAGGTGGGCTATTTTGGTAAGTTTTGAGGTTAGTCTCTCTGTGGTAGAGATTTTAAAGGTTCTCGTAGATATCTTGGTAGGCCAATGCAACAACCTTACAAAGTTCAGGTGGTGGATCTTTGGGTTCAGAAGTGTAGGGTGGCCATTCGGTCCTAGTGGTACCTTCACATATTGATGCAGGCCGTAGAGCTTGTTATGCATGCAATGAGATTAACCATATGTCCAGGAACTATCCTCATTGTGTGATTAGGGTTACTCCTATTTCAGTTAAGAGAGGTAGGGGTACTACCAGAGCAGCGAAAGGTAGAGATGGTAGAGCCTACAGTGATAGTCGTGGGGCCACTTAGGAAGTTGGTGGTCGTGGCTAGTGTTATGCTATACCAACTAGACCAGAGGTAGAGGCTTCTGATGCTGTGATTACAGGTATCATCCCCATTTATTTCTGACCTGTATTTGTTTTATATGATCCCTAATCGACTTTCTCTTATGTGTGTATATTTTGCTTCTAATTTTGATTTTGTTAGTAAGCCGTTTGCCATGCCTACTCGTGTATCTACCCTTATAGGAGATTTTTTAGTAATGGATCAGGTGTACCGATCTTGTATTGTGAATTTTTGTGGTCATGAGACTTTGATAGATTTGATTGTGTTATATATGGTTGAATTCAATGCTATTTTGGGTATAGATTAGCTGTCTCCTATTCATGTTGTCTTGGATTATTTTTTAAAGATCGAGACTTTTGCTCCGCTGGGTGTACCAAGGATAGCTTAGAAGGTTGCGCTTCATTCGGATCCTAAGAGGGTTATCTCTTATGTTCAGGCTCATAAATTAGTTGAGAGGGATATTTATCTTATTTGGCTTATATTCATGATGCTAGTGTTATTTCACCTATTTTCTTTAATTCTTTCTGTGTTGTTCGTGTGTTTATGGATGTGCTTCCTACATAATTTCTTGGTATGCCTTTATATCGTGATATTGATTTTTCTATTGATGTTTAGATGGGAACCAAACCCATTTCCATTCCCCTTATAAAATGGCCCCAATCGAGTTGAAAAAATTGAAGGATCGGTTGTAGGAGTTGTTGGATAAGGGATTTATCTGACCTAGTGTACACCTTGGGGTGCGCTTATTTTGTTTATAAAGAAGAAGAATGGATCTAAGTTCATGTTATTGATTATAGGTTGTTTAATAAGGTGACAGTTAAGAATATGTATCCTCTTCCTCGCATTGATGATTTATTTTATCAACTTTAGGGTGCTGCGGTGTTTTTGGAGATTAATTTGAGGTTTGGCTATCACTAGTTCAAGATTAAAGCTTCAGATATTCTAAAGATATCTTTTTGGACTCGATATGGTCATTACGATCTCTTGGTCATGTCCTTTGGGTTTACCAATGCCCCTTCCATATTCATGGAGTTGATAAATTGGGTGTTTTGATCGTATCTCGACTTCTTTGTTATTTATTTATAGATGATATCTTGGTGTATTTCAAGAGTGAGGCTGAGTATGAGGAGCATTTGCAAATTGTGCTTTAGATATTGAGGGATGAGAAGTTGTATGTGAAGTTATTTAAGTGTGAGTTTTGATCGGAGTCTATTTCTTTCTTAGGTTATGTGGTGACTAAGAAAGGTATTATGGTTGGTCCAACCAAGGTTGCAGTGGTTCGTGATTAGAATAGACCTACTTCACCCACTGAGATTCAGAGTTTTGTTGGCTTAGCAGGTTATTATTGATATTTTAAGGGCTTTTCATCTATTACAGCTTCATCGACCAAGTTGACTTAGAAGAAGACTTCTTTTCAGTGGTCTGATTCTTGTGAGATGAGCTTTCAAAATCTCAAGGATTTATTGACTTCAGCTCCTATTTTCACTTTGCCTAAGGAGGGCGTGGGTTTCATCGTGTTTTATGTACTTCAGGTGTTGGATTGGGTGATGTACTAATGCAGGGGGGCAAGGTGATTGCCTATGCATCTTATCAGTTGAAACCTCATGAGAGGAATTATCCTACCCATGATTTGGAGTTGTGCACGATTGTGTTTGCTTTGTAGTTGTGGAGGCATTACATGTATGATATCCATTGTGAGATTTTCTCAAGTTAATATAGCCTCTAGTATTTCTTCACCCACGAGATCTTAATATAAGGCAGCATCATTGGCTTGAGTTACTTAAGGATTATGACCTGATTATTCTCTACCTTTCGGGCAAGAATAATGTGGTTGCGGATGCCTTGAGCCGGAAGTCAACTAACATGGGTAGCTTGGCATATCTTTTAACCCAGTAGAGGCATTTATCCATAGAGGTTAAGTCTTTAGCTAACCATATGGTTAGGCTTGATATTTCAACACCTGGGAGTGTTTTGGCATTTGTGGAGACTAGATCTTCTTTGGTGGAGCAGATTTGACCTCATCAGTTAAATGATGTTAGATTGAGGTTGATTTGAGATAAGGTGTTAAGTGGCGAGCTATAGAAAGCCTCACTTTATTTGGATGGATTTTTGAGGATTGGGGACCGAGTTTGTGTTCCAAGAGTAGGTGATTGTCACGATCTAAGACTACCCCTTAGTTGTAACACGATGCTTGGAACCACAAGTGATCCTAAGCTATTCCCTGAACTGGCATACTATTGAGCAACTAATTTAATATATATATATATATATATATATACATATATATATATATAACATAATGTAATTTGCAAAGTGTAGGCATAATCATGGCATAATCTGGATAAACGTTTTACTGATAAGGTTTAAAATCTGACAAAAACTGAAGAGAAAATTGGAATTTACATTTCATGACTCTAATTGACTATCTATGAAGCCTCTACTATACTGACTATAGATAACTGGGACATGCCTCTAACTACCACTAATCAATATAAATGAATAAATACAATACAGTACATGAACTACAACTGACTGAAGTCCTCGAAAAAAGAGAACTCATCACCTGCTGGCTGAAAACTGCAAACTATCTGATTATGACACAAAGGCTACAACTGGTACCTACATTATAAGACAATGTAGCATATAGACATATATGCGGATCAGTACTTTGGAATGTACTGAGTAAGCAGGGGTGAATGTAGTAAGTAAAACTGAGTAGATACATATTCATAAAATATGCATGCTAAGTGCTAGTAGACTCACCAAGAGACTGAGATAAACTTAAAGCTAAAGTATCTTAAAACATGAGTAACAAACATAATCTGGCAAGTTGGTGAATCACTACACTTAGTTTCTTAAATCTTTACTCTTTTTAGAACAAGAAGAATTGAAGTTGGGAAGCGGTAAAACATGAATGTTGTATGAATACAGGGTCTGAAACTATGTAATAGAAACTGACATAACTCGAGGATCTGAATATACAAATATACTGAACATGAATCCGTAAACATATAAAAACCAAACATAACATGTACTAGGCTGATCTGATTAACTGAATAACTGATGCCTATGTGATTAAGGATTAAAATCTAAGTAAAGGGATAGCTAATGTCTATATATTAAGTAGCTGATATCTGAATAAGGACTAACTGGTTTCTGAACAATGAATAGATAATGATTAAATACTTATTAACTAACATCTGAATACTGATTAATTGGTATCTATATACTGATTAACTGTTATCTGTATACTAATTAATAGATATCTGAATGTTGATCATGTAATACTAAACTATATTTAGTCTGAAAAACTGGACTAAAATTGTGGCAGGTATCATGTAACTGTCATGCCCCAATCTGAGCTAATCGGGGTCCAACCTACCAACTGGAAGGGTGTCAGTACCATGCCATGGGTAGTAACACTGGCTATGTAGATCCACTAATCTGATGTCCTGAAGGACTAAGGAGTCACCCTCTACTAATAAGTGCTCTCATGAGATATGTGTTAACCCTCAACTCGCATGAAGACATCTCAAACCTATGCTGGCTACGTAGTTCTGGAACTCAGGGACTGCTTCAAAAGGTCATACCCTCTACTTGCAGGTGAGCCCCCATACGTGGGTTCGATTGGTGCTAAATCCTACTCCGAACTAAATTGACACTGAAATTATAAAATAGTACATACATTGAAGACTAATATGCTAAAACATGGTGTTCTGAAAATTGATAGTGCATGCATAATATGAAGTAACCATGAACTTTTAAATTAAGGTATTTATCATAAAATAACACTGGTGGGTTTGTTATAAAAATGATAATTTAAGTATGGGGATAAAATCATGGTTCTGACTGACTTGTTACTTGAAAATGGAAATATATAAAAACACATAGGTATCGGGTGTTCACAACCCGCCAGCACTGAATGATTCATAAAATATGATATTAATGCTTAAAACTGTAATATGGGATTCATGATCCAAGACCTAAGGCATAAAAATTTCACCAAAACAAGTGAGAAGAATGATCTTGAACATGGGAATGTCTTAAATGTGATAAAACAACATGATTACATGGCTAATTTTGTAATTCAGGGATTCAACATGAAATTAATGGGCTACGACATGGAAGTAAGTAAACTTAAAAAGGGGATCATGTTTAGAGAGCTAAATACATGAGTTTAACAATTTGACTTGGTATTGGCCAACCATGACATGTAAGTTTAGGGTTTGAATCACATAGAACCAAAATTTGCATGATAAAGCTAATAACATGGCTTGAATGTAAAATTAGTGAGGAAACATGGATATAAGTAAATATTGATACACTTAAAGCTTTTAATCTCATGGAAATATCATAATTCAAGAATATTACTAATTGGGTATGAGCCCTAATTGCAAATCATGAACTTTAATCTATAAAGTAAGTTTTGGACACAAGAATAAGAGAGGATCCTTGTTCATAAACCCCACATAACTTAATTGATGAATTCTTGAAGAAATCGTTGAAATTGAAGCTTGAATCCTTGTGTTCCTAAGAGCAAAATCTTGTATTATTGTTCTTGGGAAAGAGGAGGGTTTTTATATGAGTTTCTTTGAAGAAGATGGGCAAATAATGCCCTTTTGGGTGCTTTAATTCGTGCCTTGGATGTTTGGGGCTGAGGGAAAATGACCAAAGTTCCCCTTGATCCTTAAGAAGCTGAAATAGAGGGGGAATAACCTCCATGTAACGTCCCATATTATGTGGAGAGAGCAATACGGTACCTTCCATATCGCGTGGAGAGAGCAACGCGCTGCGGATAAATTGTAGACCCTTACTGCCTATCATAAAAAAGCCATAACTTTTTACTCGAGTATTGGATTAAGGAGAAATTGGTATTGTTGGAAATCTAATTCAATTATCTATCATTTCATGGATATTTATCTGAAAAATTCCATGTATATAAAATGTTATACCTATTTAAAGTTGACCCTTGTGGAATCGAACACCAAAATTTCGCCGAATCAAAGGCTTTTAGCGCAACTTTGCTCTAAGTGATTTCTATGAATATTTTGCGCAACTTTGCTCTAAGTGATTTCTATGAATGTTTTTCACCTCATAATCACTTTACACACTAGGATAGAGGTATGACTGATGTATTTAAATATAAATCATGGTCTTAAAGTTTACACATATTGGAATGACGGTTCAAAGGATAGCTCAAAAAATTTGGGGTGTTACAGTGATTGAATTAGGTTGATCTTGGAGGAGGCCTATTTTTCTAGATATTCTATCCATCCAGGAGTGACTAAGATGTACTTTATTTAAGACAACACTACTAGTGGGGTGGTATGAGGTGAGATGTGGCAGACTTCATCACTTGTTACCTTTGTTGTCAGCTGGTGAAGATCGAGCAAATGAGACCTATTAGATTTCTTCAGAGGTTTCCCATTCTTGAGTGGAAGTGGGAATAGATCACTATGGATTTCGTGATTAGTTTTTCTTATTCCTCTCATAGTTCTTATAGTGTTTAGTTTAGCAGGGATCGATTGACCAAGTCAGCTCATTTCATTCCAGTTCAAATTTTCTTTAATGATAAGAGATTGGCCCAATCTACATTTATGAGATTGTGTATCTACATGGTGTGCTGGTGTCTATCATCTCTGGTCATGGTTTAGTGTTCACATTTCATTTTTGGAAGACTTTTCAGGATGAGTTGGGTACCCGAGTTGATCTTAGCATGATGTTTTTCCCCCAGACAGATGGTTAGATAGAGTGGACTATTCAAGTTTTGTAGGATATGCTACGTGCTTGCGTGATAGATTTTGGTGGCCTGTGAGAAAAGCTTTTGGCTCTAATAGATTTTGCATATAACAACAGCTACCATTCCGATATCAACATGGCTCCTTTTGTGGCATTGTATGGTAGGTGTTGTCACTCCTTAATAGGTTGGTTTGATGTTTTATAGGTGATACCTTGAGGTATAAACTTACTTTATGAGTCATTGGATAGAGTCTGGGTCATTTAGGTAAAACTTAAAGCGACTTAGATTAGGCAGAAGTGTTATTCTAATCATAGACTTCGTGCCTTGAGATTCAGTATTAGTAATCATATCTTCCTTTGAGTTTCATCCATAAAGGGTGTGATGAGGTTTGGGAAGAGGGTAATCTTAGCCCTATATGGCTTATGAGCTGGATTTGCCCCTTGATCTATTAGTTGTTCATCAATTTTTTCATGTTTATATGTGTTGCCGCTATATACCTGATTAGTCTCATGTCATTCATTGGGAGTCAGTTCAGTTAGATGGGCGGTTGTCCTTTGTTGAGGAGCCGGTCTCCATATTGGCTAGGGATGTTAGACGGTTGCACTCTAGAGCTATCTCCATGGTTAAAGTTTAGTGATGACATCAACCTATAGATAAGGATACGTGGGAGGTTGAGTCTGACACACATAGTTATTATCCCTAAGTCTTTGTCAATTCAGGTATTTCTTTGCCTTAGTTTGAGGACGAACTAGATTTTTAAGTGATTGATGATGTAACGACCTCCTTTTTGATGAAATATGTGAAATTTATAATTTTGTGAGATTTAACTGTTTTACCCCTCACCGTAGTTGCGTTTTTGTATTTCTTGGATGTGGGGGTGATTGACACAATTCTCGATACATTTTGGTACCATTTATACGATATTATAATTTTTGATGACTTTGAAAGCCTTATTTTGAAGTTATGTGAATATCTTTTGGTCCGTGCAATGAATAGCTAAACGGACTACGCCAACAGCTCTATAATATTGATTTTAGACTAGGTAGACCTTTGGTTTGGGTCCCGTGCCCCCAAGTTCATTTCGACTTATTGGTCGAAAAGTTGGAGAAATTAAAAATATAGGTGTGGGACCCACATTTGGTACAAATGATCTCGAATGGAAAACCTGACTTTGCCAGCAGATCCAGAATGTCGATTTTAGGGTGGTAACATATTTGGTGTGATTTTACGACTTTTAAACCTCATTTCGATCCTCAATTTGAAAATTTGTTATTTTGAATTTCAGGGGTTAACTTTGTGAAAACAATATTTTTTTTAGAAATCTGATATCGCCATTAAGTCCGAAGCATCGAATTTATTGTGGTTACATAATTCATTTGCATAGATCGAAATCCAAATGAATTTCGAGCACCCCGTCGAAATTTAAGTTGGACTTAAAGAAAGAAAAATTTGGCATTGTGTAGTTTTTTGGGTATAAAAACAGCTTCTCCCCTTCTTTTTTCCCATTTTGTTCATTTTTCATTTTGCCTCTTGAGCGTTAAACTCTAAAATAGTGTGAGAGCTTAAAAGTGAAGCTTGTGGGAGCTTGGGAAGCTAGTTTAACATCTATTTCTTGATTCTATTACGGATTCAAGGTAAAAAAATCATCATTATCTTTGTAATTTCTTGATTAATTTTTTAAAAATTCAAAAATTATAGGGCTTGATTTTAAACCCCAATTTTACTCCTTTTCACTTAATAAAATTTTAATCTTATAATTTCTAGTTTTCATCAATTTAACCTTCAAAACAACCCTGATTCTTGATTTTAACCCGGATTTCAACGATATTACTCGATAAAGCTTAAAAATGGATTTTATTCATTTTGAACCTCGTTCTTGACTCAATTCGACTTGGGTTGTCAGATGTAGTCTCCTAAAAAAATGAGAAACACATTTTTGAAGTAAAGTTATGATTTTTCTCTTCTTTTAGAAAACCCATTTCGGGGATTCCTTTTGACCTCAGGCCAAAAGTAGTCGATATGGATATAGTTGGCTTTATTTTGAAATGCTGATTCTATAATTCTTGATTTTAGTTGATTTTGAGATTGTTTATGAAAAGAAAGGTCTTGGGTTCAAAATTTAGCTGATCAGTTTTGATATTCGAGGTAGGTTATGGCTTAACTTTTTCAGACTAGGTTGGGTAGTAAATACTGGTACAAAATGCATGTTAAAGGTGAAAACTAATCATAAAAAATGGTTATCTACGTGTTGTGTCCATGTGGGGCCCTATATCTTATGTAATTATCGAAATTGAGATATTATGTGACATGTGTGACCGTTTGGGGTCCTATGTGATATTGATAGCCTTGAATACATGTGAATAATTGTATTGTATTTCTAAAAATTCTTACTGTGATATCATTGGTGTATTGTGATTATATTCATACTCTATTGGCATATGATACATGTTGAAATTCCTAGATAAAATAAAAATAATGAGTGAAAATTGGCTCACGTGGTTGTGGAAATATACCATTGTAGTTGGTTGTGGAAATATATTATGTGGTTGGTTGTCGAAATTCTCATTTTGATTGATTGTGAGCATTACATCCTCATAGTACTCATTCATAAAGCAATGGTACCACCGTGTCAACACGTGAGTAACACTGCAACACCTTTTTAAAAACCCTCTCCGAGGGATATGCCGGGGAGGAAATATTTTGTAACACCTTATGAAACCCTTTTTAAGGGATGTGCCAGAAAGAAAATATGATATATGTGGATTGTATACGGGTTGACGAACCCCCATGGGTCCTGCGTCGGGATGCTTGCCTCCGTAGGTGTATAGGGGATTGTGCAGTGATCCCAAAATTTTTGCGACGACCTCATGCATCATTATCATCATATACGTTGCACTTACTTTATTATGTTTATATTATTTTGTATTGCCACATTGACTTTTCATATATGTAATTGTCTTATCTTCTTTTACTTGTATTTGATGATCTCTTATATGCATATTCCCCCCTTGTTTTGCTTATATGTGATATAAGGCATACTTGAGTTCTATCTTTGTGTGATGTTGAAATATATGTGATATATTAGAACTATTAGTGCAAGCGGTGTGGGCTAACATTGTGGAATATTTTTTAATTGCAGGTGATGTGCCCTTAGTGTTTATTTTGTATGCTTTAGTTTTTACTTTGCTCAATCGGCCGATGATACCTACTGAGTACAATTGGACCGTATTCACTCCTACTTCATCCTTTTGGTGCAGCTTCAGGTTTGGGTGCACCTTAGACTGGTTGATTTCAGGCGCCTTCAAATTACTCAAGGTAGCGGTTGGACATTCATATTTCCAGAGTTTACCTCTATCTTTTTGTATTAGTTACGTCTTTATTAGTATTCAGAGACATAGATTACTTCTTTGTAGTTATTTTTCTATGTATTCGACTCAAGGATTGTATTAGAAGTTCTTACACTATTGACACCTCGTTTAGGGAATGATTGGTATTTTTGATAAGTTCTTTCTGCATTATTATGATTACTTGTATAGTTTGGCTTTATTCTAGGGGCCTCACCTTAGGTATTTCTATCTTTTTTTACTTTTTGTATTAGTTTGGGTGATAAGCTTACTTGTCAAGGTGTGTCACGACAAGTGCCATCGTGACCCTTGTTTTTGGGTTGTGTCAATCTTTCAGTTAGGCTGAGACCTTTACTACAAGTCCCTAAGTACTAGAAGTACGGTGCCATCGTAAGTTCTAAAGGGTCACCTGTTATACCAGGATTGATACCTTAGTCCTTTGGGACATCAGTTTAGTGATACCAGGTCAAATCAGCCTTTATATCCTAGCAAGGTATAGTGGTCCCTTTTCAATAGGGTTTATACATCGAACTCCATGTTGAGCTCACATGGTTATATGTTGGTTAATAGTTTCTCCCACATTCAAACTCAGTTATTGCATGACCTTGTAATCAGTTTATTCAGTATAGTATTGATCAGTTACATTTTTATTTACTTGGTCATTGCATCTATTTACATCCCACCATTTCAGACCCAATATTCATACATGACCCTTAATTTAGTTTTACTCTATTTTAAACTATGAATTTCAGACCATCACTGCATGTCAATATATATATGTATTTTATATATGGTCATTGTATTACTGTTCAGCTCCATGCAGTCTGTTTACACTCAAGCATCTCTTTATTTTCAGTTAGCATTCAGTATAGTTTTACATCATATTCAACATTAACTTGAGATTAAATATAATAGTTATAGTTCTACTACTTTCCAATTTATAAAAATATTTTAGCTAATGATTTAGAGATTTCATTATGCCTCACAGCTTTTATGTACAAACATGTTTTAAATGTATATTTTAGAAAATGGCTTATGTCTTTAGTTTCAAAGCATGTTTTACGTTTTTTTCATGACTAGTGCCTGTCTCACTTTTCAGTACATTTCAAAGTACTGATCTCATACCCTTTCTGCTTATATTTTTCTTATGATGTAGATTCAAGTGCTTACTATCAGGATCATAGCCAAGAAGATCATAGCATTCAGGCTATGATGAGTTCTCTTATTTTGAGGACTCAAGTCAGTTATAGTTTTAGTATTTCATTTTCTTATTCGTATGTATTGATTAAGAATAGTTGGGGTTATGTCCCAGCTACCTATAACCGGTATTAGTAGAGGCTTCATAGATATCCAATTAGAGTTATTGTATGTATTTTTAGTTTCCCTTATTTCAAATTACGGCATTGTAAAATTTTGATAGAAATTTATTGAAACAACTTATCTCATGATTATGCCTCCGCTCAATCAATTTAGCTTTTATATATGTTAAATCAGTTGCTTAAGCACTATTCCAGTATCATGGGTTACCTTGGAATTAGTTGTGGTTTTAAGCACCGTGTTATGGTTAGGAGGTAGTCTTAGGTCATCACAAACTTGGTATCAGAGCCTGGTTTCAAATGTCCTAGGGTGTCTAGGAAGCCGTATCTAGTAGTGTCTTTTGAAATGGTACGGAGATGTATGTACTTTTCCTCAAGATGCTACAAGGGATTTAAGAAATGTTTTTCTTCTTTCCTATCTCTGTTCATGCAATAGAGATTTTCTCTAAGAAACTCATACAGATTCTAGCTTTGCTCTATTCTTATTGACTATGCCTTATTTTTCAGGTAATATAAATAGTCAAGCATAAATTTCTGCTGAATTGGAGTTTTCTCTGACAAGCCCTATAGATAGTTATGAGTTTGCATGTGTGCTTGAATGAATCCCATCAATGTTCTTAAGTTAAAAACTTTGAAAGAATTCATTCTTGTTTATAAAAATCATGCACTGAGCCAAAGTCAGATGTATCTTCAACTCCCTTGTCAGAATCCTATGGCATCATACCTAGACCTTAAAACATGAGCCTAGAAGTGTAGGAGCAGTAAAGTAGGGATGGTATTTATCTGAATTTAGTAGATTATGTATCCATAGAGCCAAAAAGGTATTGTGTAAATTGCATAATAACATTTTGAGAGAGAATGCTTTAGTTAGGATCGAGATTAGGCAGCGACCATACTTATCAAGGTTAGGTATATTTATAAAATTTTGAGTGGGTTAGTATTTCATGATTCTTATCCAGTAGAAGTACATTGGTATAGGTAATTAAAAGTGTAAGGGATATCCATGTTAAGTGTTAGAATCTAAGTTTGAATTATGGATGATTAAGCTAATAGAAAGAAAGAGTTTGAATTCTAGAAGGAAAAAGTATGAACTCAAGGTATTGTCATAATTTAAAAGGTTTGAAGTTAATAAGCATTTAAGTTATTGTGATGAATATTGACACTATAGAAAGTTAAGGGTCATATCTCAGAAGGAAGTACTAGTAGCGAATTTTACACTTTCAGGTATAGTTTTTCAGGAGGATTTTAGTGTGTACTGTTAGATACCAAACTCTAGAGTAGAGTGATTGCAATTCAGGTTAGAGTTTATTGAAGAGGTCCACAAACTTAGAATGATAGATTTAATCTAAGGGAAAGATGATAGAACATGAACCAAGTCAGGTTTTCAGATTCTAGTAGTGATGCAAGTGAGGAAGATACCCGACCTATTCTTATCTTAGTGCAAATTTTTGTACTTCGATCATTACAACACTCTACTCATGCCTTCAAGTCAGCACTTTATATAGAATCATGTCCACTCTCAATTCCAAGGATAAAGACTGATAGTTCACTTAGAAGTGTGACTCATTCCATGAATCTTTGAATTCTAATCTCAAGTCATATAGCTCATTACTTATCATGCACGGAGAAACAAAACTCCATTTTTAGAAATACTCATGTTTTACAGTATGTTCGGTTCTAGGTACTCATGATACATCTTTAATGACCAATGATATCATACTATGTCACACACTCTCAAATTAGATCTCTTGAACAAGTTTATTCCAATTATGTTTTACTCCATAGGCCTCAGTTATGTATAGAATTCACAAAAATCTTTTAAGTCAAGATTTAACAATATCCCTCTTATATTAGAACCTCATGTTCTAATTTTTCAGTGACCCTTCTTATGATTTAATGGTGATATTGTTGGCAGTTGAGTAATAGGCTTGAATGATTTGTTGATATACCTATAGAAAATGTCTTATGGTGGTTAGTCACTCTTTTAGAACATAAAGTTGATTGATTAAGGCAGTAAGAAGCAACATATATTGAGATAATAATCTCCTAGTGGATATAAAATATAGATTCCCATAGTAAGACTAGAACGGTCATTTTAATGCTAGAAGTTTTGTATCTCTGAGTTAGGTTTGAAGAGTGTAAGTGCATGTAACTAGACTTAGCCTCCAGCAATCAATTATGGTCTATCCCTAAGAGAGTTAGAAAAGTTCATCTAGTTAAGTATGGTAGGTTTATAAGAAAGAGCATGGTCAAAGAATGTTACTAAGTTGTTGAATTATCAGTCACATTGCTCAAGCTATATTAGTCCTAACGTTACTTTCAGCCTAAGATACTCTCGTTCCAAGATATATAACTTTAGACCAGAGGTTTCTCATGTTCAGCTCTAAGTCATTCCTATTCTATAATCTCAGACTAGCAGACTTGGATGCTAAAACCATGTTATAATCCTTATTTAGATATCTCACTCAGATCATGCCTAAAAATTCTTACCTCCCTAATGTTATCAGAACCTCTAACAAGGATCATCAAAGGTAACAATATTCCTTTCTCAGTTCTCCTAGAATTTTAGGTCATTATGTTTCACTTTACAACTCTAAATATATGATTCTGTCATTAATACTTTAGTTGAGTTATAAACTTTCAGTATGAGTCAGTCTGTATAGCCAATAATTCAATTTAGTGATTACATAAACAAACTCTGATAGTTTCTCATCTCTTCATCTAGTCTTACTATCCTAAGTTTCAAGTGCATGCCTATTCCTTTAGGTTATCAATTTTAATTCATTCTATGTGTAAACTTAATTAGTTATTACTCCAAGTCTAATTTAGTCCAAACCATAATATATGTCCACATTCAGAAATCTGTATCATGTTAGTTATCCAACTTTAGAAGTTAGTCAGACAAGACTAGTAATTCAATCATGTTTTTAACCATACCAAGTTTCAGTTGGAGAGTTGGTTATTAGGTTAGTATTTAGCTCTTAGAACTCTATGTCAGGAATTACAACTCTTTCCCTATCCTTTCAGCCAAGTTAGTCTTCATTAGAGGACAAATGATCCCAAGGGGGAGATATTGTAACACCCCACAAGTTCATGCAAAATAAAAAAAAACAAGTTTTGATAGCTTTATGAGTGATTTATACTTATATTAAGGTCACAAATAACTCCTATCTTATAGACAAGTTAAAATATCCCTTATCGATTGAATTCTTGAGAAGAATCTTGCTATAGTAAACTTCAAACAAGAATAAATTTAAGATTAATAAGATATTTTGAGATTAATGCCCACCAAATAAATATAATTGAATTATCTTTCCAACACATCAGGTTTTTCCTTAATTCGATATCGGGGTAAAATGTTATACCCAATTTACTGAAGCACTATCAAAGTTGTTAGTGACGACGACTCGTCGTTAGGCCACTACAAGTCATAGGGTGACTCGTTGTCATGGCAATAGGGACGGAAATTTCAGTCCCATATGATGACTCGGGCCATGATTCATCTCCAGACCCTACGGGTCATCACAAAACTCATCAAAATTGATACCAACAACTTCATAGACAATTTTAAAAGGGTTGATTGGTCTTTTCTCACTCTTTTAACCCTAAAACTATATTGTTTTACTTGTTAAAAGACATATAAGTTTATTTAATCACCCTAGATCCCTCATTATTTTCACCAAACTTATTCTAAGTCAGAAAATCAAATAATTCAACTCTCAAGCAAGCCTAACCCTAGGTTTTTTTTCTCAAAGCCAAATTTCCAAGGCTTTAGTCCAAGATTTCATCAGTCCAGGTATGTGGGTATTAAATAATGGATTTTTGTCACCCTTATGCCCAAAATCTAATTTAAAATATGAATTTCTATTAGGATTTCTATGATTCCCATGAACTAGTGTTCTTACCTAAATAGAGTCCTAAGCTTAAATTCAATTCTCCTTGATATATTTTACATTCATGAGCATCTTTTGCGATTATTTATGATTTATTATAACTATATTATAGATTTCACAATATTCTCATTTTCATGCACGATTTACATGATATTACTTCAAATTTAAAGCATATGTATATATGATGTATCAATTTTTAAGACTATTAAGCATTATTTAATAGTTTTTGTGGATTTCAGTCTATATTATTGACTTATCATGGTTTCCATGAAATTTAGTATTTTTATATACTTAGAATAATGAAATCTCAGCATGTTGGTAAATTCATGATTTTGGACTTGCGTTATGAAAGTTCACATTTTTCTTCAGATTAAAAAATTTATCATGATAGTTGTATTCTTCAGAGATGGCGTGTTATGAAAACATGACCTAGGGTATTATGCATTTTCAATCAAACGCACAATACTTCAATTTTTATGATTTAGAATTCTTTTAGACAAACAACTTATCTTTTAACTTCAGGACTTCAGTATTATTAAGCAATTTAGTATATCGATATATATTCAGTTGGGAGCAGTACTTAAAATCGAGTTGACGCAGGGATAGAGGCTCATCTGTCAGTTAGGCTGGGACCTTTAGTACAAGTCCCTAAGTACTAGAAGTACGGTCCCACCGAAGGTTCTAAAGGGTCTCCCGTCATACCAGGATTGATACCTTAGTCCTTTTGGACATCAGTTTAGTGATACCACGTCAAATCAGCCTTTATACCCTAGCAAGGTATATTGGGCCATTTTCGATGGGGTTTATACATCGAACTCCATGTTGAGCTCACATGGTTATATGTTGGTCAATAGTTCCTCCCACATTCAAACTCAGTTATTGCATGACCTTCTAATCAGTTTATCCAGTACAGTATTGATCAGTTACATTTTATTTACTTGGTCATTGCATCTATTCACATCCCACCATTTCAAACCCAGTATTCATACATGACCCTCAATTTAGTTTACTTACTTTTATACTATGAATTCTAGACCATCACTTCACATCAGTATATATGTATTTTATATAGGGCCATACTACAGTTCAACTCCATACATTCAATTTACACTCAAGTTTATCTATTTATTTTCATTTAGAATTTAATATAGTTTTACATCATATTCAACATTAACTTGAGATTAAATATAATAGTTATGGTTCTACTGCTTCCTAATTTATAGAAATATTTTAGTTCATGATTTTGAGATTTTACTACGCCTTACAACTTTTATGTATATATATGTTTTAAATGTACATTTCAGCAAATGACTTATGTCCTCAGTTTCAAAACAAGTTTTAAGTTTTTTCATGACTAGTGCATATCTCACATACTCAGTACATTCTAAAGTATTGATTGCATATCTCTCCCGCCTATATTTTTCATGTGATGTAGATTTAAGTACTTACTATCAGGATTATAGCCAAGCAGATCATAGCATTTAGGCAACATGTGATGAGTTCTCTTATTTTAAGGACTTAAGTCAGTTAGGATTTTAATATTTTATTTTCTTATTCATAGGTATTGATTAGGGATAGTTAGGGTCATGTCTCAGCTATCTATAGTTAGTATTAGTAGAGGCTTCATAGATAGTTAGTTAGAGTTGTTGTATGTAGTTTCAGTTCCTCTTTTTTTTTTTTTTTTTAAATTGCAGCATTGTAACCTTTTAATAGTAACGTATTGAAATAACTTATCTCATGATTATAATTTTTCTTAGTCAATTTAACTTTCATATCTATTTAAATAAGTTGCTCAAGAACTATGTCAGTACCATGGGTTAGCTTGGGATAACTTGTGGTTCTAAGTACCGTGTTACGATTATGGGGTAGTCTCGAATCCTGATAATTATTTTGCATGGTTAGGTTTTGAGAAGAATAGTGAGGGTTGCTGTTGGTATTTCTATGTCTGTGGTGGAATGGCTGTCGTGGGATTTTCAATTTGATTTGGAACAGGTGGTTGATGAATGGACTTTGAGGAGTCAGTGATGCATTTTATAGTTGGAGGTTCATTTTTTTAGAAGAGCTATTTAGTAATAAGGTCTTAGGGTTGAGATTATGTTTAGGGTTCATGATAGAAGTTCAATCAATTTTGGATAACCAAGTGGTTTCTTAAATATAAACTTCGACTCATTCTTTTATAATTAAAAATAATATCTTTAAGTTTTTGCACATTGATGGTATAAAATGTACTTACACAATTAGGTCATTGTTATGACAAGTCTACCTATCAGATAAATGTTACTATGTAAATTGTGAAAATATTTATTGTGAAGCGATAATAAATTGAATTTATTGATTATTTAAAAAATTCACACTATAAATATATACTTGTTTACTTGTGTCCATGTTTTTCATAACCCGAGGCTACTCTATAATCGAGAAAATGGTGAAAAAAACTAATTGTGATAGTAATACAACAAGCTAACCCATGAGTTCGTATTTGCTGTGAGCACTGAGTAAAATAGTAATACAACAAATGTGTGTAAAATAAACTAATAAAATATTGTAAATCTAAATACTTAAATAAGTAACAATGACATGTCTGAAATATCTAATATAAATACTAGGAACTAAATCGTCTGTCTGAAACAACTGATAAAACTGAAAGAACTGACTGACTGTCTAACTAATTATCTGAAAGCCTCTAAACATCATGAGGAGTTGATGGGACAAACCCCCAACTAACTCCGGCTGACTGAACATAAGGAAATACTGAAATAACTAAGAAAACATACCATGTGCTCGATGGATGAGGACTCACCACTACTGCTGCTGGGTAACCTGAGCTGTCTAAGAACAGTCGGGAAACTGAGCGTCTGAACCTATGTTATAAGACAGCATAGTGCAAAGAAATGTATGCGATCAACACTTTGAATGTACTGAGATGTGAGATAAAGACTGACTGAAATGCATGAGATAACTGAGCATAAATGCATGAACATGTAGTATCTGAGAATGCAAGACCAAGCATAAATATGTTTCTAAGATAATCTGTAATCTGAAAGACTGAATTTTGTATAACTGAATACTGAAAATCCATATGCTTTGGTCAAGCAAACCAGAGCTGCAACATACTAAATACTGACTGAGACTATGGGAGGTATCATGTAACCAACATGCCCTAATCTAAGCTAATCAGGGTCTAATTTGTAACCCCAGTTGGAAGGGTGTCAGATTAGGGAGTCACCCTCTACTGGCAGGTGCCTTTAAGAGAATGTCAACCCTCTATAGGCAAGAATACCTCTCAAAATGTACGCTGGCTATGTAGTTCTGGAGCTCAGGGACTGATACTAAAGGTCAGATCCTCTACTGGCAGGTTCGCCCCCATCTCTGGGTTCGTTCGGTGCTAAATCCTACTCCTAAATGAACTGACACAGGCACTAAACTGAACTAAGTTTAACTGAACATTATTTCTGATAGTTCTCATCATGATCATAAATATCTAAGTATAATGAAAAGATTCATGGGAATACCGACTTGTTACTTAAAAATCTAAAATCATGTAAAACACATAGGTATTGGGTGTTCATAACCCGCCGCACTGATTGATCATAAAAAATATGATATTAACACTCAAAACTGTAATATGGAAGTCATGATTCAAAGACCCAAAGCATAAAAATTTAACCAAAACAAGTGAGAAGCATGAACATGAACATGCGAATGTCTAAACATGAGAAAGCAACATGATTACATGGCTCAATTCGTAATTCGTAGATTTAACATGAAATCAATGAACTATGACATGGAAAATTGCAATTCAAAATATGAAATAGCATAATTAACTTGGATACACTTGTAGACATAATTTTTAATCGATTTAGCATGAAATTCTGGATTAATTTAATAAAGTAGGATAACATTTATACTTGTAAGTAAAAATAGACTTTTAGGGCTCAATGGGTAAAAGGGACCCATTGATGAATACTCACATCCCTCAATAGATAATTTCTTGAAGATTTTCTTGAGGGTTTATTGAACTTGGAAGCTTAAAATCTTGGATTTCTATTTTTGGGAAAGGAGGATAGTTTACGTAAGGGTTTGATGATAAAAAGTGGGTAAATAATGCCCTTTAGGGTCTTTAATCCGTCACTTGGGTGCTTGGGATCAAGGAGAAATAACTTAAATGCCCTTTGGTCATGTACTTATAGATGCAGGAAAACCATTCTCCATGTCATGGAGGTTGATACAGTAACTTAGGTCCGCATCATGGAACCTTACTAGTTGTGACAAAAATGGTCATAACTTTTCGGTCGGGTATCGAATTAAGGCAAAATTGGTATCATTGAAAAGCTATTCAATTATATACAACTTGGTGGGTCTTGATATGCAAAATTCCATATATGTAAAAAATTTATGCACATTAAAAGTTGACCCTTGTAGGATCAAACTCCAAGATTTGTCCAAATCAAAGGCTCTTAGCTCAACTTTCCTCTAAGTGATTCCTATGAACATTTTTCACCTCGTTAGAATTTCAAACACTAAGATAATGATCATAACATATATATTAAAATATAAATCATGGGATTAAATTTTACACATGTAAGAACGATGGTTCAATTTTTAGATAAAAAATACAGGGTGTTACATTATCTCTCCCTTGGGATCATTCATCCTCGAATGAGACTGGTAAAGCTAAGATAATACGGAGACTGAGAGATTATATTGAACAATGATAAGCTAAAATATGATCAAATAATTGGGTCTAAAACATATTGCATGCTACATGGGCTGAACTAATTCCATTAATGCATGTTGTGATATGAGAATAGTTGTATAGCTGAAATAGAGATCCGATAGAGTCAATCTAAGGAAAATAGTTACGTAAAAGATGAGTCTAAATTCGTGGATAAAAAGTAAGGATACCGAGCTCACATATCTGCTTCTGTTTTCCAAGTAGCTCCCTCTACATACTTATTTCTCAACAAAACCTTAACCAAAGAAAATTCTTTAATCCTTAGTCTATGAATCTGATGGTCTGGGATTTCTTCGTAGGAGAGACTATCTTTTACCTACAATCTTTCTATAGAAATGACTGAAGCTGGGTTGCCAATACATTTCTTTAACAAAGAGACAAGAGACATGAAACACCAGATGCACTGATGCCAAATCTGTAGGCAACTCTAACTCATAGCTACCTTTCCAAAATGACTCAAAATTCTATATGGGCTAACATAGCGGGGACTGAGTTTCCTGTTCTTGCTAAATCTCTTCAGTCCTTTCATAGGTGAAATTTTTAAATAAACAATGTCACCATCATCAAACTCAAGATCTCTTCTCCTCATATTTGTAATAGATTTTTTACGACTTTGGGTTGTCTTCAGCCTATCTTGAATTAACTAAACTTTCTCCATCGCCTCAAACACTAAATCTAGTCTTATCAAAGCTGCCTCACCTACTTCAAATAATCCACTAAGAGACCTACATATCCACCCATAGAGAGCCTTAAATGGAGCCATCTAAATACTGAAGTAATAGCTGTTTTGTAAGAAAACTCAATCAAAGGTAAGTGGTTATCCCAACTACCTTTAAAGTCAATAACATGGCCCTTAAGATGTCCTCTAAAGTATGAGTGGTTTGTTCTGCCTGACCATCTGTCTGAGGATAAAAAGTTGTACTGAGATGAACTTGGGTACCAAGACCCTTCTAAAAAGCCTTCCAAAAGTGAGAGGTAAACTGAGTACCTTTATCTAAAATGATAGACAATGGAATCTCATGCAACTTAACCAACTCTCTGATATGGAGTCTAGCTTAATCATCCGCTGAATACAACATATGAACTCTTAAGAAATGAGTTGATTTGGTCATTCTATCTACAATGACCCAAATTGAATCATGCTGATGACGCGTATGAGGCAATCCTATCACAAAATCCATGTTCACCACTTCCCACTTTCAGGTGGGGATGCTAAACTCTTGCAATGTACCACTAGGCTTTTGGTGCTCAACTTTGACATGTTGACAATTTGAACACTTAGCCATAAACTCTTCAATATACTTCTTCATACCATTCTACTAATAGATTTTTGCAAGTCACGGTACATCTTAGTAGTTCCTGGATGAATAGAGTGTCGCGCACCATGCTCTTCTGCTAAAATTCATCATCTTAAACAATCAACACACGGAATACATAATCTACCTTGATAACGAAGCACACTATCCCCGCTTGGGAAAAAACCTCCATTTTCTAGTCTTTGACCACCTCTTTCAACTTAAGCAAACTGGGATCCTTATCTTGTTTTTATTTTACTTCGACAACCAATGAAGTTTTCAAACCATTCTGAACCCATATACTACCTTCAAATAAATCAACCAACCGAATACCTACCCTAGCAAGTGAATGAACTTCACAGACTAACTCTTTCTTATCACTTTCAACATGGGCAACACTACCCATAAACAATCTACTAAGGGCATCTTCCACTACATTAGCCTTGCCCAGATGATACAACACACTCATATCATAATCTCTTAGGAACTCAAGCCACCTTATCTAACAAAGATTCAGATCTTTTTATGTGAACATGTAATGGAAACTCTTATGATTGGTGAACACATCAACATGAACCCCATAAAGATAATGCCTCCAAATCTTGAAGGCAAAAATAACAACTGCCAATTCAAGATCATGGGTAGAATAATTCTTTTCATGGGATTTAAGTTGTCTAGAGGCGTAGGCTATGACCTTGCCTCTTTGTATCAAAACATAACCAATACCAACTCTGGAAGCATCAGAACAAACAACAAATCCATCTGATCCATCTGACAAAATCAAATCTAGGGCAGAAGTGAGTCGAGTCCTTAAATCCTGAAAACGCTTCTCACAAGAATCTGACCCCTGAAATTTAACTTTCTTCTAAGTCAATCGAGGGATGGGGGAAGAAATAGAATAAAACCCTTCAAAAAACCATCTATAATAGCCAGCCAAACCTAAGAAATTCCTAATGTCTGACAGAGAGATGGGTCTAGGCCAGTTTCTCGCTACTTTAATCTTTTGAGGGTTAACTCGGATACCATCATAGGAAACTATATGGACAAGGAAAGCTACTGATCTTAGCCAAAATTACACTAACTAAACTTAGTAAATAACTGATAATCTCTAAGGGTCTGCAACACAACCTTTAGATGATTTGCATAATTATTCTCATTACGAGAATAGACAAGGATATCATCAATGAAGACTATGATGAATATGTCCAAGTACTGCTTGAACACCCTATTCATCAAGTCTAAGAAATCTACAAAGGTATTTGTTGGTTTGAAGGACATGACTAGGAATTTGAAGTGACCATACCGAGTTTTGAAGGCTATCTTCTGGATGTTACATTCTCTGACACTAAGCTGATAATAGCCAAATCTGAGGCCTATCTTAGATGAATAACTTACACCCTAAAGTTGGTCAACCAGGTCATCAATTTTGGGGAGAGGATACTTATTCTTGATGGTGACTTTTTTCAACTGACGGTATTCGATGCACATTCTGAGAGAACCATCTTTCTTACGTACAAATAAAACTAGAGCCCCCCATGGAGAAATACAAGGCTTGATAAAACCTTTATCTAGTAGGTGTTTTAATTGTTCCTTCAATTCCTTAAGCTCATCTTGATCCATTATGTAGGGTAGAATAGAGTTAGGTTAGGTGTTTGGAAGGAGATCTATTCCGAAGTCGATTTCTCTCTCGGGAGGAACTCTGAGAAGATCTTGAGGGAACACATATAGAAATTCATTTACTAATAGAACTAACTCAAGACTTGGAGTCTTAGAATTTGAGTGTTTGACTCGAACAAAATGGTAAATACACCCCTTGGATATCATCTTTCTTGCTCTAAGATAGGAAATAAACTGACATTTAGGTACTGAAGTACTATCCCTCTATTAAATAACTGGTTCATTAGGAAACTAAAATTGAATGACTTTATTTCAATAGTCAAATGAAGCATAGCATGAGTGAAGCCAATCCATGTCGAGAATGACATCAAAATCAGTCATTTCTAACTCTACAAGATCAACTGAAGTAATTTTTTAAGATACTATGATTGGGAAATTTTTGTATACCCACCTGGAAATAATAGATTTACCTATCAGGGTAGATTCTAAGAAAGGTTTTGCTAACATATCGAGACTGACACCAAAGTTGATAGCTATATAAGGGGCCACGAAAGAAAGTGAAGCTCCAGAGTCTAATAAAACATAAACATAAAGATGAAAGACTTATAACGTACTTGTAACCATATCAGGATAACTTTCATGATTATGTTGAGTCTGGAGAGCATACAACCTATTCTGGCATTGCCAACTGGTTGCACTGGAAGTGGCACCCTGCTGAGTCGAATGACCAGCTAGAGCTAAAGAACAATTGGATTGACCTTGCTGACCAACCCCTGGGCAATCCCTGAACCTGTGGCCTAGATTTCCATATCTAAAACACCCACCACTACCAGTATTACACTCACTCTGATGATTTCTACCATATTTTCAGCAAAGCGAATTAGTACGACCACTGTTCATACTGCCCCGGGGATTAAAACATGGTGCCCTATCTCAACTATCTTTCCTAAACTTAGGCACTAGTGCACTAGATGAAGATGGAGATAGGGCTGAAAATTTTTGACAGAATTGAGAACGATTACCGCCTTCTAATCTTAGCTGAGAAAAGTTAAAAATACCTGTTCTTGCCCTCTTATTCTTTCTTTTCTTCTCCTTACACTTCTCCTCCTCAATCTGCTAAGCATGAACCATGAGTCTAGATAGGTCCATCTCCTTAATTAACATCGCGATCCTACATCCTTGACCACACTATTAGATACATCAGACACAAACTTACTAATTCTAGACCTATTATCTGCCACCATAGTAGGAGCATACCTCGTCAACTTAGTGATCTTAAGTGAGTACTTATTCACTCTCATATTACCCTTCTTCAAATTGATAAACTCCTGAACCTTATCTTTCCTCAACTCTAAGGGAAAGAACTTGTCTAAAAAAGTAGTAGCAAACCCCTCCTACTCTATAGGCCCTGAATCAAAACCTCGATCCTTCTTCCACTAGTTAAATCAGGTGTAGGCTATATCCTATAATTGATATGCAGCTAACTCTTTACTCTCACTCGAAGTGATGCCCATGATATCTGTCACCTTCTGCACCATATCCAAGAACTCTTATGGATCCTCCTAAGACTTGGATCCCAAAAACAGAAGGGGATTCATCCGTGCGAAATCTCAAATCCTAATTGCAACTGTATTTTCCACTAAATTGGTGGGGGCAACAATATATTGGTTGTTCTGATCAGATACAGAATAGGCTAAGGTCATGAAAAAAACCCTAAATTTACCGTGAGGGACATATTCATTCAGAGGATCTTCCTAAATAAGTGGTGGTGCAGGCTGACCCATGTTCCATCTGTTGTTTCTTTTATGAGGCACTATTTGTAAATAAAATAAATGATGAGTTGGAAAAAGGAGTTCAATCTAGCCCATGCTCTTTCGTATGACATGAATCCTAAAAGAAGGAAAACTTTGATAAGAATATCCCATAGTCTCTTGTTCATAAGTGTGGCTTCAAACCATGCACAAGTGTAACAGCCCGAGTTTGTACCCCAGACGCTACATGATGCTTATGACCCTGAAGGACCACAAGTTAACCCATGACTAGTACCTGCTATGAGCACTAAATAATAATATTAAAATTATGCAAAAGTTGGGATGAAATGCCATAAGGTTCATAATTTGAATACTGATAATAATAACATCTAAAATCTAAATACTGTCTGAACTAGTCTAGTCTAAAAAGCCTCTAACTGAACTGTTTGAATGCGGAGTTGATGGGACAAGCCCCCAACTAACTTCGACTACTAAAATATTGAAACTACAGAAATACTGAAACAAAAGCATATCCTCGATAGATGAGGACTCACTACTAATCTGTTGTAGCTAACTACATCTGTCTAAGTGCAGTTAGGGGCCCGAGTATCCAAACCTATGATATTAGACATTATAGCACAAAAAAAAGTATGCGTCAGTACATGGAATGTACTGGTATGCTAGATGAGGTAAGGCTGAATGCAAGGGTTCATATGCATGAACAATAATTAACTAAATGATATGAAATAACTAAATAAGAGTACATGAATGACTGATCTACTGTAAGTACTGAGTATGCACTACTGCGCATATACATATATACTAAAACTGAATACTGAGTTTTGATAACTGAGTAACTAATATCTGAGATTTCTGATAATTAAATTACTGATATCTGAGTGATTATTTTTTACAGTCCTGATTCTATAGAATTGAACTGAGTTTTAGTCCTATACTGAGATTGAGACTGAAACTATGGAAGCTAATCATCTAATCGGCATGCCCATTTTCTGAATCGATTTGGGGTCTAACCAGTAACCCAACTGGAAGGGTGTCAGTACCGTGACATAGGTAAAGACAAGCTAAAGAGTCACCCTTATCTGGAAGGTGCCCTGAATGAGAACGGTGGTACCCTCAATTGGCAGGTAAAACACCTCACCTACCCTCAATTGGCAGGTTGATGTCTCAGCCTACGCTAGCTACGTAGTTTTGGAATTTAAGGATTGCTACTAAGGGTCATACCCTCTACTAGCAGGTCAACCCCCATCCTTGGGTTCAATCGGTACTGAATCCTACTCGCATATGAAGGATACTGAGTCTTATACTGGACTAAAGTGGACTGATACTGAGTTTCACTGAGTTTCGTAACTGACTGAGTACTACTGATCGTGACATTACTGAGACTATTCTGTAACTACTATAGCTCTAGGTAAACAGATACATTTTCGGGTATTGAATACCCCCAGGACTTGAAAGCATTAAAAGTAAAGTATAGCATGATCATAAAAGCACAACAATGCACTCATTTAAACATTTTGTCAAACACTTGGTATACATAAACTTTTACATGAATGGGACCACATAATAACATGTCATAAATTCACTATCCAATGCACTTGAGCATTTTATCAAACACTTGAGGAGCATGCTTACTCCATATAACACTAAACATATAATAATATCATAGCTACTACATTCAACTTGTAATTTAAGAGTTCAACATGAAGATCAGATAAATCAACCTACAAACTATGTATTTTTCATGAGACTTGTAATTAATCATGCAATTAAATCCCAAATAATTTCATGAACATGAATTCAATCTAATTCAAGAATTTAAATCATAAATCTGAGATCTTGTATGTTTAAAAGGGGTTCTTGGACTTCATAGGTGAAAGGAACCCATGAATGAACACTTAACATACCTAAGAAGATTAATTCTTTAAGGTTCTTGGATGATTTCTTGGATTTGTTCTTGATTCTTGAAAGCTAGGGTTTTCCCCTTTCCGAGAGAGAATGACTTAATCTTGAAAGAAATTGAGTGAATAATAAAATAATGAGCAATTATTGCTCTTTTAGGGCTTAATTTCGTGTTTAGGACTGATTAGGACCGTGGAAAAAAAATACCAATTTACCCCTAAAAAGAAATTAATTTTCGTCACTGAAAAATCCCAAATTTGGCCACCACCGCGATGCGTTGAGCCACTAGAATATTGCTGGAATTGTTCATAAAAAAAGACAAACGTGAAATGAACCCTTGGCACGATGCGGCACCATCGCGGAGTCTCACTAGATTTTGACAATTGAAAAAATGGCCATTGGAGCGATGCGCCATTATTGTAATGGCACTATGGAAAATGCCGAATGCCCTTTGGCTCCTCACCGCGACGCGGTGCTCTCTAGTTGTCACACTATTTTACAAAAATTACTATAACTTCTTACCTGATTATTGGATTTGGGCAAATTTTATATTGCTAGAAAGCTGACTGAATTTCCTACACAATGGTAGGTATTAAACTGAAAATTTTTAAGTATTTTGAAAATTTTACATAGAAGCACTCATGTACTGAGAGCTACACTAAGCTAGGAAAATACGGGGTATTATAATATCTCCCCTTTGGGAAGATTCATCCTTGAATGAGACTGATTAAGCTAAGATATACTGATAGACTAATTTTACATACTTAACATGCATAACTAAAGCATGAGTACATGACTAAACTAATTCGCGAATGTATGACTGTCATGAAGATGATATGTAACGGTAACTGATACCAAGTTTAAAACTGTAACTGAATCAAGAAACTGAGTAAATATAAGAAAGACTTTTACCTCTAACTGAAAATGCTGATGAACCGGAGATTATTTATTGAATATGCATGAATGGGAACATAAGAACAAAACAAAGTCTAAAACATAATACATGAACTGAATATCATGAACTGAACTGATTCCTTGAATACATGTCATACGGTTGATATTAAAGCAATAGAGTCAATGTATGAGTACCCATTACTCCAAACTGGATCTTTCTACGTGAAGAGAAACTGGAAGAATGAGGATATGAATGCTCAAGGGGGTTATAGTGCATCTCTCCCTTAGGACATTATGTAATGCCCCGTATTTCCCTATCATAATCTAAGTCCCAATCCATGAGTATTCATATATAAAATTTTTGAAACACTCATTATTTTTTAGTTTACATCCTTCTATTGAGTAGAAAATTCAGTTAGCTTTCCAACGATATAAAATTTACCTAAATCCAATAACCGGGTAAGAAGTTATGACAATGTTTAGTTTCAGTAATTAAACACCATCATTTCAACCCTTAGCGCATCGTGGAGCCAGCATAAATGATGATTATTAATTTTCAGTGAAGCTCCATGAAACCATTGCAGCGCGCCGTCAGCCAAAATCTCAATTGTCTTTTTCCAGTGTTTTGTCGCGATAATAGCACGTCGCACCAAGGGTGAATTTTAGAATCAAAAGGGCACCACGATTCATCTGTGTCACACCACAAACAAGTTTCCCAGTTGTCCAATTCTAGTGGCTAGGCGCGATAGTGGCGCGTCGCGCCAAGACAAAAAATTGGGATCTTCAGTTTTCAACCTCCGTTTTAAAATTTGTTCAGGGTTATTTGGGTTTTTTTCCATGGCCCTAATTAACCTAAAACATGAAATTTAACCCCTAAACACCCTAAGTAGTTATCATTATTTCAATTCCTCTCACAATAAAAAAAATCCCCCTTTCAAGAAAAAGAAATCCCAGCTTTCAAATTCAAGGCCAATCCTCAAGAACTAAACCAGAACTTCAAGAAATTTACTATCCCAGGTATGTTAAATGTTCATCCATGGATCCCTTTCATCCATGGAGTCCAAAAAACCTTTTTAAATTATAAAATTGTGATTTTTTCAAGTTATTACATTTTAAATTGTGATTTCACGAATGAATCTCCATAAACTATGATTCTATACCATGTTACCATGAAATTATTGTTATTATTTAATCCTCTATGTTTTAATGTTTTTATTTATTAAACAAGATCACGATTAAACTCTATTACGTCGGATTCATGCTATTTCTATTTATTTTAGGACATTCCTATGATTGTTTTGAACCATGAACTTGTACTAGCTCATGGGTTAGCTTGTAGTTCTTCGGGATCATAAGCACCGTGTAACGACTAGGGGGTAGTCTCGGGTCGTTACAAACTTAGTATCAGACCCTAAGGTTTTAAAGTGTCCTAGGAAGTCTGAAAGCCATCTCAAGTAGAGTCTTGTGCATGTGTGTGTAGCGCCCCATACTTTGGACGAGAGGCTACAAGGCGTTTAAAAAAAGTTTCCCTTCTTTCAGTATTCCTGTTGTACAATTGAGCATGAGCTAAAGTTAAAATCTCTGTCTAATCCATTTCTTCCTTCCGTTTATAGAACATGCCTCCCAAGAAGAATGGAAGAAGAACGAAAAATCAGCTAGCCTCTCAGCCCGCCTAGGCAGATCCTCTGGATGAGTATGTCTCTCATACAGAATTCAGGGCTACGTTCACTACTCTAGCCAATTCCATAGCATCATAAAATGAATGGCCAACTGTTGTTCCAGCCAACCCAGTATCCAATACTACTGCGACTAGAATTTGGAATTTCACCCGGATGAATCCTCCTTCTTTCATGGGATCCAAATCTGAAAAGGATCCATAAGAATTCTTAGCTATGGTGCAAAAGGTAACGGATGCTATAGGGGTGACATCTAGTCAGAGTGCTGAGTTGGCTGTATATCAGTGTCAGGATGTATCCCATAATTAGTTTAAGCAGTGGAAAGTTGATAGAGGTGTAGATGTAGGGCATGTAGAATAGGAAGAGTTTGCCATATCTTTCTTAGATAGATTATTCCCATTAGAGTTAAGAGAGGCCAAAGTGTTAGAGTTTATTAACTTAAGGCAAGGCAGCATGAGCATGAGGGAGTATTTCCTCAAGCTTATTCAGTTGGCAAGGTATTCTCCTCATGTGGTAGCGGAAAACAGGTCCAAGATGAGTAAGTTTGTGTTTGGTGTGTATGATAGTGTGATCAAGGAGTGTCAGATCACAATTCTTATTAGTGCAATGGACTTGTCTAGGCTGATGGTTCGTGCTCAACAGATAAAGGAGCAAAAGATTAAAGAAAGAGAGAGAGGAGACAAAAGAACTAGGACTGGTAGTTTTAATTTCAATCAACCAAAGTCAGAAGGTGGTAACCATCCTTAGTTTTATCAGAGGTCTTAATCCCTATCACCCTCTTCAACCAGTTTCCAGTACCCAAATTTAGAAATAACAATAAAGATAGGGCACCAAGCTCTAAGTCCCAGGTCCGTGTTAGCAGTGCTCATACGAATCCTCTATATCAGAAATATGGTAGACGCCATCAGGGTGAGTGTAGAGTGGGTATTAATGTTTTCTTTGGGTGTGGCAAGCCAGGCCATCAAATTCAAAAGTGTCAGGTAGTTTCTCAGAAAGGAAGGGATGTGCGCCAACAGGGCCAGTTCCATCCGGTCGCCCGACTCAGCAGGGTGCCACTTCCAGTGCTACCAGTGGTTAGTGTCCAAACAAATTATATGCTCTTCAATCTAGCCAATTTCAAGAAAATTCTCCTGACATAGTTACTGGTACATTACAGGTCTTTCACTTATGTGTTTATACCTTACTAGACCCTGGAGCTTCTCTTTCTTTTGTAACTCCATATATAGCCGTCAACTTCAGAGTCAGTTCCAAAACTCTAGCAGAGCCCTTTTCAGTATCTACCTTAGTAGGTGTTTCCATTATACCCAGACAAGTAAACAGAAACTGTCCTAACATAATATTTCAGAAAGTTACCACAGTTGATCTCGTGGAGTTATATATGATGGATTTTGATGTCATTCTTGGAATGGATTGGCTCCACTTATACTATACCTTTGTTGATTGTAGAATTAGAATAGTTCATTTTCAGTTCCCAAATGAACTAGTCCTTGAATGGAGAGGTAGTGCTATAGCTCTTAGGGGTCAGTTGATCTCATACCTTAGATCCAGAAAGATGATATCGAAGAGGTGTATTTATCAACTTGTGCGAGTTAAAGATTCTAACTCAGAAAATCCAACTCTTGAGTCAGTTTCAGTAGTGAGGGAATTTCTAGATGTGCTCCCTGAAGATCTCCCCGGAGTTCCCTTTGAAAGGGAAATAAACTTTCTCTCAGATACTCAGCCTATATCTATTCCATCATATAGAATGGCTCCATTTGAACTCCCAGAATTGAAAAAACAGTTGAAGGATCACTTACATAAGGGATTCATCATACCCAGCATCTCCCCGTGGGGTACACCTGTTCTATTTATGCATAAGAAAGACGGTTCTCTCAGAATGTGTATTGACTACCGTCAGTTGAACAAGGTCACAATCAAGAATAAATATCCACTTCCTAGAATCGATGACTTGTTTGACCAACTTTAGGGTGCCAGCTATTTTTCAAAGATAGACCTCAGATCAGGCTATCATCAACTTAGATTCAGAGAATGTCACATTCCAAAAATAGCTTTCCAAACCTAGTATGGTCACTTCGAATTTTTAGTCATATTCTTCGGGCTTACGAATGCCCCAATAGTCTTCATGGACTTGATGAACTGAGTGTTCAAGCAGTACCTAGACATGTTTGGCATAGTGTTCATTGATGACATTCTTGTTTACTCCCGTAGCAAAAATGATCATGCAGACCATCTCAGAATAGTGTTGTAAACACTTAGAGACCATCAATTGTTTGCTAAATTCTGTAAGTGTGAATTCTAGCTAAGATCAATAGCTTTTCTTGGCCATATTATTTCCAGTGATGGCATTAGAGTTGATCCTCAAAAGACTGAGGCGATAAGAAACTGGCCTAGACCTATCTATCCATTAGATATCAGGAGTTTCTTGGGTTTAGCTGGCTATTACCGTTGGTTTGTTGAAGGGTTCTCTTATATTGCATTTCCCATATCCAGATTGACTCAGAAGAAATTTAAGTTTCAGTGGTCAGATTCCTACAAGAAGAGTTTTCAAGAGTTGAAGACTCGACTCACCTCAGCCCCAGTTCTTACTCTACCAAATGATTCAAATAGTTTTGTTGTGTACTGTAATGTAACAAGAGTAGGTTTGGCTTGTGTCCTCATGCAGTGAGGAAAGGACATAGCCTACGCCTCCAGACAATTTAAGCCTCATGAGAAGAATTATCCAACTCATGATCTTGAGCTAGCAGTTGTAGTATTTTCTTTAAAGCTTTGGAGTCATTACTTGTATGGGGCACATGTAGATGTGTTCACAGATCACAAAAGCCTTCAGTATGTGTTCTCTCAGAAAGATTTGAATCTGCATCAAAAAAGGTGGTTAGAGTTATTAAAGAATTATGACATGAGTGTTTGGTATCATCCGAGAAAGGCCAATGTAGTGGTTAATGCTCTGAGTAGATTGTCTATGGACAGTGTTTCTCATGTTGAGGATAGTAAGAAGAAGTTAGCTCAGGAAGTTTATCAGCTTGCCCGACTAGGT
>NC_061115.1:174959328-174963575 GCF_002878395.1 Capsicum annuum | reverse complement strand
GAGGCATTAGACAGGGCGATCCTCTATCACCCTACCTATTCATTCATTATTTGCATGTAAACACTATCAAGGATTATAAACCAAGTAACATTTCAAAGGGATTGAGATCCTATAAAGATAACTCCAGCAACCCCTCCTCTATCCCATTTACTTTTTGCTGACGACCTAATTCTTTTTTGCAAAATCTACCATTGACAATGCAAATTTTATTTTATTCATTTTTAAAATTTTTGGAGATATGTCTCAGCAAAAAATAAATTTCATCAAATCAAGAATTTATTTCTCAAAAAAAAAAAAAAGATAAACAAATGCTAATTCAATCTCTTCTCTTCTGCAAATAAAAAAACTAACGAATTTGAGAAGTATCTAGGGCTCCTAATGACTGATCTTAACCCTAAAAAAAGACTATCAGTTTATAATTGATAAAATGAACAACAAATTAAGAGGATGAAAAATTAAATTCCTATCAATTACAGGGAGAACCA
This sequence comes from Capsicum annuum, assembly GCF_002878395.1. Classification (NCBI taxonomy): domain Eukaryota; kingdom Viridiplantae; phylum Streptophyta; class Magnoliopsida; order Solanales; family Solanaceae; genus Capsicum; species Capsicum annuum. The sequence continues at coordinate 174,963,090 of NC_061115.1, read as the reverse complement.
CATTAATCAAATCTATTCTTAACTCCATACCAAAGTATACTATGCAAATTAACTTATTACCCAGGAACATTACCAACAATATGGATTGCATTCAAAGGAACTTTTTATGTGGGTCTTCGGATGAAAAAAGAAAGATTCATCTTATTAACTGGGTTACTGTCACAATGCCCAAGAGTCAAGGAGGATTGGGCATACACAAATCTGAAGGAAAAAACTCGGCTTTAATCTCAAGTTTCAACTGAAGACTCATGAAAAATAAATCTCACTTGTGGGTAAGAATTCTCCAAAAAAAGTATAATAATAGAGTCTCCAATAATATCATCACTCATAATCCACAGACTCCTACACAGAAAAAAGCCTAAGCAAAAATAATCATATATTTCGCAATTGCCTGTCTTGTAATGTAGGGGATGAAAAAAAACCTAAATCTTTGACGAGATAGATGGTTTTACACAAATAACAATTTGCGAGAACTCATTCCAGCACCTCTCTCCTTGTATGATTTAAATCATAAAGTGGATCAAATTTTAGTAAATGGTGCTTGAAATCTGTCAAATATGTCTACTCCAATACCTTCAAAGATCTCGAATATTATAACAAATACCTATATAAAGCAATTCAATCCGAGATCCAACTCCTTTTTCTATAATACATCACCAAGAGAAAACTTTTCCTTAAAAGATGCTTACAAAATCTTTCTAAAATCATCTGATAGTATGTACGATAAGAGTATGTATTTCAAACAACAATGGATATGGAATACAAATACTAGTAATAAAATAAAATATTTTATATCGCTACTATCTTTAAATAAACTTTCAACAACTATCAGCCTCTTTGCAAGACACATTATAAACTCTAACTCATACAACTCATGTGCATACATTCACGAAAATACTGAACATACATTCCTTTTATGTACAAACGCAAAAAGAATTTTGGATCACTTCAACTCCAAACCTTCAACAAATGACTTGATTAGAGATATAAAAAAAACTATTGTGCTTTAGATAATCTAATTCAATTAAGAAATAGTAGCTTTGTACCTTTTGTCAATTATCACCCCTCATCCTTTGGATCATTTGAAAAAATCGTAATTGCATTACTTTCAACAACTCATCCAATATAACCTCTCCAAAAATGCTTGAAATTAATGTTATTGAATATTATCATTTGGGTCCTGTAAACTCCCTAATAATATTAAAAAAAACATATATACTTGTTAAATGGGATCCACCACCAATAGGTCTCTTCAAACTAACTATAGTTGGTGCATTTGGCCACGTAAGCAATAACAGTGGATTAGGAGGAGTCATACGAAATCATAACACGAATTGAATTTCAGGATTTGTTCACTTTCAAAAAGCAAAATCAGCTCTACATATGAAAATGATAGCTCTTCTACATGTACTAAAATTGATTACAAAGAAGAACCTGATAAATATAATTGTGGAGATAGACTCACAGGTACTTATTCATATGCTAAAAGAGAATACCCAAATTTTCTCATATATTTTATTGAATTGTAGGTCGCTTATCAAGGATTTGAATGAATTCAATCAACTACATCTACCGAGAAGAAATGTGGTGGCAAATAAATTGGCTGCGTTTGAAAGGCGTCATATGAAGGTCTTGGATAGGCAATAAAATCAAAGAGTGGGAAACAAAGTTCTAACATTTGATTCGCCTCCCCCACCCCACCCCCTATTTTTCATGATCTTTAGAAGACTTTCAATCAAATGGAACTGCATAGTTTCTTGTCTGTAATAAATTTTTTTTTTTTGGTTTGAATAAATCATCACTTCTTAGCCAAAAAAGAAAAAAAAAAAAAGAATTGGTTGATGTCTTTAGTGAAGCCAATTTTAAACATGTATGTGGGTACCCAAGCAATATTAGCTAAGTAGCTAATTTTTCTTGATTTTGCACTTGACCTATTTTATTCTTTCGTTTGTAAGTGAGAAAATGGAATTTTAAAAAGAAACGGTTTTGTTTCTTTGCTTTCTTTGTCCTTATAAATGACTAATTCAAAATTTATAGTTTATTAATTATTTTATAGTGATCACAAATTAATCTTGCACGATAATAACAAAATTCACCATCGAACATATATAAATATTTAGTCCATTTCTTAATGTGTAATATACATAACAAAAATAAATCTAGAATTTAAAGGTTATCAATTCAAAATTAAATAACTATGAGTGATTAGTGAATTATTCAGCCTGGATATGGGTAAAAGATATTGAATTCTATGAAGCTGTACTCATCCAGATCCACTCTTACTATATGAGTCCAAAATTAAAAAAATATTAAATTTATGTAAATTTGTAGTCAACATTCTAATCCGCCCCTAATTTCTTTGGCCATATCTGAGGTCTTTGAAGCTTGATACTATTATAAACGTCCTTTAGGGGGCTTTTAGGGAGCATTTGGCCGTGAGTTTTTTTTTTTTTTGAAGTTGAATTCCAGAAAATATATTTGATCATAAAATTTTGTAAACTTTTGAAATTCAATTTCAAGTTGCATTTTGGAATTTGAAAAATAATTAAATTTATTTTTAATTTTTTCACTCTCAGTTGTCTCACAAAACTATATTTCGAAACAACCCTAATTTATATTCATAATCAAATACAACTCCAACTTCAACTTCATTTTGTATTTAATTTTCATGGCCAAAGACGCGAAAGCCCTACAAATAAAAATTATGGATATCATGAGCTTTTTGTTGTATTCCTTAATTTGCTTAATGAATAATTCCGGGACTGTGTTCATAGGTGAGGGTCGTACTTTTCGGATGTCATATTTCTTATCTCTTATTTCATATTGTGCTTATCTGTCTTATTTCGTATTGCTCTGATTTCTATTTTATTTTTAGTATGTCTTATTCCTTTTATATTATGCCATCTGCCATGCTTAATGATGCATTACGCTCTTGCCTACTATTCTCTATCTTGAGCCGGGGTCTATCGGAAATAACCTCTTTACTTTTTTGGAGATAGTTGTATAAATTGCGTACATTCTACCCTCTTTAGACCCCATTTTGTGAAAATACACTGAGTTTGTTGTTGTTCTATTTGATAATTCATCATTCATCATTATTAGCTCGACATTGTTATCAAAATTTTGCAAATCATTAAATAATAAAAAAAGGTGAAAAAAAAAATATGCAGCTAAATCTGTCTGTATTGTATTTTTTCAAAAGACGAGAAACAAAACGTACTACCCAACTGCAGCAATTGGAGCTTAATATTGGTTTATTTGTCTGAACATAAAAATCATCAACCAGAAATAATTGGAAGTTTCTTGAGTACAACTTAAACAAAACAAAAAAAAATCCACGTGAAATCGAATTAATGTCTCAGATTTCGAGACATCCCTTCCACCAAACATCTATTTCATTCGTTGCAAATTATTTATCGTGATTTTTTAATTAGTTAATTTCAAATTCACTAATCTTATTTTTAATTAGAAAATTTTACATTGTAGAAAGTAATTAGAGTTAATAAACTGACTTAAGATGGAATTTCAAAATGTAAAGCATATATATAATCTTAATTTTATAATTTTAAATTAAAAATCTATAGAATGTATCAAAAAAATATGTAATTAAAAATGTCGTATATAAAATTAAAAGTTAAAAATTTATTTAAAAAATAAATATTTTTTAAATGAGGAAATAAATATCTTTTTTAGTTAAAATATACCGAATGAAAAAAGAGAAAGGTGTAAGAGAGCATTACTGATTTGACGGTGGGGGAACAA
>NC_061115.1:174957154-174959228 GCF_002878395.1 Capsicum annuum | reverse complement strand
AAGCAACGTGAGTAATATTAATGAATTACTAAAAGAATTCCAATTTGAGTGATATTATTAACGCTACACAAATTAGTAGCCCATTGCACGCCAATTAATTGGTAAAAGAATCCTAATCTAAGTGATTCTTAAGCTAGACGAACTACACGTACTATTCTTACACAGATTTTTAGCACTCCCGATTTAAGAAAAACTCTTACCACATATTTTAGATCTCATATATTTGAGAAGATAATATTATAAAAATAATTAAATAATAAATTAAGATAACAAGTAAAAAAATAATTTTATCTATTGTGATTTTTGATGAAGAACAAAAAATTCAAACATCATTTTTAATTTCCTTCACAGTTTTAGTATATTATATTATTATTTTTAATCCCCTTCACAGTTTTAGTATATTATATTATTATTATTATATTCTTCTTATTATTATTGTATTATATTATTATAGATTATAATTCCTCCGTCCCAAATTGGTTAAATTGATGTCCTATTTTACTTGATCCATTTTACTTATCAAGATAAGATAAACTTTTCTTTCCATATTTATCCTTTGCATTAATTACCTTTTCTTTAAATTAAAATATAAATATCATTTAATAGGGGTACTTTGGTAAACTAGTTATGTTATTTATTATTTTTCTTAATTATTGTGCTATATCAATTTGAGACAAGTAAAATGGGACGGAGAGAGTAGCTTATTATAGATATAAATATATTCTTTATTCCAATTAGGGATTCGATAACCGCCAAATCAGAAGACGTTGCAACTGAATATAACCCCCCCGCTAAATAACCCCCTCTTTCATTGTATCTGTTTTCTCTGTTTTTCTGTTGCTCTGTTTCACTCTGCAATGGCTTCTTCGTCTTCGCCAAAAATGGAAGCTCACCGTCTTGCAATGTCAGATTTTCTCCCGAAACGCAAAGCGGAAATACTCCGCCCTCTAATAGTGAAAGATCGTCCAGAGAAGAAAGAAAGAGTCCTTCCAAGAAAGAGTTACGACGCACTTCGAAAGAAAGCCGTACTACTTCTTGACACTCCAAATCATGATGGTATTCTACAACTTATGACAAACTTAGATTCGTCACGTTTTAGAAGAGTTAACAAGAAATTATACAATTTCTGCAAAACCAATTACCCCAATGTGTGGTGTTTGAAGCTATCAAATCTCCTCCTTCACTTTCCGATCAGTACTAGCCCCGAAATCAAATCCAAATGCGCTGATCTCCTTCATTTTCTTCTCGAAAATCCCAGTACGTCTACCAGTTTCTGGAGAAAAACCTCCCACATCGTCAGGGAAGAGCTCAAAACTGCAATTCTTGAAATTCTTAAACAAGATAACCCTAGAGAGGTTTGCAAACTGATGTGGAAGACAGCGTCTCAGATATTCGGCTGTATTCTTGTCGAAAAACAGGGGGAGTGGCAAGGTATGCTCAATTTCTTTTTGGAGAGTCTAAATTCGGGTCCATTGTATGTTCAAGATCGTGCCATTTTGTTCTTTTTGGACTTGCCCACGTGTCTAGGCGAAGAACTGAGTCAGTGTGCCGAAGAACTCCATTTAAAGTTGTTGAATAGACTTAATTCTTCCAAAGGAATGAGGAAAGTTCTTGGCTTGTCTGCTTTAGTTAATCTTGTTCAACATATGTCGAGTGATTATTACATTCAGTTTCATCATCTATTGATGCCAATGATAGAAGGGGTCTCGGGTTTTCTTGAAAATGAAATAGAGGAGGAAAATGCACAGAGATGTCTCAAGAAGTTAGGGAGGCTAGCTAAGGCTGAGCCAAGGTTTTTCGACTCACATTTGGATCAAGTGTTTGGTGCAATGGTTACAATTTGTGAAAATGATAAATTGGTAGAAGAAACAAGATGTCTTGCTGTATTAATGATGTATGCTTTTGATGATATTTCGATTAAAAGTGTAGGCGAGATGATTCTACGAAGGCTGTCTTCTGTGTTGGTTCGGATGATTTCACTTATCCCCGATGGATCGAGTGATTATCTTTGGGGAGAAACTTTTATGTACAGGCTTCAAAGGGTAAGGGGTGAAGATATGGCTTATTTACTCGA
>NC_061115.1:174930231-174957054 GCF_002878395.1 Capsicum annuum | reverse complement strand
TGATGATATAATCCAAGGGCCCATTGAGCAATATCGTGTTTGAGTGATAGCTTGGAGCATAGGAGCTAAAAGTGCCAAATAGGTCATTTTTTCATATTGTGTCACTTTTGGGCTCATTTTGTAATAAATAATCCATGACTATAAATAGTTAGGATTTCCTTTTCTTTTCTTCCTTAGTTGATGAATGATAATGAGAGATACACTTGCGAATGTTTTTTATCTTGTTGGAAGCTAATTGGTTTGTTAAAAATGCGAGTTGAATGTGGATTTAATTCACTCAGGGTCTTCGTAAAAGAATTGGCATTTGTAGTGTTAGGTTCTTAAGAGGTGTGAAGGAAAATTAAATAGGTGTTTATCCAAAAAGACATCAAGAGAATAAATTCAATTTGTTGCATGAGAAATCAGCTACGATGGGTGCAAATGTTGTTACAGATAATGATGCACATAATAAGATGTTGAGGAAGTCTTCTGGACAAGAGAAAGAACAGAACAAGAAAAGGTTCAAAGACAAGTGCTACAATTGTAGTGAAGTTGGTCACAAAGCGCTAAATTATCAAGTTCTAAAGAAGAACAAGAAATAAAATCAGATAAACATGGTAGAAGCAACTAAAAAAATTAAAAACTTGTGTGTTATGATTACTGAATGCAATCTAGTTGGAAATTCAAACAAATGATGGATTGATTCAGGAGACACTCGACATGTTTGTGTGGACAAAGAATTTTTCGCGACTTATGATATCACTGCCCCCAAAGAAGTATTCTATGTGGGAAATACTACAACAATTAAGATTTAAGAAACTGGAATATATTCCTATAAATAACTTCCGACAAGTTGTTGACTCTCAATGATGGTCTTCATGTTTCTACTATTTGGAAGAACTTAATGTCTACAACATTTTTAATTAAAAATGAGATTACGTGTATGTTTATTTTAGAGAAAGTTGTAAGAAGAAAGAATAAAATCAACTGAGGAAAGGGCTATCTTATTGAGGGCCTTTTCAAACTTAATATAATAGTTGTTGTAATGAAGAAAGCCGAGGCTTCTTCTTATTTAATTGATTCAAATGAATCATGGCATGAACGTTTAGGATATGTTAATTATAAAACCTTGCAAAAATTTATTTGTTTTAAAGTATTGCCTAGCTTTGAGTGCAATAAATCAAAATGTCAAGCATGTGCTGAATTTAAGTACGCTAAGCATCCGTATAAGTCTGTTGAAAGAAATTCAATCTCTTAGACTTAATTCACGCATACTTTTGTGATTGAAGTCATTAACATCTTATAGTGGGAAAAATATTTCATAACTTTATTGACAATTTAATAGATACTATTATGCTTATTTACTGAATAGTAAGGATGATGCAATAGAAACATTTAGGTAATATAAAATTGAAGTTGAGAATCGATTGGATAAAAAGATTAAAATAATTCAAAGTGATAGGGGTGGAAAGTATGAATCTCCTTTTGTAGAGATATATTTGAAAAATAAAATTATCCGTCAAACTATTGCTCTGTATTCACCCTAATCAAATGAGATTAAGAAAGAAAAAAAAAACATTGGAGGAAATAATGAATGTCTTACTTATAAGTTCAGGTTTACTGCAAAACTTGTGGGGGGAAGCTGGTCTTACAACTAATTAAATATTTAATAAAGTTTCCCATAAGAAGACACAATCTATTTCATATTAGAAATGAAAAAGAAGAAAACCCAACTTAAAATATGTCAATGTGTGGGGGTGTCTAGAGAAATTTCAAGTTTCTATATCTAAAAGGGTGAAAATAAGACCAAATATCGTGGACTGTGTTTTCATAAAATATGCTACAACAGTAAACCATGTCACTTTTTGGTTCATAAATCCGAACATCTGAATATCCATAATAATACAGTAACTGAATCAGATAATGTTGAGTTCTTTGAACATATTTATCCGTATAAGACTAGACATGAGTTGTCTAGTAAAGAATTTAAACGGCCTAGGGATGAACCAAAAAAGAATGTACTTAATAAGGAGAATCCAAGGCATAGTAAACAACAAGGGACACCAACTTTCTTTGAATTAGATTTCTTATATTTCTTCTTGAAAATGAGCCTCAAATATTTAAAGAAGCAATGTCGTTTGTGGACTCATCATTTTGGAAAGAGGCAGAAAATAGTGAGATTGATTAAGTATTGAGCAACTATACTTGAGAGTTGGTTGATTTTCCTTCAGAAAATAAACCTTCAGGTTCTAAATGGATCTTTAAAAGAAAAATAAAAGTTGATGGTACTACTGCCAAATACAGGTAAGACTTATTGAGAAAGGCTTTTAAGACAAAAAGAAGGACTTAATTATTTCAACATATACTCGTCATTAACAAGATGATCTTGAAATTTATCAAATGGATATGTAAACAACTTTCTTAAAAGGAGAATTGGAAGAAGAATTTTACATTGAGAAATCTGAGGGTTTTGTGGTTCCTGATAAGGAAAGAAAAGTGTGAAAACCTATTAAGTCACTATATGAACTAAAGCAAGAATCAAAATAGTGTCATGTAAAATTGGCCAAACTATGTTGACAAAAGGATTTAAGATATATAAGTGTGATAAATGTGTTTACATTATAGACACTCCAAATCACAAAGTCATTATTTGTTTGTATGTGGATGACATATTGATCATCAGTAAAGACATTTCTACATAAATGTTATGAAATGGATGTTTAAGAGCATGTTTGATATGAAAGACCTTGCAGTTGTTGATGTGATATTAGGGATAAGAATTTATAGAACTCCATATGAGTTGGCATTATCACAGTCTTATTACATTGAAAAGGTACTTTAAAAGTTTAGGTATTTGGATTTTAATATTGGTAAGACACCATTGGATGTGAGATTTGCACTTTAAAAGAATGAAGGTGAAAGTGACTCACAACTAGAGTATACAAGATGTTAGAAAGTTTGATCTATGTCATGAATTGTACCGGACCAGACATAACATATTCTATTAGTAAATTAAGTTGGTACACAGTAATCCCGATCAAACTTATTGGATGACAATGAAACGAGTTGTACCTAAAATATACTCAAGATTATGATTTACATTATAGCAAGTATCCTACAGTAATTGAAGGATATAGTGATGTAAATAGGATCACTAGATCAAATAAAATAAAATCTACAAATGGATATGCATTTACTCTAGCAGAGGAGTAGTCACTTAGAAATCATCCAAATAGATAAGTATTATCCGCTCTACAATAGAATCTGAATTTATCATATTTACTTAAGCCAGTGACAAAGCTAAATGGCTCCATAATTTCTTAAAGGATATTCCTTATTGGCCCAATCCTTTGACACTAGTATGTATACTGAACAATTAACCGATCTCAATAAGAATAACCATGAACAACTAAGCAAGGAAACAATAAAGTAAGAAAGAAGAGAAGAGAAGAGAAGAGAAAATAGAGATGATCATCGAGAATTAGACAAAAAATGTAATTCTTTGTATTCAAGTCTTATTCAATAGTACATGATACATATGTATATATAGGAAGTTATTTAAGTGAGCTAAGACTACTAGTAGGTTAGTTGGTTTGTTAGATATGAGCTAGAAGTTAGTTATAACTGACTTCACTGTGTCGTTTCAGTAGTAATTTGATATAGCTGGATCAACCTTAACTACTTGCTTCAACACTCTCCGTCAAACTTAGCACTAAAGAGATTTATGAAGCCAAGTTTGGACATCAGATATTCATGTTGGACTTTAGTTAAGACTTTGCTAAAAATATCTACAAGTTGATCCTGAGTAGATAGATATTTAGTTTTGATCAGTCTCTGTTGAATCTTCTCCCTTACAAAGTGATAATCTATTTCTATATGTTTGGTTCTATCATGGTAAACTGGGTTTACAGCCATCTGTAATGTTGTTTTATTGTCACTAAAGATGGTAACTGGTAGTTGTAGTGATACTTGTAGATCCTTGATTAAATCAATTAACCAGGTAATCTCTACAATTATTGAGGCAAGACTTATGTATTCTGATTCAGCTAAACTTCTTGAGAGAATTGATTACTTCTTTGACTTCCAGTAAACTAATGAATCACCTAGTTTAATGGTGAAACCAGTAATAGATCTTCTAGAAAAGGCACAAGCTGCCCAGTCTACATTAAAATGAGCTGTAAGAACATCCTTTCTTGCACTAGACATTAAAAGTCCTTGTCCTAGCTTTCCTTTTGTACATCTAAAAACTCTGAGTGCTGCATTCATGTGAGATTATTTTGGATTATAAATTGAGTCACAGCCTAAATACTATAAGTTATGTCTAGTCTTATTACTGTAAGATATAGTAGCTTCCCTATTATTCTTTGATACATTCCCTGGTCAGCTAGTTTTTCATCATTAGGCCTTGTTGATCCTAGAACATGTTGATCATAGTCATTGGGTGTTAGTTTTTTTGTAGTGTCACATGGTGTGGGAGGAAGTTTAGCAGCACTAAGACCAGTTTCTGAAACCAAATTAAGGGAATACTTCTTTTGGTGCATCATAACTCCTTGTTTAGACCTTGAAAACTCAATACCTAGGAAGTATTTCAATTTTCCTAAGTCTTTCATCTTGAAGGATTTGTGAAGAGATTCCTTTGTCTCAATTACCTAATGTATCTTATCCCCAGTTACTAGTATATAATCAACATATACTAGTATAACAATTATTCCATCATTGGTTTTATTGATGTATAATAAATGATCATATTAGCTTTGCCTGAATTAGCCGTTGATCAATGCTTGAGACAGCTTTGTATTCCACTGTCTTAGTGTTTGTTTCAATCCATACAAGGATTTAGTAAGTCTGCATACTTTTCTATTCTCCCCCTGACCTCTAAATCCTTGTGGGAGCTCCATGTAGAATGCATCCTCTAAATCTTCTTATAGTAAAGCATTGAACATATCCATTTGATGAATGTGCCAGTGTCTAGCAGCTGTTATTTACAAAACTGTTCTCAATATGACCATTTTCACCACTGGACTAAAGTTTTCTTGGTAGTCTATGCCTTCTTTATGACTAAAACCTTTTGCAACCAGCCTTGCCTTAAATTATTATACTTCTTCTAAGGCTTTATAATTGATCTTGTAGATCCATTTGCACCCTATAGGTTACTTTCCTATTGCAAGATCAACTAATTTCTAGGTATTATTGTTTTGAAGTGCAACTACCTCAGTTTACATAGCATTTACCCATTTTGGATCCTTTACCGCTTCTACATATAAGGTAGGCTCCACAAGGTTAGAAAAATTAGATTGGTAGCATTGATACTTAGTAGATATATTATCATAAGAAACATAATTAGATAGAGGGTATAAAACATTGTCACTGATAATCAATGACACAAAATCTTTCATCCATGCAGGTGGATTTGAACCTCTGGTGGATTTTCTTTGGTCTTGTTGAGCAATTACTTGTAATCAAGTTATGATCCTTGTTGTGACAGGCTGTTCTGCAGCCTGCTATCCGGTAATAGATCTTGTTATTCTTCTTGTTAGAACAGGTTGTACATAGTGGTCCTATGTAGTGAGTTGACTTTGTGCAGTACTTGGTTGATCTGCAGTGAAGCTACTTATGGCTTGCTATTGAAGATCAACATTAGGTTGAGGTCTAGTCACAATAGTAGTATTAGGTAATTCAACTTTTGGATCATATGGATAAAACACATATTGTGGAGATTGAATGAAAATGTGTCCTCTCTAAACACCACATCCCTAATTACAAAGAAAATTTTGTTGGTGAGATCATAGAGAATGTAGCCTTTATTTGTTTCTGAATATCCCATGTGAACTGGTTTCCTAGATATAGGCATTAGCTTATTTGACTCATTGACAGAATTAGCATAACACAGACATCCTAATACCTTTAAATGATCTAAGGAAAGTTTTCTATTATACATCTTTTCATAAGGTGTCATATATCCTAATATAGCAGATGGAAGCCTATTAATTAAGTATGTTGCTGGTTGTACACAATATCCCCAAAATTTTAAAGGTATATTAGCTTGAAACATTAGAGCTCTGGTCACTTCCAACTAGTGCTTGAGCTTTCTTTCAGCCACACCATTTTTTTGGATGTATAAGAGCAAAAGCTCGGATGTTTTATCCCTAAGTTTGCAAACAAATTAGTGCATGAGTTGCTAACAAACTCTGTTCCATTATCTGTCCTGATGAATTTTACACATGCATCAAACTTAGTAAAATAAGATAACAAATGCTTAAGAATAACTACAAGATCATATTTAAGTTTAATCAAGAATATCTATGTCATTCTAGTAAATTCATCAACTACAGTCAGGAATAATTTATGTCCATCACAAGTAGGAACTTTGTATGGTTCCCAAAGTCCATATGAAGAAGATCAAATGGTTTAAGGCTAGTGGTAATACTAACAGGAAAAGCTATTCTGACTTGCTTAGCTCGAAGACAAACAGTATATTTATTGATAAAACCATCCAGAGAACCACTTTTATTAGAAAACATTTTACATAGTATTCTATATGGAATATGTCCAAGCCTCTTATGCCATAGTTGAAGATTTGTTTTATCAATTATCTCAGCACTGAGTACACAATCAGCTACTCTTCTATGTCCTGGTAGCTTTTGTCTTAGTAGAAAGTACTATCCATTCTTTTCTCTATCAATCTCTTTCACCTTCCCACTCCAAAGATCCTAAAACACACAGAAGTTAAGGAAGAAAGTTCCAAAATAATTAAGTTTTTTAGTATCCTATGAGACTGATAACAAGTTATATATGAATTGAGGTAAATGGAACATATTTTATATAGTGCTATTATGAGAAATACTACTAGAGCCAGTGTAACAAGTGAATATTATCATTAGGTAATGTTACTTTTTGTGGATACAATGACTCAAATACTAAACCTTTATTTAGAAGTTCAATGCCTGTTGTCATGTGATTTGTAGCACATGTATCAATAATCCACTCATGTGGTTTATCGTTGATCAACAGGGCTCTACCAATATCTATCATGCTTACTGCGGTAGTAGGGGGAATAGATGTTGAAACTTAGTTTTATTATTCCAGCATTTTGCAAATTTGATCATACTATCCAGGTGTAAACCTTGGTGTAATTATCCCATTATTTGATAAATTTTGTGAAGTTTGATAAGCACCATATGATTGAGTCTGTTAAGGTTGCATCTGTCAGTCTTCAACCACAATACTATGAGCACTAGAAGCAATCTTTCTCTGCTTAACTTTGTTATCAAACCCATTTCTGAAGTCATTATTGATTCTTTGATCTCTATATTTAGGATGACCTGGTAGACATCCAACTAATTTGTAGCAATCTGACTTATAGTAACCTTTTATGTTGCAATAATCACAGACAATATTTGGGTTATAGTTTGAAACATAGTTCCTTTTTCCCTTCTGATAACCACCTTGATATCCAGTTTTAGAATACATTGCAACAACATCAATTATAGTAGGCACAACACCAAGAAGATATGTTCCCTATACTAACTGAGCTACATACTTTTGATTCTCATAACTTATGATCACGGAGTAGGCCATGTTAGCAGTAGGTAGTGGTGTCATCAACAAGATTTGACTTTTTTCTTGTAAGTATGAATCATTCAAGCCCATTAGAAACTGATATAGCTTTTTCCTTTAAAGATAATCTAAGAAACCTCCTAATTTTTCACAGTTACAAGCAGATGATGGTACTAGAGACTCAAAATCATCCCATAAGTCTTTTAACTTAGTGAAATAAACAGAATAGATTGAACACCATGGGACACAGTTGTAATTTCTTGATGTAAATTATAAGTTCTTGATCCGTCTATTTTATAAAATATTTCTTTAAGATCTATCCATGCATCACAAGCCTTCGTGGCATGTAGTAACACTCCAACAAGGTTACTAGACATTGAATTCATCAACCATGACAATACTATTTCATTTCCTCTTGGTTAGCTAAATCAGTAGAGAAGATTATTTTCTTCCAAGAACCATCAACCATTCCAAAATTATTTCGACCTAATAATGCAATCCTAACTATGTTACTCCATACAACATAATTTTCACTTCCTTATAATTGAAATAAAACAAGTGAAGTACCTAAGATATTTGCAGTTGAGAGGTATAGAGGATTATTGATATCCAGAGTAGTAGTTGTAAACTGAAATGTAGTACTGGAGTTTGCATTATTCACTGGATGTACAGTTAAAGTACCAATTCCATCATCTCTGATCGCTATTGCAATTTATTACAGATGATTTGGAAAAAACTATCAGATTCTATAGTTCTTGAGTTCAAGAATAAATGCAGTTTTCAACTGAGAACTAGGATCGAGTCTCATGTACTGATTCAATTCAGTATATTCTTTGATACCATGAAGAATTAAGTGATCTCAATAAGAATCACCATGAACAACTAAGTAAGGAAGCACGAAAGTAAGAAAAAGAAGAAGAAAAGAGAAGAGAGAACAGAGATGATCATAGATGATTAGCCAAAAATTGTAATTCTTTATATTCAAGTCTTATTTAGTATTACATGATACATATGTATATATAGAAAGTTAGTTAAGTGAGCTAAGACAACTAGTAGGTTAGTTGGTCAGTTAAAGGTGAGCTAAAATATAATACCCCAAGTTTTCATATCATAAACTTCTCATCTTTTACTTACGAAATCAAATCCAGCCTAAAGAAATTGTTAACCCTAAGTTGACACTCTTGTTTCGATCTCAGCCATATAATTATTTTCATGAAAGCTCATGCACTCATAGATCAGTTCAATAGACCACTACGTTGGGATTCAATCATATAATTTATTTCAGTTGTGCATGATAACTTATAGACTTAGATTCCTTGGTAATTTCAGCCTAATTAACCCCATTTGAGGACGAATGTTCCCAAGGGGGAGATATTGTAATACCCCAAACTTTTCTAGCTTAAATTCATTCCTAGAATGTTAAAAGATAGTTTCCAAAATGAATAATAGTTATTTCATGTGGAATTTTAAAGATTTCAACCTTTTATTGTGTGAGAAATTGAATAATCGTTCCATCGTATACCAAATTTGCCTAAATCCAACACTCGGTGAAGAAGTTATGGCATTTTTAAGTTGATAGTGTGTCACCTGGACTCTCAGCATGTCCCAGAGCTAAGAAAATTGGCAGTTGTCAAATTCCAGTGAGACTCCGTAATTCCACCGCATCGCAAAGAAGTCCCATTTCACATTGGTCAATTTCCAGCAAGCCTACGTGATAGTTGCGCGTCGCGCCAGTGGCCAAAATGGCAAAACTATAGGGCACCGCGATAGCTTCACGTCGCGGAGAAATCCCGATTCCCACTCGTCCTTTTCTAGTGAGCCACCGTGATTGTGGCGTGTCATGGTGACCAACCAAATCGGGACTTTTGGTTATTTTTTCAGTTCCATTTAGGAGTTCAAAAAGGGTGTTTTGGTCAATTCTCAGGCCCCCAAATCTGTCCAAACACATGATTTACCACTATTACAAGCCTTCTATGCTTATATTCATCAAAATTTCTCTCAACCAAAACCCTAAGCTTCATCATTCAACTTCAAGAATCCCCAAGATTCCACCATTCTTTTTCCAAATCAGTTCAATATTCAAAGTTCTCAATTCAAGAACACCAAGAATTATCATTCAAGAGCACAAATAAGATCTCGAAAGCAAGCTTGTTCATCTAGTTAATCATCCAAGGTATGTGGGGTTTGAACAAGGATAAAAAAAATTTTAATTACAAATTTACTGTAATTTATGAGATTTTTCATGAAAGTAAAGTTAGGGTTTATGCCTATAATCATTATTTGCAAGATTATGAGATTTTCCACGATTTAGAAGTTGAATTACATGACTATATTCATCTTTCTATGCATTATACATAAATTTCTAGATTTTATGATGAATTATGAGTGTTTAAAATTATCAAGCATGAATTTTAAGATGTTTTAACATGAGCTTGATGCATGGGTCATTAAGCCCCAATTTAAGATTGTTATTTCGAGATTATTTGTGTCATGAGCACCCTCAGATAAGATTATTCGCAGATTTTGACAAATATTTGACCTTTTGGTCCTAAGCTAAGATAAGAATCCACTTTGTTCAAATAACTTAAGATTTAAAGAAAGAAAAGCATAATTAGTTTTCTTGTAAACCCTTGTGCTAGTTTTGAAGTGAATTTCTTAAGATTTTGAGCATAAGAATGGAAGTAGTATTTAGCACCGAGTTGGGTATGATTTCAAGGTTTCATACCCCATAACTACGTGCCAACGTAAGATTCAGATTTATTCCCACTTCTATGTGGATGACTCAGATTGTGATCAGTTTAGATAGAAGTTCTATTCCGATGGCAAGGGTAGAATAGTCCTACCTAATAGGGGCCAGATGTGGAACTCCACGGATGCTCACATGGTGTATGTTAGTTAGAAGAACCTCTCAAAAGATGTCCCCTACTGTTAAAACAATCTATTGGCTTAAAGTCTTAAGATAAAAGCATATGTTTTGAAAGCTATGGTTTTAAGATTCTTAAAGTCTTGAGATGAATTATTTCTTTTTTTAGAATAATTTTAAAAGAGTTTCCTTTCAGACTACAGATCTTAGAACAAAGAGAGTAACAGAAAAGTTTTCAGAAAACTTAGTGTAAAGGCTCACAAGTTTTACTCAGATTATGTTTTAAGGAAAGATAGTAACTTCAGATTTCAGCTTTTAGAATTCAGATTTTTAGAGTGAGTCCTTTCTACACTTAGACAATATGACTTAAAGAGAGAATACAAGATCAGCCTTTAGAACTAAATGTTATGGCTCACAGGATTTATAAAGTATTTTTGCTTCCTATTGTTGTATATTTCAGTATTTTAGATATTCCAGCTTATGTGAGTCATTTACATTTAGCATGCATCGTTTTACAAATTATGATGATTGATATTATGTTTTACTTATGCATTCACCCCTATATACTCAGTACATCCTCAAACTACTAATCCATATATATGTTTATGTGCTACATTATTTATAATATAGGAACGAGTTGTAGCACGCATGCCATATTCAGACAGCTTGCAGATTCCAGCCAACAGATGACGAGTCCTTCTACTTTGGGGACTTTAGTTAGATGTTATTTATGTATTTTACTTCCTTACTCTCACGTATTGATTAGTGATAGTTAGGGTTGTATCCTAGCTATCTATAGTCAATATAATAGAGGCTTCACAAATGTCAGTTAGAGTCAGTTATGTAATTTAGTCCCTCTTTTCAGATTTTATCAGAATGTACAAGTGTACCAGTATTGTATTTTCTCAGATTCCATCATGGTTATGTTTTCGCACATAAACGCTGTCATTTTATACATGTTTATTCAGTTGCTTATCAATATGCCAGCTCATGGGTTAGCATGGGATCATTTGTGGTCCTAAGTACTGTGTGATGTCTTGGGACCCATTTTTGAGGCGTTACATAGAAGTTAGTTATAACTGACTTCACTGTGTCATTACGGTAGTGATTTGATATGTTTGGAATACCCTTAACTAACTTTTTCAACATATACACTCTGATAGCCAATTTGTAATAGGTAGGGAATGGAGCATGATGTATAACGGTAAATCTTGTAATATAAGACAGAGAAATAATATCGTTAGAGAACTGCTCTTTAGTGAAATTATCACAACTAACTATTGAGGTCAAAGGATAATATCAAAACCACTTATAAAAGGTTTAACTAGAGAGGGAATTGAGAGATAGTTGGTGGAAATGGGTTTACGATATAAGGTAAGTCATCACGATGGTAACTCTACCTAGTATACTAAAGATCCCAAGAGCTAAGTTGAAGGAGATCAAACAAAGTTATGAGTGACGGTTCAACATTATCAATTAACTTAATCTATTCGTGATGAAGACAATGTTCAGAAAATAAGGATAAGGCTTATGGTTTGAAGCTTTATATTGATTTTTATGTTTGGTAGGTATGACCAAATAGTTTGATATATAGTATTAAATATTTAGAAATCACCTATGTGAGGGTGAAGTAGAAGTTGCTTCAAGAAGAATGATAGTTAAGGTTGATTTTCTAAGATCTCATGAAACCAGGAAGTGTTTATGGCTGAAATAGATAAAACCGTGAGAATCATAGATGATTAAAGTCTAGTTGTGTGACTTGTATTGTCTAGATATACAACAAAGTTCGGTGGTTCAAAGATCACATCCATCGATTACCCGAGTGCATCCGACATAAGTGCAACACAAAAAGTTTAAAGGAAAATCTACTTATCCAGATGTAATTAGTCTTTGCTTGTACATCATAAACTTGTAATATTTTTTATCTAATAGTCATTCCTTATTCATGCAGAGAATTGTTAGTTTTTTAAGTGGTGTGAATGAAAAATAAATTTATGATTTTTCGAAAAGACATCAAGAGAAAGGATGCAATTTGAATAGACCCTTTTTTACTTTGGATAGTTATGACCTTTCTAATGGATTGTGAACTTTCCAAAGAGTTGCACCTTTTTCAGAGAGGTGCACCTTTCTGAAAAATCGCTTCTTTTCTGAAGTGCACCACCTTTTGGCTACAAATATTTGATTTCTCCTCAAATATGAATATGATTTTTTTGAAAAAAATAATCTTCTTCTTAAAAAAACTCAAATGTGATTCGCTACCTTGAGTGTGTTCGTAGTTTGGTAAAATTTGAGGTACCACTATTCTATTGAAGTAATTCATTTTATCCTGAGAGGATATATTCCATAACCTCGGGTACTTGAGAAGAATAATTTTCTTAAGGACAGACCATAAATTCGGTGAACTTGAATCTTCTGATCTTCATCTTTTTCGAAATGTTTTATTTTGTTATTTTTCATAAAACAGTTTGAAATTCTTTATTGTTTTTGAAGTTGTTCTTGAACTTGTTGTTGAAGTTCATATTGTAAATATAAATTCTATTTAAGGAAAGACAACATGTAAGGTTCATCGTTGGGGTTTTGGGGTTTAATATACCTATTAGTTTCATTGATTTTCCTATCTTTGTGTCATTCTATCCTTAATTTCTTGTCTTGTTATATTAGCTTGTTCTTGTGATTTTTTGTACGTATTTCTCTTCTCGTATTTTGTCATGTTGTCATTTGGTATCAGAGCCAGATTAGGATCATTCCCACTATTCTAGTCTTGGATTGTTGTATTTTAAACAAAAATATTTTTGAAAAATACCAAATTTTGAATTTTTGATTTTTGAGTTTTCTTAAGTTTCTAATACTAGAATTGTGTTCTTTAGCATTATTTGAGTCTAAATCTGAAATTTGAGCTTAATCAGAGTGATTTGAGGATTCTACCGTTGTTGAGTTTTGAGTTTTGGGGAAAGTGAAGTGAGTTTCCAGATCTGGGAATTCTAGCTTGGATTTGAAGCTTAAAAGTTATTGGAAAGTATTCCTCATACCAAAAGGAGCCCTGATCTTGAATTTGAAGTGATACCAAATTAAAACGAGAGAGTTTGAATTTTGTCGATTCAACATCTTCATGGTGTTGTTCAAATTTGTAAGTGGATTTAATTTTTGAGAGCAACTACTTAGGAATTTGGACCTAAAAGCATTTGAATCTTGTTCGGGAGGTCAAAAGGAGCTTTTGATTAAAATTTTATTGAATTTGAAGCTCATTTGATCGAGGGTCAATTTTTAAATATTTATGTGTTCTTCATGATCTTCTTATCTTGTTGAAGAAGAACTTTCAAAAAGGTTAGGTTTGATCTAAAAAAGGGTAAAAAGAAAATGTATTTGTATGTTAAAGAAATATTTCAAAAGAAAGAAGTACAAAAAGGGTCCATGGAAGCTTAAAATTCGGAGGCTACAACAAGTTGTATAGGGCATATGCACTACCATTTACATGGGCAGATGGCCATTTGCATAGGCAGATGACTTTGCAGGTGACTTTTCAGCATTTTGTTTTGACCTACGAACCCTATATGCGAGGGCAGGTCATGACATGCGTCCGCATCTCACCAGAATTCATCTCAACCACCCATAGTCTGATTTTCTCAGGTTCTAACATCTTAGTTTCATTTCTTTGATTCCTAATCACTTTTTTTATTCCTAAACAAATTTTCAATCAGTAATTAACCTTCTTAGTTGTTGATTAGTTGTTGATTCCATTTCTTTGTTTGTCCCATTTCTTTGTGTACTTTTCTAGATTTATTTCATAGTTATTTCTTAAGTGAAGTTCATACTTGCTTCAATTCATTTCTCAAGTGTACCTGGCTTTGGGAGATAAAATCGGAACTACCATGGGTAGGGCAACCTTTGATATCTTAGTAGAGATAATCATGGTGTTGCGGCAAGATGTGAATGGATTGATTGGGGATTGGTCACATATGAAACGAAGGATAACAAATTTAAGATGTCTTACTCCAAGACACCTCAACTGGACAAAATGTTTCTATTATAACTACACCGAGGATCATTCACCAAAATTGTGCTCGAAGATCTCAAGAACATATTCTCTCAATCCAAACCAATATAAATAAAGCTCCATAAAATGTTGTTCGAACCCCCCCACCCCTCCAAATCTAATTAAGCGAAAACTTTTTCCACCTTAGGTCTACTAATCGTGATACTTGCATTTTACCTAGTACCACACTTTCTCTTGTGCAGGGTCATGAACAAATACTTTCAAAGGAGGATTCAAGGAGAGTGTATTATGAAAATATACTTGAAGGTCTAATAGAGTTCTTAACAAAGGATTCCAAACTTGGAACGTGTGATGACAAGTCTATAAAATATTTGGATTCGATGTCGAATCCTTTTCTAGAATGGGAGGATGATAAAAGTCGAATTAGTTTCAGTCTTTTAATAACTGTGCCTCATGGACAACACCTAAGGATCCAAAACTTGATCACGATAGGAAAGCAAATACATGTTTTGGTGATAGCTTGGCACACATGAGGCACTATATCCGATGATACAATCTAAGGGCCCATTGAGCAACATTGTGTTTGGATGATAGCTTGGAGCATTAGAGGTGCATAGCTAAAAGTGCAAAATGGGCTGTTTTTTCATATTAGGTCACTTTTGGACCCATTTTGTAATAAATAGTCCATGATAAGCCAAGTAATATTAGGCTATTTTATAGAGCCACTAGGTCAGATGAGATTCAAGTGGATTTTTGAAAGAGCCGAGTGGGAAAATATATATGGAGTGACTAATCAAGTTATTTAATGTCATTTTTAGGATGACAAAGATTCATGAAGCTTGAAAATGAAGTACGATGATTCTGTTGTACAAGAATAAGAGTGAGATTCACCATTGTAGCAACTATAGGGGTATCAAGTTGTTAAGGCAAAGGTTTGGAAGAGGTGGTGGAGCGTTGAGGTTGAGGAAGATTGTAAATACTTTTGAGAATCAATTCATATTCATGCCAAGAATCTCGACTACAGAAGTCGTTCATACCTTAAGGAGCCTGGTAGGCCAATATAGGAGGAAGAAGAAGAAGGATTTACACATGGTGTTCATGACCTATAAAAAACTTACGATAAAGTCCCCAAGGAGGTTCTTTAGAGATGCTTAGAGCTACAAGTGTACTTGTAGTGTACACTAGGTCGATTAAGGACATGTGCTATTGAACCAAGACTCAAGTAAGAATAATAGGAGAAACATCGAATCATTTTTCTGTATTGATTAGGTTGTACTAAGGATCGACCCTTAGTCAAATTTTTATTTGCCTTGGAGATGGATGTATTGATGCAAAAAATTCAAGGTGAGGTGATATAGGTACATACATTTATTTGTAGATGGTGTTATTTTGATTAATGAGACTCACGAATAAGTTAATGCTAAGTTAGAGATGTGGAAATAGACCCTGGAGTCTAAAAGATTCAGATTGAATAGGATCAAGATGACATATTTAAAGTACAAATTTTAAAAAGGTTACGCATGAGTAGTGTAGTAGTGAGGCTTGATACTCGGGTCAGGTTATTCAAAAGAAAGATAATTTTAAGTATCTTAGGTCAATTATCTAGGGAAATAGGGAGATTAACGAGGATGTCACTCACCGAATTGGTGCAGGGTGGATGAAATAGAGGATCGCAGTAGGAGTTTTGTATGATAAGAAGGTGCCAGCTAAACTTAAAGGCAAGTTCTACAAAGTGGTGGCTAGACCAACTATATTGTACAAGGTAGAGTGCTGGTTAGTCAAAAACTATCTTATCTAAAAGATGAAGATGAAGAAGATGAAGATGTTGTGATGGATGCATGGATTTATTAGGAAAGATAGGACGAAAATGAGGTTATACAATATAAGTAAGAGGGATTTCGATGGAAGATGATATATGGGAAGTGAGGTTGAGATGATTTCGACGTATGATGAGGAGATGCACAGATATCTTAGTGCAAAGATGTGAGAGGTTGACTATGGATAGATTTAAGAGAAGTAGAGGTAGATCAAAAAAATCTTGGAAGGAGGTGACTAGACAGGACCAATATTTTAAAAGGCGTTGTGACGCGAGACATTCTATTTAGCACAGGGTGAGGCGCAAGCCTGGCGACGGAGCAATTACATACTTGCCAAGTTACATTACTCTAGATAGAAAGGTATGGAGGAAACGAATTAGGATAGAAAGTTTGTAGGAAGGTATGTTTTTTTTTGTTGCCCGTACTAATGGTCGTGATGTTGTGCTTGTCGTTTCTTGTTCCTGGACCTTTGATGATGTTGTAGTATCGGGTAGATCGAGGATAATATTATTTTGTAGTAGTCTTGTTTTGGTTACTATTTGTTGTTGTGATACTACTTATTGCTTTTTATTCTTATAATATTATATAATTTTTAGACTGATATTCCCTTGCATCGGAGATCTATTGAAACAACCTTTCTACTTTACCTCTAAGATAGAAGTATGAATTATGTATACTTATTCTCCCCAGATCTCACTTTGTAGAAATACAGTGAACGTGTTGTTGCTTTTATTACATTAGGAAGAAAAAAAAATCTTTTGTTTTCACTTTTTTTATTTAAGAAAGGAACTTTGGAAAATGTTTTTTTAAAAAAATAAAATTGAACACTAGTTATTCTTTCTCTCTGGTAAAGTACCAAGTTCATCTTAGTTTAATGGAAGAAGCTAGATTCCTTCAAGAAAACCTAATTTAGTTACGATTTCTTTGAAAATTTTCTCAACTCCTTCAGGGGTAGTAAACAGTTTGTTTTACGCATTGATAATTTTGAGGGCTCAAAAATTTTATATGAATTTATGATTTTAAATTCACTTAAAATAATATTAAAGATTGTAAAATATAAAAGATATAAAATTAAATAAATAAATAAAGAAAGAAATAAATTGTAAAATATAAAAGATATAAAATTAAAGAAAGAAAGAAAGAAAGAAAGAAAGAAGAACTACCTACTTTTTATTAAAATATTTTAGAATTTTTTATCAAATCTTCATATTAATAAATAAAGGTTTCACAATAACATTCAGTGTAATGCACTGCAAACCAATAACTAACATATTAATTAAAATTAGTCCTTACTTTTATAAATAACTAGTTTAGGAGTATGTGCCTCACGCCTGTACCTCACTTTATTGAGTTCAAATATTACACTAAATAGGATATTTGTTTAAATAATAAAGATGACTACAATAATTAAATTCAACGTCTTTTGGAGAATTTATTTAATTAAACCTAACCTTTACCAAAAAAAATTGTCAAAGTCAATCGACATTCATCTACCACCTGTAAACTGCAACAAAACAATCCGATGATAGAAACATCAAAACAATATAATTAAATCTAACCTTTACACAAAAAATTTCTCAAAACCGTCTGACACTCATCTACCACCTGTAAACTATGACAAAATAATACGATAATAGAAATATCAAAATAATACAACTAAACTTTACTTTTAAACAAAAAAATTTCTCAAAACAGATATATAAAAACAATACAACCTAACCTTTATCTAAAAAAATTTCTCAAAACCGACCGACATTCATCTACGACCTGTAAATTCATCTACGATCTGTAAACTACAACAAAATAATACAATAGTGATCACAAAACTTTAACTTTGATGAAATAATTCTTGTCTTAGCGAAAATTTTTACTGTAAAGAATGACTTGAATAAAAATAAAGAAGATATATATATACAGACACATTGATTTCTATTATGTTGATAAAAATAGTAAAGAAGTTGAGGGTTAGAAAATTAAGCATCCGTCAATCTAGACATGTGACCGAATTAAGTTAGATAAACATCAATCATATTTTCCCTATAAGTAAACCGATTTCTTCAGTATTTTAACGTGTATCTCAATATTTATAGAAATATTTTCTTAATAGAGTCCTATTTTAGAAGTATTTTTCTATCCTATTTTTGAAGTATTTTTCTTCAAATCACCTTTATATGAATCTTCACACTTTTAATTATAGATAAATTAGCCTTTGTGGTCTTTTTTTTTTTTTGTATGTTTTGTTTTGTTTTTCTTTTTACTTTCTTCTTTTTTTTTTTCCTTTTTTCCTCCACACGTTTTCTTCTTCCTTTTCAATTCAATTAGTTTTCTTTCCATTTATGTATTTTCTTATTTTTTTTGTTCTCTTTTTTGCTTTGGACGTTTTTTCTCTTCTTCTTTTCTATTCAAATCAGTATTATTTTTTATTTATTTAATTTATTAATAAATTACGTATAAGGTAAGATTTGAATTGATTTAGAACTTTCTTTCCTAACTCAAATAAGAATTTTAATATTAATAATAACTAAATAATAATTTGACGAAATAGTGAAAAGACGATTTTGTGTAAAGAGGGGACTTTTAATGAAGGGCAAAAAGTTCAAATCATTTTTATAAGGATTTTCACACTTTTAATATATATATAGAGAGAGAGATTATAGATTATAGATATAGATAGATTATAGATAATATTACTATGTTAAGTTAAATTCTTAATGTCCTTTAAGAATACTATACTAAAAAAAAATAGTATGTAAGAATAAAAAAAACAACTCTAAATTATTGATAATATTTTTATTATGAGTATATATTTGACGCCTCATATTAAAATTTGACTTTAAACCACTAATTTTATTGTGACGAATTTAAACTCCTTCCACTTACTCTTTTTATTTTATAATTTGAACTTAATTTAATTTCTTCCAAAGAAGGTAGTGATATTATTTATCTAATTTTCTTCTTAGAACATGTATGGTTTTTTTTTCCCTCTTTTTCCGCCGGTCATAACCCAGAACGAGAAAGCAAACATGTTAGTGGTTGGAGAAAAGACCTATAAACTTGGTGTAAAGTAGCCATTATATTAGGAAAATGATTTTATTGGTTGAATTAGCTAGTCGTCCTCCTAAAATTCTAGTTATAAATACACCATAAAATGTGTAAGTAAAAAATTGTTTTTGTAAGTTTATTGTGACGGTTGGGTAGCAGATAATTTCTTTCTTCGTCCAAAAGTTATACAGTACAATTAGGTAAATTTTTTATTTACTTTTAAAATTATACTTGAAGATACATATGTGACAATTGATATTTTTATTTAATAATCGTATGCTCAAATCAGTTTGCGTGCATCTAAATTAAATTTTCTTATATTATTCTTGACTCTACCATTGATTGTGGTACTGCTGGGTTTAACAATGATGAAATATTTGAATCATTCTAAAAGGTTTTTAAGTCAAGTTAGTTCCTAACAATAGATAATTTAGTCGTGGTCCAAATTTTATGGAACTTATGTAATTTTTGTTCCTCTTTTCAACATTTTGGTTATGGAAAATTAGCTTTCTTAATTCAAGATTAATCTTTATGTTTTTCAGATTATTCAAGAATGGTTTGGTGCAATAATTATTGGTGCAGTTATTGTGCAAAATTCATCCAACCCAACTATTATGGTGACAAAATGTAAGCTTTATTTTCTTAAGATTTTGTTTTTCCTTATGAATTCAACTCTTTGTAATTCATGATTAATTCTAATTACTTTTTCTTCTCTAAACATTGTGGATGTTGTAGTTTATGTGGGAAAGTCCTTGATGAAGTCCTTGTGGCTCAACAGGTTTGCCTTTGACACAAATTATTGGTTTTGGTTGATTTTATGTTCTTTGTGTTTTCAAATTTGTAGTAATTGCAATTGTTCTTGTTGGAAATATTTATTGGGATGGCGTCACTCATAATGGGGAGCTAATTATCCCATTAGCCTATTAATTTGTTCTCCTTCTAGACCCTAGCCACACCATTATGACGGGTGTTTGAAGAAAGATGATATTCTACATTAATTGACGGCCACACAAGTTTTTATTTTATTGGATACGGTGGATGAGGTGCAAAAGGACAGATGGCATTACCAAGAACCAGATATGGTGTCCCTGGACCTCGGCGCGGTGGAGATTTTCTATTTAGTTGCAGTTAATAGAACAGCCATTATCTCTCGATATATATTAGTTTGAACGGGTAAAAGCACACAAAAAAAATTACCAGTAACATTTCTAATCATCACGGTAGCAACACTCATACCTTGATTAGCTCTTGAATTTAAATTTATCAACAAGGCCGGGCTGGGTCAACTCGAAACCGGCCTATGCTTTTAACCGGTTCGTGAGTCGATTCAGTTCTGAATCTGTTTTAATGGGCCGGTCCGATATAATATTTTTTTAAGAAATAACTCGAGACTGACCCATTACACAGACCGATCCAATCCGGGTCAAACCGGTCAAAACCTAAAAAAAAAAAAAAAAGTTTTTTCTCCAATATACACTATATATATCCACCTATATATATTTTAAATAGGTTAAACAATATACACACAATATATATACACTATATATATATAGTATATACTACATTAGAATTTAAAAAACATATACACATATACACAATTACACATGTAATTATGTATACGACTATACGTTATATATACAACTTTAGACTTTAGAATCTATAGAAAATATATGCACATATATACGTACCATTCAATATATGTACTACTTTAAATAAAATATCTACTGCAATATATATACTACAATACATGCGCACACACACACACACACATACTATATATATATATATATATATATATATAGTTATACTAGATTAGTGTACGTGTTTTGCACGTGTGTCTAACGTCAATCAATAAAATATACATAAGAATTAAGAACAATATAATTAGAAAGTAGCAATATATTAACGTTAAAAATGAGATATTTATTTAAATTATATAAATAAATATTTTATCTCAAATATATTATTATGTGATGTATCTCGCTTCAATGTTTATTCTAAACAAAAAGAACAAAGTTAATTTGAATTTCATGCTACTAAAACTATTCTCAAACCTCATTATTCCTTTCATAGGAGACACCTTCAAGAACGTCAAATCACTTCAAACTCCAAATCTCTTTGCCTCAATCAAAATAAAATCATTAAATTCAATCTTTACACACAAAATAAAATCATTAAATTCAATCTTTACACACAAATTTTTTTTCAAAGTCGTCCGACACTCATCTACCACCTGTAAACAATAACAAAATAATACTATAACAGAGATATCAAAATAATACAACTAAACATAACCTTTACATAAAAAATTCTTCAAATCCGACCAACATATATCTATCACATGTAAAGTGCAATAAAATAATACGATAAAAATGATATCAAAATAATACAATTAAACTTAAATTTTACACACAAAAATTTTTCAAAGCCGATCGAGATTCATCTACGAACTCTAAACTACTACAAAATAATAAACTAATAGAGGCATTACGATAATACAATTAAACCTAACATTTACCTAAGAAAAATTTTCAAAGCTGACCCATATTCATCTAGCCTCTGTAAATTAAAATAAAACAATAAGATAATAAAGATATCAAAACAATACAATTAAACCTAACCTTGACACAAGAAATTTTTCAAAGTCAATCGACATTCATCTACGACTAGTAAACTATAAAAAAATATATAATAGTGAAAAAAAACTTTGATTTTGATCTGACTAAGTCTTGTCTGAGAGAAAATTTTGATCCTAAAGAATGATTTTGAATGAAAACAAAGAAGATATATATATATATACACATGTTGAATTCTATTATGTTAACAAAAATAGTGAAGAAGTTGAGGGTTAGAAATCAAGTATACACCAATCTAGACATGCAATCGAATCAAGTTAGATGAGCATCAATCATATTCTCCCAATAGGAAAATCGATTTGTTCTCTAGTTTAACGTACATCTCAATATTTATAAAAGCATTTTCTTAACAGAGACTTATTTTAGGAGTATTTTTCTAATTGAATAGTAGAAAAAATATTAATTAATTATCCTACCATATATTTTAGGAGTTTCATATATTTTTGGAAGTCTAGTAGAAATAAAAATATTAATTAATTCTCCTACCATATATTTTAGGAGTCCCATATATTTTAGAAGTCTAGTTAATATAATAAAAAATAATTAAATAATAAATTAAAAAATAGTGAAAAGACAGTTTTATCTAAAGAAGAGTCTTTTAACAAAGGGTAAAAATTTAAATCACGTTTCTATAGATAGATTATAGATTATAGATATTTATAAAACCTAAAAGAGTTTGATTTAGAACTTCTATAAGATTTGTATTACACATTTTTTTTTTGTATTAAATTAGGATAACACTGAGTTTTCTCAAAAAGAAGGCAATTTGTAAGGGCAAAATAAACGGTTTTTAAAGTTTCTTATTTTCCAAAAATAATGCAAGTTTTCATTAATTACTTCTTTATTTTTAAAAAATAACAATCCTCAAAAATAAGTGCATTTTGTTAGGACAAACCACACGGTTTTAAAAGTTTTTTCTATTTTCCAAAAATAAGTCAAATTTGTATTAATTACTTGTTAGATTTGAAAAATAATACGACCATCTGTTTTTCCAATAAAAAAAAAAAACTCCTAATATTAATTTCTAATTGAGGTTTTTTCTAATTTATGGTAGTTGTTTTCTATCCTAATTTACACGAAAACATTAATAAGTCTCTTTCCTATATATTTTAGAAGTCTAGTTAATATTATAAATATAATAATATAATAATTCTAGAAAATAAGCGAAAAAATAATTTTGTCTATTGCGGAGATTTTTAATTAAGGGAAAAAAGTTTAAATCACTTTTCTAAGGGTCTTCACACTGTTAATATATTTTAGATTAGATTAGATTTAGATTATAGATACTACTTTATAAAACATATACACAGGTATACGTTAAATATATACTACTTTAGAGTCTATAGAAAATATATATACATATATACGTACCATGCAATATATGTAATACTTTAAATAAAACATATACTACAATATATACACACACATATATATATAGTTATATACTATATATATAGTTATATACTACTTTATAAAATAATACACATGTATACGTTAAATATATACTACTTTAGAGTCTATAAAAAAAATATATACACATATATACGTACCATACAATATATGTACTACTTTAAATAATATACATACAACATATAAACACTATATATATACTACTTTATAAAATATATACACATGTATACCTTAAATATATACTATTTTAGAGTCTATAGAAAATATATACACATATATACGTACCATACAATATATGTCTTACTTTAAATAATATACATACAACATATAAACACTATATATATATATACTACTTTATAAAACATATACATATGTATACCTTAAATATACACCACTTTAGAGTCTATAGAAAATATATACACATATATACGTACCATACAATATATGTACTACTTTAAAAAATATGCTACTTAATATAATAAATTAATAATACTTGAGGTTTTGAACTTAAAAGAAATTTATTTTTTCATTATGTGTATATATGATTATATGTTGATTATGTTTAATTGTCTATTACTTAGTATAAAGCTTGATAGTAAATTTGTAATACATTAAAACTAAGTATTTAATTTAAACTAGAAATTCAATTTAAATGAAAAAAATTACAAAGTAAGGAGTGAATGAATGTTATATTTTATTGATTGTAAAATGATCCAAACTTTATAATGTACATGAATGAAAAATCTACAAACTTTGCATCATTTTTTCCAACTCATCCATTTAATATTAACGGAAACTGGCATAGGATAGTCAAAATCAATAGGGGAAAAATTATGCGTTGGACTTGATTGTGTTGAGTTCTCCCTTGAAGTTGTAATTTCTTCAAGATTTTGTTCGTCTTTTGGCTCCATCTCCATTCCTTGATTTCTTCGTCCCGCTCTAATCCAATCTCTAAGGCAAAATAGAACATTCATAGCATTGTTTCCCAATAAGTGTCGGTTGTCTCCAAGCTGTTGTCGTCCCTGACTAAAAGCGTTCGCCGATGCAACGATTGACATTGGAACATTCAATATATCTCTAGCTAATCTTGAAAGCATAGGATATTGTCTTTCGTTATTCTTCGACCAATCCAACGCGTTGATCCGTCATCTACAATCCTCTATCGGCGTTTGAAGATAATACTTAAGATCTTCCCGAGAAGTCGTTGTGTAAGTTTCCGCCTCAATACTGTTTCAAACATTTAAATCATAAAAGTGATCAGGAAAATCACTATGTGCCAGCCTTTTAGAAGATGATGGCTCCTCGGGAGGATGAGGAGCGACAGTTGAAGTAATATTTGTCGGTACAGCTAAAGCAAGTAAATCAGCATAATCGTTATATAATTTTTTTATGTAAATGTTCGCATCACTCATAGTTGTATACAAATCTGGTTGTTTTTGTTGTTCATCTTTAGATTCAGGTTCAGTATTTATCTCTAAGTTAGAATAAATAAGAGAACTAAAGTGGCGCATAGTATTATACTTCATGCATGGATTTAATATAGCACCAACCAAGTAAATAGAGGGAATCGAAAAAATATATTTTTTAAATTTAACAAACATAGCACCATCAACTTTTTTATTCTTATATTCTTTGAGCAGAGCAGAAATATCGGCTATATATGCTAAAATATTACAAACAGTATAATGATAAGCACCTGAAAATTCAACCGTAGCTATATAAAATTTTCTCAAAAACTTAACAAGATCATCAATTACAGCCCAATAAGAATCATGTAGCATACATTCAGCCGAAGCAGCAAATGAACCACAATATTGGTTAAAAGTTAGTGTAATAGAAACTCTATAAGCATGACAAGATTTTAAATAATCATACGTAGAATTACATCTAGTATCACATTCTTCAGGCATCAATATCGGTCTAAGTCCATTTTGTTTACATTTAACTTTAAATTCTCTAATTCTTTTTTTTTTCCGATTATTTCCTTGAATAAAGTCAACAACAAGCTAGATTTTTTTAATATAAAGCTCAAAAAATTCAAGACCATTTCTTACAATTAAATTATATATATGACAAACACACTTAACCTGAAATATTTCAGGTAACGGCGGAGAGAGATTAGCTTTTAACTTTTTAATTGCAGTTTTGTTGTTAGAAGCATTATCAAAAGCAATACATAAGACTTTCCTTTCAATGCCATAAAATTCTGCAACTTTACTAATCGATTCAGCAATAAATTCTCTAGTATGTCTACGATCTTCATCATACAAAAAAGCTAGAATACGTTTTTGGATAACAAAATTATTATCTATAAAGTGACAAGTAATAGTTAAATAATTATTTTTATTAACAGCACGACCAATATCAGAAGTTAGAGTCATTCTACATTGAATATTTTTTAACAATGTAGATAAATAATAAACATATTGTGAATGAAGTCTAAAAATATTGATCCGACAAGTACTTCTAGGAATACCATTAAACATAACATTATAAATTACTTGAATATAATGAATAAAAGCATCCGAAGAAGGAAAAGTGAAAGACAAACAACCCACAACTACCATTTTTGTTATTTTTTTCCGGTCCCTTAATTTATTATAATTCTTAATTAACTGATCGGTTGTTGGGTCCATTCTAGTTTGTGTTGGCCCACCAACAGCCTCACCACCTTTTGCAATAAATACCTCTATTTGGTGATTCTCTCTTATATGTCTCATTACCGTACCCGTACCCCCTTAATTGTCTCCTCTTTTATGCTCATATACTTGTTGACAAATATTGCATTGCACCTTAGTTTTTCCTTCTATATGTGTAAAATATTTTCATACAATGCTAGTTTTTCTATGAATTTTAGGGACAAAGGGAGGACGGGGAGGAAGATTAACCAATTCGGATCTAACATTAGCATTTTCTACTGCGGGTGTCTCACCAATTATTTCATCATCTTCATCTAAATTAACTGCATCTACTTCATTTTCTACTTCTATACCGTAATTTTTCTGAGCTTCTAAATAATCCACATCGTGAGCACCTACATTTACTTCTTCCTCAAAAGGTTGACTAAGTGGTACCTGAAGCACACAGGTATATCTACTACTTGAACTAGTTCACCTCTACCGCCACTAATTCGCTTTTTACTACCACTTCTGAAACAAAATTTTTTGACACTTTTACCGAAGTTTCTTTATTTATCCCTAATATAAATCAAACTAAAAGAATTCAAAATAAATAAAAATAATAAAATAAATATTCAACAATTAATATACTAATTAAAAATTAAAAGTAAGTGATTAAACGATAATACCAAATTTTGGAAGTATCCGAAAGTTGCAACTTTAGAAAACTTCCACTCGTATATGTAATCGTAAATTTAAAAAATAAAATTGAGCACTTTAAGAGATATATAGAATATTTGAGAGAGAATGAGATTTGAGAGAATGAAAATTGTGTGAAAAATAATTTGAAAGTGTAGGGTATTTATAGAAATTTTTTGTGGGTTTTAAAAAATATTTTAAATATTTT
>NC_061115.1:174918052-174927231 GCF_002878395.1 Capsicum annuum | reverse complement strand
CCATTCTTGTCATTAGACATACCCTCAAGTAGACACAAACCACCATTATCATCAAAGGGATCACAACTCAAGTTAACATAAGGATCAAACAATTCATCCCCATATTTATCACACAAAGGTGGGGTGCCATACAATGGATCATAATTAAAATCACTTTCACAAGAATAATCACTAATTGGATTTCTTAAACACTTAAGCAAATCAAAGTCATCATAACCCAATTGATCATTCTTTTTCAAAAGTAGGAGATCATCATCAAGAATAGGATGGTTAACATAATCTTTACTTAACCCTATATTCTTAATGGATTTCAAGAAATAGGGGAACAAGTGAATCTTAAGTATACCACCTTTCTTTTTAAACACATCATCTTGCACTTCACTAGGTGTCATGCAAGGATTGATCTCACTATTTTTACACAAGACATCTTGCTTTGAGAGAAATTCACTATTCAAAGGTAATGAGTTTAAGCATACATGTTCACTCTCACAAAGGCATATGTATTGCTTCACAACATTTTCATCCACATGATATGTTTGAGCAAAACTATCATTAAGGCCTTCATCACACAATATGCCCAAAGAGCTATCTCCATTCTCATAATCAACTCTATCAACATTATCACTAACTTTAGATTTACCAAACACACCACACACATGCTCAAGTAGTGGACTACATTCATGAGTAAGTTGATCATCATTCACATCCTCACTAGTTGTTGGCAACTCACATACCAACGTAGACTCACCTTGATTTTCACAAGGGTCACCTAGTATGTGAATAATCTTGTCACTTGATAATGGAACCTTATTCAAGTTATAAGTGCTAGCACTAGATGGACACAAATCATTCTTATGAAAAGAATCAATTTTGTTATCTAAAGGATCAACTAGTACTTGCGTACTTACAACAAGAGTTTGGTCCTTATGTAACCTAACAACACTAAGAGTATCACATAAGGAAGATTCATGCACTCCTTCTCTAGGTAAACCCAAAACTATACCCACTTGGCTACTACTACTAGCCACATCACCACAATTTAAGCTTAAAGGAGTATAGAGAGTAACATTGTTACCAAGATTTTCTTCATGGCAACCCATGTGTTCCTTTGAAAAGGAGTGATTGGAGTTTTTTTGACCTTCTTTGTGATCCAACCTTCCACTCATAGTAGATGTAATCCCTTTGAGCGACTTCACCCCCTTTCTAGTCTACCAAATTTCATTTTTATTCTTTTCATTTCACGGTTAAGGGTCTCAAGTCGAGCCAAGATAGCATTAGTGGCATTGTTGTCCAAGGCTTGGGAAGTTGAACCTTCGGCTTCCATAGCTATAGTACCTAAAAAAAGCAAAGAATAAACCTACAAAATGAACAAACAGGTTAGTTCAAATAATCTCACCACACTCACTCTCGATTTTTACCTCACACTTGGTTTCACAAGTGTTGAAAATCGGCTTGTACTTTGTGAGTGATTGAAGGATGAGTCTACTTTTATCCAAAATAGATTTTTGTTTGAGGTGACTCAAAGAAAAATTGCTTTCGGACTTGAACCAACAAAATACTATGAGTTGCAAAATGAGAAAAGCACAAAAAGAACGTTAATACGAAATAAAGGACACTAAAACTAATTCATAATCTAGTAGGTAGTTACTAGTTTGCTAATTAGTGATAGAATCAACACAAAAGAAACTAGAAACAACAATTAGAAACTAGGAAATCTAAATTAGAGCTCAATTTGGTTGTTCACCTATTTGATGAAGTGTCACTATGTGATTGGTTGTTGATTTTGCAACATTTTCCAAACTTCAAACTTGTGTTTCGGCCAATTATCCACTTATGAGAGTGTATTGAACGAAATTGGGGGGAAATGGAGGGTTTGGAGCCCCTTTTCAAGTTCAAATAGACTTGAAATCAATTGGTCCCCCCCACTTGTACTTTCAATTGTACTTTGATATTCCCTTTCTTCCTTCTTCTTTGAAAGACATAGAATATGCTAGAGAATATTCTTTGTACAAACAAATTGTACACTCTCTTTCTTTCTTTTTGTGGATCTAATACCCTCTTTGAATATTTTTCTCCAACAAGATATGAAGATGATGAAGAACAATATGAATATTCAAGAGTTGACCAAAGTTTGACCATAAGGCAAATGAACCGCAACTTCAAATTTTCGTTTAGATCTAGGTTCCCTTTGCCAAGCCAAGCACAACCAACAATAAATTAGCAACAACACGCCACAAACAAGATAGTCAACATGATATCCCACCTCAAAAAACTTCAAACATGCCTCAACAACGGTGGAATGACTCAAAATCAACCAAATCTTGCTTAAAATTTAGATCTAGACCCTTTTAGTAGTAGTCAGCAAGGATCTAGCACTAGAAACTATCAAAACAAACTAAAACATAGTAGATCTAGGTTGTAAGTTTAGGATCTACTACTCAAACACAATACAATTTTTTTATGTATTTTTGGATTTCTTAACTCTTTTTGTGAAGATTTTCTTAAGATCCAAGACTTAGAGTTATGGGAACAACTCTAATACACGACTCTAATACCAAATGATAAGGAAAACACTATGAAAACCAAAAACTAACCTAAAGAAGAGGAGATGAAGTAGAAAAGACACACAAACAATCACCACACATGGATTCATAATAATAAAACAAGATAGATTGAACAAAAAGAAAAATGATAGTAGTGAGACATAAACATTTTCCAATGATAGAAACCAAGGTGTATATTAAACACCAACCAAGGTGTATATTAAACACCAAGACCTACTATAACCAATAAACGTAAAACCACACTCTTAGGTTGACACAAAAGGGATTCAACTCCTCAAGCACCAACCTTTACAAGCCAAAATGTCAACAAGAGTGATTCTACACTCAAACTTGACCCTAGTTTCAGATTCTACTCTTAAGGAGGAGGAATATAAACTACAATATGAGTTCTCCCAATAATTCATCAAAATCTCATGAAAAATAAGCCTAAAGAGTCTATTTATAGCTTATTACATACAAGACCAAAATACCCTTAATGAAAAGACGCTTCTATGGAGTGTAAAGAAAAGGCACAAAAAGACCATTACACCCTTAATAAGAGGGGCAGTCATGGAGTGCTTCAAGAGCTCTTCTTCACACTTCCACTTATGTAATTCCTTGTGTCATTTTGGCCTTCACAATTATTCTTCATCACTTAAAAATCGTGGGCATCTCATCAAGGCAAGCTTCCAAGAAATCTTTCACCCACGGCATGGCACTATGGAGTGCCTAAAATGGTCTCCCCATGCATGCTCTTTTCCCCTCAATGTGTCCATAACTGGATTCTTTGCGTGTTGGCCTCGAATGATGTATTCAAAATCTAGGATGGCCATTTATCTCATATCAGTGGAAAACCTTGATAAGTAAGCCTCTCACCCAAACTGATACACACGGTGAAAAAAGATAGAAATGTACCCAAGGTAAGGCTTCTAGAACGAATCTGAATCATATAGATAGAATAAAAATGGAAAGAATAAAATCAACACATGCAGCCATAACTCCCAAAACCTGGTGTCAACAGTATAAGAACTACCAATACAATCCTAAAGTCAAATATATCAAAAAATAACCACAAAGAAAAATATATGTCTCCGAACAGTAATAAAGCCATAACTAATACAAAAAGATAGAGGTGAAATTCGGATGTATGAATGTCCAACCGCTACCCTGGGAAAACTGAAGGTGCTCGAAATCAACCAATCTGAGATGCACTCAAGCTAGGTACTGCACCCAAAGGGCGCAATAAGAATGAGTACGGTTTACTTGTGCTTAGTAGGTATCATAGGCTGACCAAATATAGGGATACAAATATACACAATACCACATATAAGTAGGACAAAAGAGGGACATGTATAATCAACATCATCGAGTATAGTTAAAGGAAAATAGAACTATTAGACGTTAACAAGTCAAGATATAGAACAAATAAGTAGATGAAAAGTCAATATGATAATTCAAACACAACATAAATGTAATAAAGCTTGTGCAATGTATATGATGATGATAGTGATGATGATGATGATGGTGGTGGTGGTGCATGGGATTGGCATACAACTTTGAGTTTGGCACACAGCCTCAAGTTTGGCACATAGCCTCAAGTTTGGCACACAGCCTTAAGTTTGGCACAAAGCCTCAAGATCAAATATCCACAACTCTTCTCCAATATCCGATACCAATATCCAGTATTTCAGTGTTTCTAGTATTTCCAAAGCACATACATAACAAAGACACTAATCAAGTACACATACATGACAACAAGTATATGTAAAGCCATAAAACAAACAAGTGAAATGATGCGTATGATGACATGAGAATGATGATGCAATGTTCACAACCATTCAAAATGAGTATTTCCACAACCAATCCACATGAGGTATTTTTACAACCAATCCATATGATGTATTTCCACAAGCAACCACAATGTTACAATTCCACAACTACGTGAGCCAATATCCACTCATTACTTATGTTTTATCCATGAATTTCCACACGTCTCATACCAACAAGTAAGAATATATCACAATACATAAATGGTACCATTTTAGGTATTTTAATAATATAATACAGTTATTCACATGTATTCAGGGCTATCAACATCATATAGGACTCCACATAGT
Source organism: Capsicum annuum (assembly GCF_002878395.1). Classification (NCBI taxonomy): domain Eukaryota; kingdom Viridiplantae; phylum Streptophyta; class Magnoliopsida; order Solanales; family Solanaceae; genus Capsicum; species Capsicum annuum. The sequence continues at coordinate 174,922,571 of NC_061115.1, read as the reverse complement.
CACACGCATCACATAATATCTCAATTTTGACAATAACATCACATATGGGCCCCCACATGGGCACACCACATATGTAATAATTTTTTATAGTTAGTTCTCATTCTTAACATGCATTTTATACTATCATTTACTACCCAACTCAATCTATAAAAGTTAAGTCATAACCTATCTCAAAGCCAAAACCGATCTGCTACACTTCGAACCCATGACCTTGCTTTCTATAAATGATCCCGAGCTCCTCTAAAAATATCAAATATGAATCTACGTGTCAAAACAAAACCAATGACACACATATTGACTACTTTTGGTTCGAAAAAAAATGGATCCTCAAAATGGATTTTCAAAAAAGAAGTGCAAAATTATAACTTTACTTTAAAAATGCATTTCCCATATTTTTAGGAATTCACGGCTGAAAATCCAAGTCAAATCAAGTCAAAAATGAGGTTCAAATCGAACAAAAATATTTTAAAGCTTTACAGGGTAAAATCTTTGATATCCGGGTTAAAATCAAGAATTAGAGTTGTTTTGAAGGTTAAATTGATGAAAAACTAGTAATTATAACATAAAAATATTATTCAAGTGAAAAGGGGTGAAATTGGGGTTTAAAATCAAGTCATAAGATTTTTGGGGGTTTGGAGAAATTAATTAAGAAATTACTAAGAAAAGGGTGAATTCTTACCTTAAATCCGTAATGAAACTAATAAATAGATGTTAATCTGGCTCCCCAAGCTCCCACAAACTTTACTTTTAAGCTCCCACACTATTTTAGGGTTTGACTCTAAATAGGCAAGATGAAAAATGAACAAAATGGCCAAAAAGAGGGGAAAATCTGCAATGTATAGCAGAAAATCTGCTATAGCATCAGTTTTTTTTAAAGTCAATTCGGACTTCAATGGGGTGCCCGAGATTCGTTCGGAGTCCGATATATGCAAACAAACTATGCAACCATACTAAATTTGATGTTTCGGATGTGTTGGTGAATTTGTATTTTTTTAAAAATATTATTTCAAAAAGTTGATCCCCGAAATCCGAAATCGCAATTTTTCAAATCGATAATCAAAATGAGATTTAAAAGCCATAAAATCACACCAAATATCTTACCCTCCTAAAATCAATACATATTTCGGATTCGCTGGCAAAGTCGGATTTTCCATCCGAGGTCGTTTCGATCAAATGTGGGTCTTAGATCCATATTTTCAATTTTTCAACTTTTCGACCAATAGGTCGAAATGAGCTTGAATGCACTAAGACCCAAACCAAAGATCTACCTAGCCTAAAATCTATATGTTGGAGCTGTCGGCGCTCTCCGTTCATCCATCCGTCGCACGAATCAAAAGATATCCACATAAATCCAAAATAAGGCTCTCGAAGCCATAAAAAATATAATATTGCATAAATGGTACCAAAATATATTGAAAACCATGACAATCACCCCACACACACTAGAAATACCATAATGCAACTACGGGGAGGGGTAAGACAGTCAAATCACGCAAAAAAAGATAATTCATATATTTCAACAAAAAGTTGGTCGTTACATATCCACCACTAAAAACCTAGTTCATCCTCGAACTAAAGGCAAATGAAATTCCTAAATCAACAAAGAGTTGGGTATAAGAACTACGCATATCTGACTCAACCTCCCAAGTAGCCTTATCTACAGGCCGATGTTGCCACTGGACCTTAACAACAGAGATCACTCTAAAGCGCAACAGCCTAACATCCCTAGCCAAAATAGAGACCAACTCCGCAGTAAAGGATAACCGCTCATCTAATTGAACTGACTCCTAACAAATAATATTAGACGCATAGGATGTAACGACGAAGCATGGAAATATGAAAAACTGGATGAACAACTAGGAGATCAGGGAGAAAAACCAACTCATAATCCACATCACCAATAGTTCGAATAATCTCAAATGGACCAATATACCTGGGGCTAAGCTTTCCCCTCTTCCCACACCTCATCACATCCTTCATGGGTGAAACTCAAAGAAAAACATGATCGCCAATGCCAAATCTTAAGGCACGAAGTCTACGATCAGCATAGCACTTCTGCCTACTTTGAGCCGCTCTAAGTCTATCCTGAATGACCCAGACTCTATCCAAAGACTCACGAATAAAGTTCGTACCTCAAGGTTTCACCTCTGAAACATCAAATCAACCCAATGGAGAGCGACAACATCTATCATACAATGCCTTAAAAAGGTTCCATATCAATACTGGAATGGTTGTTGTTATTATATGCAAACTCTACTAAAGCCAAATATTGCTTCCACTGGCCACCAAAATCCATCACGCATGCACAGAGCATATCCTTCAAAACCTGAATAGTCCCCTCTGACTGACTGTCAGTCTGGGGTAAAATATCATGCTAAGATCAACCTGGGTACCCAACTCATCCTGAAAAGTCTTCCAAAAGTGAGATGTGAATACAGAACCTCGATCTGAAATAATGGACACCGACACACCATACAGACGTACAATCTCACGAATGTAGATATGGGCCAATCTCTCAGCAATAAATGAGACCTGAATCAGAATAAAATAAGTTGACTTGGTTAATCGATCCACGATGACCCAAACACTATCAGAACCATGAGATGTACAAGGCAAACTAATCATAAATTCCATGGTGATCCATTTCCACTTTCACTAGGGAAATGGTAACCTCTGAAGCAACCCACCAGTCCTTATATGCTCGGCCTTCACCTACTGACAACATAGACAATGAGCCATAAATTCTGCCATATCTCGCCTTATACCACCCCACCAGTAATGTTGCCTCAAATTATGATACATCCTAGTCACACCTAGATGAATAGAATATTTGGAATAATGGGCCTCCTCCAAGATCAAACAAATCCAAACACTCACTCTCGGTACACAAACTTAGCCCCCAATCCTTAAAACTCCATCTGAATCAAGTGAGGCTTCTTTGGTCTCTCCACTCAATGCCTTATCTCAAATTAACCTCAATCCAACATCATCAAACTGATGAGCTCGAATCTACTCTATCAAAGAAGATCTAACCTCCACAAATGCCAAAACACGCTCAGGTGTCGAAATATCAAGCCTAACCACCTGGTTAGATAAAGAATGAACCTCTAAGGTTAAAGGCCTCTCTTGGGTCAAAAGATATGCCAAGCTACCCATGTTAGTCGACTTCTGGCTCAAGGCATCCGCAACTACATTAGCCTTGCCCAGATGGTAGAGAATAGTCAAGTCATAATCCTTAAGCAACTCCAGCTAACGGTACTTCCTCATATTAAGATCTCGCTAGGTGAAGAAGTACTGAAGGCTACGACAATCTGAGAAGATCTCACAAAATACTCCATACAAGTAGTGCCTCCATAAATTCAAGTCAAATACCACTACGCACAACTTCATATCATGGGTAGGATAATTCTTCTTATGAGGCTTCAACTGATGAGACATATAATCAATCACCTTGCCCTCCTGCATCAACACCGCACCCAATCCAACACCTAAGGCATCATAAAACATGATAAATCCCACACCCTTCTTAGGCCAAGCCAATATAGAAGCTGAAGTCAAAAAATTCTTTAGCTTTTGAAATCTCACCTCACAAACATCGAACCACTAAAAAGAAATCTCCATCTGAGTCAACTTAGTCAAAGGAGCTGCAATAAAAGAGAAACCTTCAACAAAACATCAATATTAACCTGCTAAGATAATAAAACTCCAAATCTCGATGGGCGAAGTAGGTCTAGCCCAATCATAAACCACAACAATCTGGCTGGATCAACCATAATACCTTCCTTAGTGACCATATAACCCAAGAAAAAAATAGACTCCAACTAAAACTCGTACTATAGAACTTCGCATACAACTTCTCATCCCTCAATCTCTAAAGCACGATCCGTAAATGCTCTTCATGCTCAACCTCACTCTTTGAATGAACCAAGATATCATCTATAAATATAATAATAAAGAAGTTGAGATATGATCAGAATACCCAGTTTATCAACTCCATAAACACAATAAGGGCATTGGTCAACCCAAAGGACATGACCAAGAACTCATAATGACTATATCAAGTTCGAAATTCTATTTTTAGAAAATACAAAGCTCTAATCATTAACTGGTGATAGCCTGACCTCAAATCAATCTTTAAAAATACCGCAACACTTTGAAGTTGATCAAATAAATCATCATGCGAGAAAGAGGACACTTATTCTTAACTGTCACCTCATTTAACTACTAATAGTGAATAGACATCCGTATAGACCCATCCTTATTCTTCACAAACAAGATAGGTGCACCCCAAGGTGAAACATTAGATTAGATAAATCCTTTATCCAGTAACTCCTGCAACTGATCCTTCAGTTTCTTCAACTCTGTTGGACCCATCCTATAAGGAGGAATAGAAATGGGCTTGGTGCCCGGCTCAATATCAATAGCAAATCAATATCTAGATCCGGAGGCATACCAGGCAAGTCCATAGGGAACACATCCATAAACTCAAGAACAACACGAACAAAATCCAAGAAAAGAG
>NC_061115.1:174786154-174915052 GCF_002878395.1 Capsicum annuum | reverse complement strand
CAAAAGAGGGACATGTATAATCAAGATCATCAAGTATAGTTAAAGGATGATAGAACAATTAGATGTTAACAAGTTAAGATATTGGACAAATAGGTAGATAAGAAGTTAATATGGCAATTCAAACACAACATAAACACAATAAATTGGGTGCAATATATATGATAATGATAATGATAATGATAATGATGAAGACAATGATGGTGATGGTGCATGGAATTTGCACACAACCTTGAGTTTGGAACATAGTCCTAAGTTTGGCACACGGTCCTAAGATCACCAATATCCATAACTCTTATCTGGCATAATCATTCAGAGATGGTCCATAAATCTAATATCCGATACCAATATTCAGTATTTTAGTATTTTCAGTATTTTTAAAGCACATATAACATAAGACATAAATCAAGTACACATACATTACAACAAGTATATGTAAAGCAATAAAACAAACAAGTGAAATGATGGTATAGTGACATGAGAATGACGATGCAATGTTCACAACCATTCAAAATGAGTATTTTCACAACCAATCCACATGATGTATTTCTACAAGCAATTCACATGATGTATTTCCACAACCAACCACAATGTTATAATTCCACAACCACGTAAGTCAATATCCACTCATTACTTTTGTTTCATTCATAAATTTTCACATGTCTCATATACCAACAAGTAAGAATATATCACAATATACCAATAGTACCATTTTAGGTATTTCAATAAGACAATATAGTTATTCACATGTATTTAGGGCTATCAACGTCCATAGGGCTCCACATAGTCATACATATATAATATCTCAATTTCGACAATTACATCACATATGGGCCCCCACACGGGCACAACACATATGTAGCTATTTTCATTAATAGTTCCTACCCTTAACATGCATTTTGTACCATCATTTACTATCCAAGTCAGTCTAAAAGAGTTAAGAGATAACCTACCTCAAAAGCCGAAATTGGTCCGCTACACTTCGAACCCATGATATTACTTTCGATGAACAATCTTGAACTCCTCTAAAAACATCAAATATAAAATATACGCATCAAAACAAAACAAACAACACCCATATTGACTACTTTTGGTTCGAGGCAAAATGGATCCCCAAAATGGGTCTTCGAAAAAGATGGGCAAAATTGTAATTTTACTTCAAAATGCATTCTCTATATTTGAGAATTTGCCGCTGAAAACCCAAGTCAAATCGAGTCAAAAACAAGATTCAAATCGAAGAAAAACTATTTTTAAGCTTTACCGGTTTAGAATCAAGAATGAGAGTTGTTTTGAAGGTTAAATTGATGAAAAACTAGTAATTATAAGATAAAAACATTATTCAAGTGAAAAGGAGTGAAATTGGGGTTTAAAATCAACCCCTAAGATTTTTTGAGATTTTAAAAATTAATCAAGAAATTACTAAGGGTGAATTCTTACCTCAAATCCATAATATAGACAAGATAGATGTTAATCTAGCTTCCCAAGCTCCCACAAACTTTACTTTTAAGATCTCACACTATTTTAGATTTAAATCTCAAAAGGAAAGATGAAAAATGAGCAAAATAGCCAAAAAGAGGGGAAAATTTGCAAGTTATAGCAGAAAATCTGCTATAGGAGCAGTTTTTTTTTTAAAGTCAATCTGGACTTCAATGGGGTGCCCGGGATTTGTTCAGAGTCCGATGCAAATGAACTGTACAACCATACTAAATTTGATGTTCTGAACACATTGGCGAAGTCTTTTAAAAAAATCATCATTTTCAAAAAGTTGACCCCCGAAACTTGAAATCGCAATTTTCCAAACCAATGGTCGAAATGAGATTTAAAAGCTATAAAATCACACCAAACATCTTACCACCTTAAAATTGATATTTTAGATCTGCTGGAGAAGTCAGATTTTTCATTCGAGGTCATATCGACCAAATGTGGGCCCCATACTCATATTTCTAATTTTTCAACTTTTCGACCAATAGGCCGAAATGTGCTCGGGTGCACCGAGACCCGAACCAAAGATTAACCTCGCCTAAAATTGATATTCTAGAGCTGTTGGCGCTGTCCGTTCAGTCATCCGTCGCACGAATCAAATGATATCCACATAAGTCCAAAATAAGGCTCTCAAAACCATCAAAAACCACAATATCACATTAATGGTACTAAAATGCATCAAAAACCATTTCAATCACCCCCACACCTCAGAAATACCATAATGCAATCATGGAGAGGGAAAAATAGTCAAATTACACAAAAAAATATATTTCATATATTTCATCAAAAAGTTGGTCATTACAATGTGTTCCAATTAAACGATTTCTAACGAGTAACGCAAGTTCATCCATCACTACCATCATTACTCGAAGTAAAAGATCTTTTAACACATTAAAATATCATTAAGTTGCGAAAGCAATCTCCTCTTTGAGTCCTGAGGAAACGTGATCAACATTTGATCTAGCTTCAACTTTTATCGTTGAGAACCAGAGTGCATTGACTGAAAATCATTTCACCATCATATATCAGAAGAATCGTAGGATATATGCATATTTGATATAATATGGAAAAAACCACCATCATACAAAGAATCACATGCATTCTCATTTACGCATATGTACGTATGAAATATGTTAAAAGTCACATATTGGCATACCTATGCATTATATTAACAAACATAATAACAGAGAAGTATAATGTAGAGCAACATGTATCGAGATGGATAGATATTAACCTGAAATTGCTACGATAAATATGACGACAAGCTTAATTGCAATATACATCTTGATCATGTTCTTGCTCTTATATCATTTAGTTTGCTTCTATTATGATTTATGTCATTTTTTCTAATTTATAAGATTAATCTAACTCACGTGTCCTTAAGCTCAACTGTACCGTTTTACAAGTAACATTAATAATTTACAAAAGTATAATGTAGAACGAGTTAGAGATGGATACTAACTTGAAATTGCTACGATACATATGGCGATAAGCTTAAGTAACGCCATGCTATGAATTAACGGCATGCTATGGATTGTACTTCACGTTTTATGAAAGTTTTCTTGTGTGAGCATCTCATTACTCTTCGATTACACTAATTTATAGATCTTGAAAGCTCTAACATATACTATATAATAACTTCTATTTGTTATATCACAAAAATAGTAAGTTGACTTGATTTCAGATCCACTTTATTTGTAAGATGCATGTGTGAAAAAGAAAAAGAAATTTCAGAACAATCTAGAGCATATTACGATATGAAAAATCAAGATTCTGTTAACTCTGAAGGATTTAGGAGGATACAAAAGATGAAGAATATAAATAGGCTAACTCTGAAGAACATGAGAAATTAAGATTGTTGCTCTAATCCAAAAAAAAAAAAAAAAGAGTTTCCTTTCCATTCCTCATCTTTTTCTTTAATATTTACCTTCTTAGCAATATCATCAAAGTAAGAGAAGCCTAGTAATTACTTACCATCCAATTTAACTTATTACGATTAAGTGATTTAATAAAATTAAAATATGCATTAACTGACAATGTTTAAGTAACAAAAGTGTACTTATCAAGTTTTTCTTTAATATTACCTTCTTAGCAATATCATTAAAGTAAAAGAAGCCTAGTCGTAAATGCTTATCATCCAATTTAACTTATTATGATTAAGTGATTTAATAAAATGAAAATATGCATTAACTTACAATGGTTAACTAACACAAGCGTACGTCCACACAGATTTATTATTTGGTATGAGCACCTAGTGCGGATAAGTTTTTACAAAAAAAAAAAAAAGCCTCACTTTATTCACATTATAATTTATAAATAGTGGACCCGAGATAGATAGCATAAAGGAAAAATTTTCCGTTTAACTGAAGTTTGTTCTATGCAACACTCCATGGACACTATAGCGTTCTGCTTTCTTGGTAGATTTATTTAGCTCTTACTATTATTTATTTATTTTTGTTTAATCATTCAATATTCAAAGCTTATTGACTGACTAATTTAAAATCACATCAGGTAAGTTCATTAAGGAGGTTAAATACTCCCTACCAAAAGTTTTTTGTTTTCCTAACTTAAATAAAAACTTCTCATTAAAAGTGAAAGTGAATTCTAGATTACAATCATTTCAGTATATACCGCGATGGTGTTAGCATTATTCACCAATCAGATTGATCTTTTTCATACATAGAACTCCCGTGAGAAGGTGCGAAGGGACTAATTAATGGACTATTTGCTGATATTGCAAATCCACAAAATTATATTTGTCATGCACTAATTTAGATTTCCTGATGATAACCATTCAGCATTCAAAACATACTTTTCAAGGTTATCAATGAGCTTTTCAAACCTCTTGATTAGGTCCTTCATAGAGGAGAAATGAGCAGATTGAACTGGATGGAATGGACTAAGATAGACACAAGAAAGTGGGGAGAGTTGAGAAAAGAGACACTTTGGACAACTTATTTTGATGGAATGAACTAAGATAGACACAAGAAAGTGGGGAGAGTTGAGAAAAGAGACACTTTGGACAACTTATTTTGACAAAGAGAGACACTAGTCTTGAAAAATTGGAAAAAGAGACACCCTAATAGGTTCATAAAAAAAGTGTCAATCCTAGCATACAAGTTTAAAAACGTGCACTTTAGTCCCACTCCCATTTCAGCTCCTATGTTTTAGAAACTATACTTTAGCCTATGTCCAAAAATATAAATATTAGATATTTGATTAAAAAATAAAATCTCAAGCTTCTCAACCAAGCTCCACTACTAACCACTATTTTTTTTTATTTTCCCGTAATTTTTTGATCATTTCTCAACTATTTTTCATTGATTTTTCTGGCATCTATTGGAAAGTGACATTACCTAGCTCCATTATTTTAAGCCATTTTCTCATATTTTTATCCCCATATTTTCATTCAAATAGCTTGAAAATCAGTCCTACATTTTGAAATCGATTCTAGGCTCAATAATAACATTCCAACACTCCTTAGTTTGTTTCTACGCTCTAATCTTTTGCATTATTTCAGTGGTTGTTGGAAAAGCTGATATCACGTACTGTATGCAAAGCAGCTAAGAAGAAGACGGCAATAATCTATTAAGTCTAGGATCATAAACCACTATTTGGATCTATTAAAGACTATCATCGAGGTATATTATGTCTATTATAAAATACATGGTTGTTGGTGGTGAATTTTGGGTGAATGGGAGGAGACTCCTAAATGTTGGATTTGAAAAACCATGTCTAAGGAGACAGTGTCCATTGCCCTTTGTCTCAATGGTTCATACACCGATATGGTTAAAATCGTAATGGAGAGCGGAGAATTAAGTTGTGATCCAAGTGATGTGGTCATTAGTTACTTGATGAACGGGAGGGAAAAAATCTATCCAAAGTTTATAAAGACTGATAGACACGTGAAATTGTACATGTTTTGCGTTGATTTCGATGATTCCAGACCTATATTGCAGGTTAAAGTTGTTAAAAGGTCTCGGGAACAAGCTTCCACATCAGCCCCACCCCCACCCCCACCCCTGATATTGGATGATAGCTCAATGTAATACGAGTGCATGGGTGGTCATGAATGGGATAATTCTAAAGAATTTGAAGAAGAGAAGTATGAAGGAGGTGAGAAGTGGTAATCTAGACCATAAAGCAAGTTACTCTTTCTCGGATGACACCGATCTTTGTGTAGGACAAACATTCAAGGACAAGAAAATGTTCAACCTTTTCTTGAAGAAGGCGTCGGTGACAAAGTCTTTCAATTACACAACGGAGAAGACTTGTATGAAATACTACAAGGTGAGGTGTGTAGATCCTACCTGGCGGTGGATGGTACGTGCAGGTGAGAACGGAGCATCGGGTAGGCTTCAAATCTACAAGTACGTGGTGAGCATAGTTATAACGTTGAACATATCACGAGAAAGCACAAGAATGTCACCATGGACTTCATTGCCTTACTTTGTTTGAACTTTTTCATCAATAACAAAGGTATAAGCCCGAGAGAGATCGAGAGAATCATATTTAGGGAGCTACATTGCAGGCCGAGCTGTTAGAAGTGTTGGATGGCAGGCTTCATTACAAAGAACATAGTTTGATGAACACCCAAGCACGGATATGCAGTGTTGCTTGCTTCTTTATATATTTTTAACGGCCTCAATTCCAGATCTATAAATTCTTTTATGGTCAAATAAGAGTCGAGCAATTTTTTGTACTACTTTATGGAGTTTGAGGCTTTCATCTATGGATATGCACATATGAGAAAGGTCATTGTCGTTGATGAAATGCATTTGTCCAGCAAGTACGAGGGTGTGTTTCTGTCCACCATCATACAAGATACACAGAAGCATATTTATCCCTTAGTGTATTATGTGGTGGACAAAGAAAATGATGTGTCATGGGGAATCTTCTTCGAGAAGCTTAAGTTCATGGTCGTTGGCATACCAAAATTGTGCGTTATCTCTAATAGACACGTAACCATAGCCAACAACCTCATAAACCATTATCCACTTGCACATCATGGTGTTTGTATGTGGCATCTAGGTGATAATATTTGAAAGAATCACCATTGTGGAGATTATCTCCATGTGTTCTATCATGCGGCCAAGGCATACACGTTCGATGAATTTAATGACTACTTCAACATCCTTAAAGAAAATGCCCCAACGCTGCAGCTTGCTTCGAGCATGACGTTGAATTTGAAAAGGGGAGAAGGGCTCATTTTCCAGGAAATAGATTCAACGTCATGACCACAAACATCGCCGAGTCGCTCAACACAATGTTGCTCGATGAAAGAGAGTATACAGTGGTCGCCATCTTTAATTTAATTGTATATAGGTTGGCAAAATATTTAGGAAGAGATATACGAAGGTGAACAATTCAAGGAATACATTCGTTCCCAAAGCCGAGAAGATCTTAACAAAAAACATGACCGAGGGCGACATATTGTATGTGAACAACATAAACTAAAGTACTGAAGAATTCACCATGCTTGGTTGTGGTCCTTCTGCCAAAGTTAATCTATTGAAAAGGTCTTTTTCTTGCAAGAAGTGTGACTTGATGAAATTTCCATGTGCTCATGTAATGGAAGCTTTGCATTTGAAGCACGGTGATGATTACGGTAGTAGCATTTACGACTAAACCTCACCCATAAATTTGAAAGAGTCATACAACCTTGCATACTTGGAACCTATTTGTACAATACCTCTAGAGTTAGAATGGAGCATGGGGCGAAAGTATCTAGCAATGTATGTTCTTCCACCCAATTTCAATCCCAAACTAGGGAAGAAGAGGGTGAAAAGCGTTAAGGACGTGTTGGAGTCTTCAAGGCCCAAGAAAAGAAGCAAGTTCTCCAAGTGCAACAGATCGAGACATAAGAGAACAATATTTAGCCTTAATGTAGGAAGATAGGATTGGCATTGTATCTTCTTTTTGTATTGTCAAATGCACTAGAAAAGTTGTAATGTCTTCTGTTAGTATTCTATTTTCAAAGGTAATGAAGTGCAGTCAAAATCGACTTTTTTGTTGTATATTATCGATCTCAATTCATTTATTATATATTATGTACTAATTAGATTATACTCTCTAATCATTGACTAGCCTCATAATATATAATAAATCTATGTTTATTCTATAGAGTAATATTTAATACGTAGTGTCTAATAAACCTTTCAAGTTGTCTATTAACGAAACCCTTTTTTCATACATTGAACAATTCAAAGTAATAATGACGCTTTGAAAAAAGTATCATTTTGAAAAGATCGATCCTAAATTATTTATTAAATATTATGTATAAAATTGACTATACGCATTAGTCATTGTCTAGCCTCATAATATATAATAAATCTAAGTGTGGTCTATAGAGTAAAGATAAAAATATGTAGTAAATAATAAACATTTCAAATAGTCTGTTAACGAAACCATTTTTTTCATACACTACACATTTCAAAGTAATAATGATGCTTCAAAAAAGGATTCGTTTTGAAATGACTCGACAGCCGCGACTTTTCATTACCCATTCTCACACACCCTTTCACTTTTCTTCAACACGTGTCTAGCATCTATTGGTCAATTTTTTCTCCTCTGGTCTATTTAAAGTGGATACCAGTCAATTGTAGACCCACTACATCTACATCACTAAGTAAGAAACTAGAGAATAGAAATGGCAAGAAGAAGGTATAATCTCCATCCCATGAGAAGGATAGCCACAACGCCCAATCAGGATTTACTCCCACTGAGGAGTGATCTAGAGTTTTTGTTCCAGGTTCTTTCCACTGATCAGCGGCAGATTGACATGGAGCTCCATTGAATAGCTCGTTTCTATCGGGCCATAGCAGAGAGGCTTCATTTGAACTCCAAAGACCTCATCACCCCCTACTCCCCCTAGTGCAGTGTAGTTTAGTTTAGTGTAGTTCATTGAGGAATCTTTCATGGTGGCTCCATTTTGTAAATAAAAGCTTCCTTTTTGGCCTTTTTCAATGGTATTTTGTCCCAATATTAATATATGTAATTGCAATTAGCTTTCTAATGAAAATCTTCCATTTCTCTATGACTTTGTGTTTAATTTATCTTCGGCATTGTCTTAAATTTCTTGTTTTTTGTCCCTATATTTCAGTAATAGTCATTTCTGATAATGAATATTTATGTCTTACATAATCGATCAGTACGTTAATGTTTATGTCTTCTATAATCTATTAGTAAAGTTTACTATAGACCCTTTCATTGTATAGCCTAAAAGGCCTATAATTTTGAACAAAGACTAAAGAATGTTTATTTAATGTTAATAACGATAATATTGAAGAAACACTAGACTATGCGAATTATTTATTATATACTGATGTCGTTGTTGATTCTTTAATGTATAGATAGATTATCGATTCAACAATAAGTCGATTATTGACCAATGCATTGGTTTTTAATAAACTTACTGAATATATGGACAAGTTAAAATAATGACAAAAGGAGAAATTAAATTAAATAAAATAAAAGTATGCCAATTAACACCATTCAAACATTTTAAAGCAATTTAGATACATCAATTGTGACACCCAATCACTTTTTAACGTGATCAAGTGTTATCTAAGGCATGCTATAGTCGTAGATCAATGAGATAGGACTAAAAAATGGAAAAATAAAATAAAATAAAATAAATATGAATCATCCAAGCACTAAAGAATAACTAGATATCATGACATGAGATTAGACGTGTGTAATGAGCATAAAGAAGAGTGATGGTTATGACTTATGGTTGTTTATGGGACAAGTAACATTTGAGAGAAAGTAGTCCTTCTCAATGCAGGTGTTTGTTCTGAGTAATTGGTTGTTACTGCCATTTCTCTCCTGTAACGCCCCAAAAATGGTCCCGAGATGTCACACGGTGCTTAGGACTACAAGTGATCCCAAGCTAACCCTTTTACTGGCATAACTTATAAGCAACTGAATAAATATGTATAAAATGATAGAATTTGTGAAATTACAATACTGATGCAACTTTTACATTATGATAAAGTCTAAAAAGAGAGATTGAATTTACATAACTGACTCTAACTGACGTCTATGAATCCTCTACTATACTGACTATAGATAGCTAGGACGCGACCCCAACTACCACTAATCAATACATAGGAGTAGGAAAGTAAAGTATATAAATAACATCTAACTAAGTCTCCGAAGTAGGAGGACTCATTATCTGCTGGCTGGAATCTGCAACTGTCTGATTCTGACTGTACATACCACAACTTGTACCTATATTATAAGACAATGTAGCACATAGACGTATATGTGGATCAGTACTTTGAGAATGTACTGAGTATATGGAGGTGAATGAATAAGTAAAACATTATCATCACAAATTACAAAATCATGCATGCTAAATGTAAATGACTCACATAGGCTTGAGTAAATATGAAATCTGAAGATCATAAGTCATAAATAATAAAGCATATACTATAAATCTTGTGAGCCATTACACTTCGTTCTGAAATCTGCATTCTGTTCTTAATCTCAAATCATATAGTCTGAGTGAAATCTGAAAACTTATTCTAAAAATCTTTACTGTTAGGGAGGTTCTCTTAACCGACATAAACCATATGAGCAACATGGAGTCTAACGTTTTGATCTCCTAAGGAAGAAACCTCACGTTGGGGAGATGTGTCATACTTTTTCCAAGGAGTAAAACTTAATCTAGGTGATCGATCACAAGCTAAATCTGTCATCCATATAAAAATGGGAATAATCTCAATCAGTAACTACGTTGGCTTGTAGTCCTGTGGAAGATAGGGCATGCTAATTCCACACTTCTCGCTCGGTGCTAAATACTACTCCCTCATAAATCTGTATGCTCACATCATTGGAAATCCACTTTTTAAAACTAGCATAAGGATTTATACGCAAACCAGTTATGCATTTATCTGAGTAAATTTGTAAATAATTTTGTTCTTAGTTCTGTAACTGTAATAATCTATAGTGGATTCCAAAGCTAAACCAATGATCGAAAGATCAAAGATTTACTGAAAACTGTAAATAATCTGCTCATAAGATGCTTGAAGCATTATCTTTCTTGAAGTAATAATACCAAATCTTAGGATAAATAACCCATACGCCAATCTCATGTTAAAACATCTTAAAATTCATGCTTGGTAATATAAACATTTATAATTCATCATAAAATCTGGAAACTTTAGCAATATGCATGAAAATATGAATATAATCATGGAATTCAACTTTTAAATCAATGGAAATATCATAAACTTGAAAATAACAATGATGAGTGTAAACCCTAACTTGAATTTCATGGGAAATCATATAAAATTTAGTAAATTTGAATTTAAAATTAATTTTAGGCACAAGGACGAAAGGATTATCCTTGTTGAAAAAATCCCACATACCTTAATTGATGATCTTAGATGAAAAGCTTGAATCTTGGTTTCCTATTGTGCTTTTGGAGATGAATTCTTGGAGTTCCTGTATTGAAAATCCTAAATCTTGAATTTCTTTGGAGAATTAATGGAGGAATTTGGATTTCTTGAAGAAAAAGTTTGATGATCTAGGGTTTTATTTTCCTTGAGAGAGAATGCTTTGATTTGGGGAAAAATTCAATAAAGAATGACTTGAGAATGATTTTAGGGATTAAATCCCATATCTGGATGAAATAAAATTATGGGAAAAGACCAATTTAACTCTGGACGAAGCTTTTAATTTCCGTCAATTTTTCGAAATAGGCACCTAGTGCGATGCGCCGTGATCACGTCGAGCCACTGGAAATAGAAAACTGGGAACTGAGGACTTAGCGCGATGCAGAGGAATTGCGGTGCCTTTTGAAATGTCATTTTGACCACCAACGTGACGCAGTAAGATTGCGTTGGGCTACTGAATTTTGACAAATGGAAAAATGAACCACTCCGTGATGCACTTATCACGGAGGTCTACTGGAATTGACGGTCACTATTGTTACCTTCTTCGCGATGCGCTGAGAGTCCAGGTGGCACACTGTCAACTTAAAAATGCTCTAACTTCTCAACCGAGTGTCGGATTTAGGCTAATTTGGTATCGGTGGAAAGCTTATTAAATTTTTCACACAATAAAAATTTGAAATCTTAAAAATTCTATATGCATAAAATATATTCATTTTGAAATCTATCCCTTAACATTCTAGGAACGAATTTAAGCTAGGAAAAATATGGGCTATTACATCTCCCTTATACTCATTTGATCGAGTGTCCACTTATTTTGTACTCTCATATTATAATATTTAGTCACTTTTCATTGCATGAATGATGTTTATTTATTTTATATTATTTTATTTTATTTTTCCCCTTTTAGTCTCTTCTTACTTGTCAATAGACCTATGAAGATATCATTCATATATTATAGATAAATGTCTTCATCTATACCAGACTATATTAATAGTCATGTATCGACCAATTGAGTGTAGTGGGAAGTAAGATGGGATTAAAAAGAGAGAAATAGAATAAAATAAAATAAAATAAATAAACATCATTCACGCAATGAAAACTGACTAAATATCATCATATAAGAGTACAAATAATTGGACACTTGATCAAATGAGTATAAGGTAGAGCAATGGTAGTAACAACCAATTACCCAAAACAAACGTCTACATTGAGAAGGACTACGTGCTCTCAAACATCGCTTGTTCCATGAACACCCACAAGTCACAACCATCACTCTTTCTTATGCTTATTACACACGTCTAATCTCATGTCATGATATCTAGCTATTCTTTAGTGCTTGGTGATTCATATTTATTTTATTTCTCCCTTTTTAGTCTCATTTCAATGATCTACGACTGTAGCATATCTTAGATAACACTTGATCACATTTAAAAGTGATTGCATGTCACAATTGATGTATCTAAATTATTTTACAATGTTTGAATGGTGTTAATTGACATACTTTTATTTTATTTAATTTAATTTTTTTTGTTATTATTTTAACCTATCCATATAACCAGTAAGTTGAGCATAGACCAACGCATTCGTAGATAATCGAATTATTGTTAAATTGATAATCTATCTATACATTGAGGCATCAATAAAGGCATCAGCATATAATAAATAATTCGCATATTCTAGTATATATAAACCTTCATAGTCGATTATAGAAGACATAAACATTCTTTAGACCCCATTTGAAGTATTTGATAAACCATTTGAGTTTCCCTCAACGGTCTGATCCTTTACCAACGGTAACAAGGTATAATTTTTTAGCGGTTACTTTTTTGGTAGCCCCACTATATAAATGAAAGGAACCTTTTTGAACTCCTCCATGTTCATTTATTCATCCCTTTCTTTAACAATAACAATGTCGTAGTCATCTCAAATGTTTAAAAGTACTTATATTTGTCATTATGGTAATCCCGTTGTTTTGAAGACATCACAAACCGATAAGAATGTAGGTTGAAAATTCTACAACTGCGTATGAAAAGGTGTGTTTTTAAAATAAAATATTATTTTTGTTCATCACATAATACAATTTTATAATTTATCGTCTTTATTTTAGGATAATGGTGGATGCTTTTATTTTAAGTGAATTCCTTCTGATTTTGAGGAATCAAAATTTCAAGGCATTGCAAAGTTTGAAATATTGGAAAAGCTTAGAGAATTTGAAGAAAATAAGGATCTTCTTATGACATTATATAGATAATCGGAACACAAGATTGATAACTTAAAAGGATTGTTGAAAGACATCACAATTGAGAGGAATCAACTTAAGCGTAGGTTGGCTATGGCTGAAGAAAAAGAGAAGGACCTAAAAATAATGGTGTATGGTTTACTATAAGTTTTGGCTTTTTGAAAAGGTGTAATGGGGATGTAGTGGGATTGAATGTATTTTGTCTCTTTTATTAATCGACTACTTTTCACTTATATTATATATGTTTTACCTTTTTCATTCATTGACTACACAACACTATATTATATATGCTTTACCTTTTAGTCAGAGTCTATAATCAATGATGATATCCATGTAAAAGTAATGAGACATTGATTATATAAATTGTAAAATATTTATCATAAACTATAAAAGCAATTTTGAAATAAAATTGTTCAATTCTACACATCCGGAGCTGAAAAATAAAAAGTTAGATTGTTTTGTCTTCAACAAATAAACATCACCCACAGCTAAAAATTATAAATTATTTTGTGATTCCTTAATATTCTTGTCTTACACATGTATGTTGTTGATGTCATTAACAACTTTCTTAGGAAAATCATTTATATCCACTGATGCATTTTCTTTTTCTTACCCCGCAATAGCTTCTTTTTTCTTCTTCTTTATCTTCTTCCCCTCCCGTTGTTGCTATGGTTCCTTCTTCTTCTTTTTCTTTTCTCTTTATTTTTTCTACTGTTTTTGTCTTCTCTCTTTCTTCTTCTTCTTCTTCTTCTTCTTCTTCTTCTTCTTCTTCTTCTTTCTTTCTTTATCCTTCTTCCGCTCCTGCTTTCTCTCCATCTTCTTTATTGTTTTCTTCTTCATAAATAGTTTTTTATTTTTTCTTCTTCTTTCTGCCTTCCATCATCATGGTTATCCTTCTCTACACCAGTTGATTCATCAGCTTTGTTTTATTCTTCACAAATAGCTTCTTTATTTTTTTCTTGTTTTTTTGATTGATTGCCTTCATCCAAATTTTTCTTTGCAACAACAGCTGCATCATTAAGGATCATCACCTCACCATCATTGATTGAGACCTATTCCAAACCGGTTACCTCAAGGAGAACTTCTGTAATGCCACCGTCATCGCAGATAACCTTCACTGATGAATGCTCACTTTGGACCTGCACACCTGCATTTTTAAGTATTTACAGTTTATAATAAACTATGCTATCAATTAATAAAGAATGACACAAATTCTATTATAACTAAAATTGATTATATAAAATATGCAACTTCTATAATATACTGAGGAGATATTACCTTTATCGTCTTCTTCTTTCTTCTTCTTCTTCTCCTTTTCTGCTCTCCTTAGCCTCTCTTGTTTCAAAAAATCAACAATATCCTTCATCGCCTCCTCCTGCCTAAACACGCGCTCTTTCAACTTTTCAATCATCGGTGTCCTTCTCGCTACTCTCAATTTACTTGTCCCTACACCGTGAATGACATGTCTTGACTTAGGATTTCCACCCAAATCCTGATCATCGTACACATCCTCACCATTCTCCAATAAGGTGATGACAGTCACACCATCCAGATGGTTCTTCAACCCATCAATGAATGAGTCATTTGCCTCATTCGTGAATGCTTTAAACTTTTTCATGTATTGTTGCTTCATTTCACGAACTGTGGGGATAAGGTAGGCAAATGTGATTATTAAGAAACCCAGTATCATTAAAAATATTGTTAAGAAAAATAGTTTCATACCTTTGTGTTCAATCTGTTCAAATATGGATCACCTTCGATTAGTTTATCGGCTTTTGAGGTATGCCATCTGAGCAATTGGAGAATGGGCATCGTGTCTTCTATTGATTTACCATTTCTCTTTTCGAGCTCGGGAAAAACTTCGTATATCCAAATCTAGGATCAAAAAGAAAAACAAATATATAAATCAATCAGTATACTATAGATATCATAGATAAATTACAGTATAGAATAAACTATTTTAATGGTTTATAATCAGCACAAGAAATGCCCAGGGAAATCCGTAGAGCATGTACAACAAAACTCCCTTTATCGTATATATATTCTTCTGCTTGGTGAAGTCTATCCACTTCTTTAGATAGTCTAGAGTCAAGGGGAATGACTCCTTACCTCAAGGGTATCTCTCAAAGAAGCTCAATTTATCCACAATCTTAATGGTGTTTATGTCCACGATTTTTAACAAATCCTGTGTAAGCAATATGCAGTTTACAAACCAAACCAAGAAACATTGGAACTAGTCCTCCTTGTCCAGCCTCCCTCCTTTAATAAGCTTTAAGAATCTCTTAGCATTTATACTTTTTTTTTTCACAATCCTCTTGAAAAAAACATCACCCTCCTCTATCACTTTGAGATATTTTGAGTTATGAGGATAACGTCCACAGTTTAAACCCGTGATTAGTGAAAACTCCTTTAGGACAAAACATGTCGGCCTGTCGTTGATGCAGAACCATATTTCATGCAACATGTTATCCTACATGTTGTCCTGTTGAACTCAACGAAGAAGTGTATAGTGGACAAGTTGTCCATTGAACTTCAAAATTTATGGTTGTTGACACCTAATTTTAGCTCTCTGTACTTAAAGTTAACGTCTTCAGGCTTCCTGACCGTTAAAAGGACACAAAATACAATTTTCATATATTTTTTACAATTGTTAATAAATTATTGATATTCATCCTTACTTTAGAATTTTATAAATTTATTTGTATATTTTTACTTTTTATAATTTATTAATAATTCTCTATACATTGAGATTTTTATCAATTCATTATTGTTTTAATAGTTTAGAATCTTCTGCACATGTGCACGATATGACGTGACATTTTTTACAGTATTTTCAATAATTTCAATATTCTTTACATTTTTTTTGCAATTACATATACATATCAATACCTGCATTTTTGTATATTTATTTTAATTCGCAAAAGTTGAGTCGAGTTAATTATTTTAATACATAGAGCACCAAATCAGTCAAGTCAAGGTCTTGTAATCATATGACACTTGACTTTTCCTTCACCTACTATCCATAATTTAAGGGATATGTTGGAAAAAAGGTAAATTTGATATTTTTTTTAATTTTTTTTTAATATTCAACGTACATACACACAATAAATACACAAAGTAAACATATGCATGATAGTACATCATATTTTTATAACATTGTAAAATTAATTACATTTTTTCACTATTTTAAACATATTTTTTTATTTTTTCATAATTACAAATTAATTTTTGTATTTTTATGATCCACAAACTCTAAATTGGATCAATTATTTTTACACAGTATAATAATTTTATACAAAAGAAAATGAGGACGGACAAGACAAAATCTGAGAGGGTAGTTTTTTATTTTTCTACCCTCTCAGCTTGAAAAAAGGGAAGCCACAAATACATTAACATTTTTTTTCATTAAAAAAAAAACACACTACACAACACACCACACGCACATCTCACAAAAATAGTATATCCCCACCTCTCTCTACAAGATCTCTCTTCGATCGGTTCACTATCGCCGGAGCTCTGGTGAATCCGGCCACCACTACACGCCCTTCTCCTTCTCCATCTTTTCGTCACAACTACCTGGGCGGCCCCCAAACCAGGCCCATCCAGCCGCTGCCACCAGCGAAAATCCAAACCAGATTCTCCACCACCACTGGAAACCCCTGTCCCTCTCTTCTTTTGTCGCGCCTCGCCAGAGTTGATCATCGGCGGGCAGACTTCAGCCAAACACACTAGCGGCGCCCCCTCTCACTTTCTCTTTTATTTTTCTCTAATCTTTGATTTAATGTATTAACTAGATACGACTAGATATGACCGGATTATTAATACTCCATCGCTGCTCTGGCAAAGGCAATGGAAGCAATACCACTTTCTTCAATAGTTTATATTGTTGTCTCCATTGAATGGGGTTTTTAATTTTTTTGTTGTTACGTTATTGTGCAAATCTGGTTAGAGCCTATATTTTTTGACAATTTCTTGACTGCCCGAGCTCATTCTCGGCGAATTTCCTTTTTTTTACTTTCTGAGACATTAGTTGGTTTTTTGCACTGTGTTGTTTTGTTGATTCACCGTCTTTATCGGTATACTGTTTAGCTGCTTACACTCGCTTATTATCCCTTTATGTAGCTACTGGTTGTTATTGTTTTTGTTGTTAAGCAGATTGGAGCATCAATGTGATATTTGATTCATGTTGGGTCCTATTTTGTAATTATTTTGGATAATTTTGTATTTACTGCTTTTGCATTGATAATTAACAAAAATAAATCAAAACATGGCCAATGGCCAATGAAATTACTTCTCCGTCGGATAGTTGAAGCCATACCATTACGAAGGACGGACTTTATTTTTTCACGTTTACTTATTTTATCAAACATCAAAACACTGGCCGATGAAGAAATTATCCGTTGATTTTCGAAGCCTTCATGAATAAAAAGACGGATTTTATGTATACAAATACGTAACAAAAATAAATATGTTCGGGCGATGATGAAATCTTTATAATATTTCAAAACTTTATCTGATCCCACCTTTTTAACAAAAATTATATTTTTAAATACATATATGTACACATATTTTTTTAATTTATTTTGATTATTATTTATTTGTTACTAACATTTTTATTACAAGTGTTTATACAGGTTATTAGGAATCATTATCGGAAATGGCTGCCAAAGAAGACTTTAAATTATGTGTTTATATTTTTTATATTCTTGCACTTGTACAAATGTTAATCATAGTGAAAGCTTTATTTTTGGCAATCTTTACCACCCGTTTAGACAAATTTAGGCCGTTAACATTTATACAAAAATATTAGATTGACTTAGATTATTTAATTAAATAATTTGTATTTTTTTACATTAAAAAATATTACATAGGCTTTATCTTTGAAATAATTTTTCTTTATTCAATCTTGTCTTTTTTTTTACATACATATACTTATTTACTTATGTTTATATATATTTTACAACAACATATACATTAATATTATTTTAATAAACATGTGTATATATTTGTAGTTCTTTTCTTTTTCCCTTTTGTTATTTAGGCAAACATAGACCGTTAATACCGATACAAATAAATTAAATTAAGTAAATCTACACGTTTACGTTATTATGCAGTTTTACTTTTCAAATAAAATCTTTCTCTCCATAATCTCGATCAAGTCCGTAGTATTATGAGTAAAAATATTTTTCCTTTTTATAGTACATAAAACACTTTCTTTTCACATGTCACAAAATACTTTTCTTTTCACATGTAATTTATACATTGTTATATATATCTTTTACATGTGTTTCATAACAATATGTTTTATTTATATATTTAATATATATATATATACCTTTACATAGTTTTAAACATTTATATTTTTTAAAAGAATTATTTTATACTTAATACACACACTTTTTACATCATTTTAATTAGACCTCCTTCCTCTTTGATAAATTTAGTCTAGCCGGGTACCACATTTGTGGATCCTGAAGGGTTCCTAACCCCTTTCCTTGGGATAATTTGAACTCTTACCTAGAATCTCAATTGATTTTTTCGCAGACTAAAACATCAATTATATATTTTCCTTAAAAATTAGGTGGTGACCCTGTACAAAACTTTAATTCATTTCGAGTCCATAAGTCATGTTTTATTTAACCTTGGCAAAAACAGGGCATAACAGAATGGCGACTCCACTAGGAAAAAACAATAGGTTCTAACCATGATAGACTCAATTTTTCAATTGAGAGAGGTATTTTTACATTTTTTGCTTATATTAATTCTTTGATTCTTTATTTGTTTCACATTGCAAATTGTGTAGACTTTTTCATGAATTCTTTACATTATTTTCGCAAATTAATTTTGTTGTCTTATCAATTCTTTTATTCACTATTTGTTTAATACATTGTATTTGCATACTGTAAAAATGGTTACACATTGTTCTTTATTTTATTTGATCATAAATCACAATTCCATCGAGTCTTTGGCTGTACACTTCAAACGTTGTGGTTCACGCAGGGGGTGTCTTACACTCCTCCAAATCTTCTTTGAATTCGATAGTTTTAGAGTCGATGCATTTAGGTTAGTACTCCTTCTCGCAATTATTCAGTCCTACTCTCAACATTTATGAAAGTTCCTATTCTGTAAATAGATCACGTCATGTACAAACTCATAAAAAGTTTGAACTACGTTTTTGACCTTATTTTTGTCTTGACAAGATATGTAGGCAACCCCTCATTAGGGTTCGGTTTATTCACTATTTCAGAATAATTTCTCTGGAATTCAACTAGGGAAATTTTTCAAAAACAGTTCAAAGACGCTCTCCAAAAGTCTTCAAGAGCGTAAATTTTCAATAACATTAGTGCCTAGCCGGCGTACCTCCAAATCCTCACCCAATTTTGATCCGAGAACACCTAGCTTCTTCTTTTGAACATTGTAAACCATTAAATTTACAACGTATCGATCCCCACTTTCAAAGAAAGGGTTCAATATTCTTTCATTCTAATAACCCTGCCAACTGTGGCGAAATAATATCTATTTCATCAATGTCTGACTTTCTCAATCTTTACAACATACCGAAGTTGTGTCAAAGCTCTCCTCATGCTTGACACCCATCCTCTCAATCATCTTATCGGAATAATTTTGATGATAAAAGTAGTTCTTTCCTGATCATCTTTTACATTATTTTCATAGATGACCATAACTTTTTTACAATTATACATTGCACATATAAATTTAAAATTTATCTGAACTGCGCAGACCTGATTCTTGTTTTCACAAGATACGTAGGCAACCCTCATTCAGGTTCGGTCTCATTCTTTTTTCCAAATAAATAAAAATTTAGAATTTTGACTTGGTTGGTACCAACATAGTTAGGAGTGTGCATGAGAAAGAACAAATTGGTATGACGGAGAGGACCGACTTCATGGTAAACCATAGATTCCTTTGGTACCTTTTAATCATACCTAAGTAACACTCTAAAATTTTCTTGGATATATCTAAGACAGTAACGAAACCAACCTCATCGTTTCAAATGCATTGTGTGGTAAGATTTAGACTAGTTCATTGCATTGCATTGTTAATCCAGAACTTGGTCTGAATATCTGTTAAGGCAAAATTCTGAGTTACACTTAGTTTGGAAAAGGATTGTAGGCCTTCTTTGATCCGATTGTGCCTTTCACTTCCCACCAAATGACATCAATCCTTAGCATTCCCTCCTTTAAGCCTGAAACCTTTTCTTTGGATAACCACATCTGAGTCTGTACCTTTTGAGTGCTTACATACACTATCCCTCTTTTGGCCCACCTCCTCGGGCGCACTAAGTACGTGTAAGTTGCGAATGAAGATTCAATATCAAAGTTTTCAAAAGCAAAGGATGTATAGCCCCAGAAGAATTAAAAAAAGACAATTTCAAAAAGAAATGAGCAAACCCCCCCCCCCCCAAAAAAAAAAAGATACTCCGATAAAGATGGAGAATCATCATAAAAAAAGAGAAGAAAATATTGAAAAAAGAGGAAAACTCCAACACAAGATTCAAAAAAAAGTCAAAGCAAATACAGAACTGGGGACAAAGAAGCACAACAAAGAAGATCGAGCATCAAAGCGCAACAAATGTCAAAAGCACGGATATAGTGCAATGCTAATTGAGAAATTCATCACTTTTATCCCAAATGTCATCCTACCCCACCACAAGCCTACAACTCAAGCCAATAACAAGTCCTACAAGATCTCACTCTAAGTGTTCTCATATTAGTAGATACTTACACGAAGGCCAAGCCTATGGTATCACAATTGCATTTATTGAATTTCTTTCTGAGTATGAGTGTATATCTCTAGACGTCTCCAAATTTAAAAGAAAATAATATTCAAATAAGTGTGAGAACGAGACATTTTCTGGAGAGTGCACTTGAAACATGAGAACAGGCACAGTCCAAAATCTTTGTTTGAAGCAAGACGAACGAATCTTGTCGAAACTTAGGTATGTCTGAAGTACCGCTTGAATCTATAGGAGTTACCTTGAAGTCAATCTCGGTTAGCTGGAGGAAATGGGAAAATTCTTTTGCACACTACTAATTGTTGGTACCAACTACAGTCAAGGCACGATTATGCTTTTTTCAACTTTCAGCATTTCTTACAAAAGAAAATACAAAATAATTTTGTTTCACTGTTAACTTTCTACAATTTTCACCTTTCAACATTCCTCACAAAGAAAACACAAAACAATTTTCTACATTTTTCAACTTTCGGTATTTCTTACAAAAGAAAATACAAAATAATTTTATTTCACTGTTCAACACTTTTTACAAGGAAAACACAAAATAATTTTCTATAATTTTCACCTTTCAAAATTCCTCACAAAAAATAACATAAATAATTTTCTACATTTTTCAACTTTCGGTATTTCTAACAAAGAAAATACAAAACAATCTTCTGCATTTTCACCTTTTCACATTTTCCACAAAGTAAACACAAAGCAATCTCCCACATTTTTCATCTTTCAACACATTTTTTACAACAAAAATGTAAAAAATAATTTTCTTTACTTTCAAACACATGTCTTCACATATATGCATTACACTTTACATGCAAGACGCCCACCTCCAAATACAGATAATTAACTTTTTTTTTCAAGTTCTCGCATTCAAACACAGACATTTTACTTTTTTATTAGGTGTTCTCCTTCTAATATTGCTTTTACCATTCCATAGGTCCACCAGTCAAGAGGCTATTACATTTTAAAATTCCACTAGTCGAGAGGCTATTCCCTCCAGTTATTCCACCAATCGAGAGACCGTTAGAATTCAATCACCTTACTAGTAGAGGGCCTTAGTCTCCGTAGACAATCAGAGACAACAATCAACATCAGTCTCCATACACAATTAGAGATGTTGTCCATCAATCTTCATAGACAATTGAAGACGACAATCAACATCAGTCTTCGTAAATAATCGAAGACATCATCATCACATCAGCCTCCGTAGACAATCGAAGACGACAATTAATATCAGTCTCTATAGACAGTTAGAGATGTCATTCGGATCAATCACCGTAAATAATCGGAGAAAACAATCAGCATTAACCTCCATAGATAATTAGAGGTGTCATGCATCAAGTCTTCGTAGATAATCGAAGACATCATCATTCAATATCCATTTTTATTGACAATTGGAGATGACATCATGTCTTCGCAGATAATCAAAGACATCATCATTCAACATCAGTCTTCATAAAAAATGAGATATGTCATCAAGTTTTCATAGACAATCGAAGACAACATCCATCACATTAGTCTCCATAGACAATTGGACGTGTCATGCATCAAGTTTTCATAGACAATCGAAGACAACATCATTCATCACATTAGTCTCTGTAGAAAATCAAAGACGACAATTCATATTACTCTCCATAAATAATTAGAGATATCATGCATCAAGTCCTCGTAAATAATCGGAGACTTCCTTCATTCTTAAGTCCCCGTAAACAATCGGAGACATCTTTTATTCATAAGTCTTCGCAGACAATCAAAGAAATAATCAACATCAATCTCCATAGACAATTGGAGATATCATCCATTAAATCTCCGTAGACAATCGGAGGAATCTTTCATTCTTAAGTCCCCATAAACAATCGGAGACATCATTCATCCTCAAATCTCTGTAGACAATCGGAGACATCATGCAACTTTTCAATCGAGAACAACAACATATTTTTTTCAAATCTCATACATCATACACTGGGGTAAATTTTGAGAACCGTCCCAAAATTTTCTACTTTCTTATTCTGGAACTACATTGACCTGATTCTCGCAATGCTCGAGATATGTAGGAAGCTCTATGCAGAGTTCGGTCATCACAATCCCCGAATCATTTTTTTTCCCTAGCAAGTACACAATTTTGCATCTCCAGCATCTCATAACTCAATATTGGGAAAATTTAAAAAGAGCATCAAAATAGATAAACACTTCCGTTCCCAAATAGTCCTTCCCTCAATAATTATTCCACACGTCATTCGCCCCTAATAACAAGTCAAGAAGCAAATTGTCTATTCTTTCAAACTACACCCGACCTGATCCTCATATAACTCGAGGTATATTGGCAACTCTGAATTAGAGTTCGATCGAATTTTCATCAAAACTATTTTTTGTCGAGCAAAATTGGTTACGCATCAATGTTTTCGTTTGAAGACTTCTACGTATCCTTCAAACGAAAAGGGAAACTTTTGACACCCAATTTTTCTCTCCGTGATTAAAATTAACGTCTCCAGACTTCCTCACCGTTAAAGAACACAAAATACAATTTTCACATGTTTTTTTAATTGTTAATAAATTATTGATATTCATCGTTACTTTATGATTTTATCAATTTATTTTTATATTTTAATTTTTATAATTTATTAATAATTCTCTGTACATTGAAATTTTTATCAATTCATTATCGTTTTAATAGTTTACAATCATCTACACACGCGCACGACATGACATCACATTTTTACAGTATTTTCAATAATTTCAATATTCTTTACATTTTTTTTGTAATTACATATACATATCAATACTTGCATTTTTGTATATTTATTACAATCCACAAAAGTTGAGTCGAGTTAATTATTTTAATACATAGAGCAACAAATTAGTCAAGTCAAGGTCTTGTCATCATTATGACACTTGACTTTTCCTTCACCTACTATCCATAATTTAAGGGATATGTTGGGAAGAAAGTAGATTTGATATTTATTTTTTATTATTATTTTTTCTTTTTAAATACTCAACACACATACACACAATAAATTCAAAAAATACACACCTGCACGACAGTACATTATATTTTTATAACATTTTAAAATTAATTACATTTTTTCAATATCTTCAACATGTTTTTTATTTTTTTCATAATGACAAATTAATTTCTGTATTTTTATGATCCACAAACACTAAATTGGACCAATTATTTTTACACAGTATAACAAGTATGCACAAAAGAAAAAGAGGACGGACAAGACAAAATCTGAGAGGGTAGTTTTTTATTTTTCTACCCTCTCAGCTGAAAAAAAGAAAAGTCACAAATACACAGGCATTTCTTTTCTTTAAAAGAAACACACACACTACACACTACACAACACACAACACACGCACATCTCACAAAAACAATAGCACCCCACATCTCTCTACAATCTCTCTCTTCGACTGAGTCACTGTCGTCGGAGTTCCGGCGGATCCGGCCACCACTACACACCCTTCTCCTTCTCCTTCTCCATCTTTCCGTCACAACTACCCCAGCAGCCCCTAAACTAGACCCATCCAGCCACTGCCACCGGCGAAAGGCCAACCCAGATCCGCTGCACTACCACTGGAAACCCCTGTCTCTCTCTTCTTTTGCCACGCCTCGCTGAAGTTGATCGTTGGCAGGCGGACTTCATCTAAACACACTAGCGGCGCCCCCTCTCCCTTTCTCTTTAATTTTTCTCTAATCTTTTCTTTAATGTGTTGACCAGATAAGACTAGATCTCACTGGATTATTAATACTCTGGTGCTGCTCCGGCCAAAGCCGTGGAAGCAACGCCACTTTCTTCAATAGTGTATGTTGTTTTCTCCATTGAATGGGATTTTTGAATTTTTTGTTGTTACGTTATTGTACACATATGGTTGGAGCCTATATTTTTTGACAATTTCTTAACTGTCGGGCTCATTCCCGGTGAATTTTATTTATTTTTTATTTCAGAGACATTAGTTGGTTTTTTACACCGTGTTGTTTTGTTGATTCACCATCGTTACCGGTATACTATTTAGCTGCTTACACTAGCTCATTATCCCTTTATGTCTTGTTATTTTTTTGTTGTTAAGCAGATTGGAGCATCAATATGATATTTGATTCATGCTGATCCTATTTTGTAATTCTTTTGGAAAATTTTGTATTTACTGCTTTTGCATTGATAATTAACAAAAATAAATCAAAACATGACCAATGGCCAATGAAATTATTTCTCCGTCGGATAGTTGAGGTCACCCCATTAAGAAAGACGGACTTTATTTTTTCAAGTTTAATTATTTTATCAAACATCAAAACACTGGTCGATGAAGAAATTATCCGTGAATTTTTGAAGCCTTCATGAACAAAAAGACTGATTTTACGTATATAAATAAGTAACAAAAATAAATATTTTCGGGCGATGATGAAACCTTTATAACATTTTAAAACTTTATCTGATCCCACCTTTTTAATAAAAATTATATTCTTAAATACATATATGTACACATATTTTTTCAATTTATTTTGATTATTATTTATTTGTTACTAACATTTTTATTACAAGTGTTTATATAGGTTATTGGGAATCATTATCGAAAATAACAGTCAAAGAAGACTTTAAATTATGTGTTTATATATTTTATATTCTTGCACTTGTACAAATGTTAATCATAGTGAAAGCTTTATTTTTGGGGTGTTGGGTGGGATATTCTTTATTTACGCAATCTTCACCACCCGTTCAGACAAATTTAGGCCATTAACATTTATGTAAAATTATTAGATTGACTTAGATTATTTAATTAAATAATTTATATTTTTTTACATTAAAAAATATTACATAGGCTTTTTCTTTGAAATAATTTTTCTTTATTCAATCTTGTCTTTTCTTTACATACATATACTTATATACTTTTGTTTATATATATTTTACAATAGCATATACATTTATATTATTTTAATATACATGTGTATATATTTGTATTTCTTTTCTTTTTCCCTTTTTTTATTTAGGCAAACTTAGATTGTTAACACCGATACAAATAAATTCAATTAAGTAAATCTACACGTTTACATTATTATGCAGTTTTTATTTTCAAATAAAATCTTTCTCTACATAATCTCGATCAAGTCCGTAGTACTATGTGTAGAAATACTTTTCCTTTTTATAGTACATAAAACACTTTCTTTTCATATGTCACAAAATACTTTTCTTTTCACATGTAATTTATACATTTAGGGGGGGGTATATTTTTCAATTTTCTTTGAAATTGAAAAAAATTATTGGAATGAAACTTTCTAATTTTTGAAAATTGAAGGATTATTGTCCGTAGGGCATCTTTCCTGTAAACACACTTTACGAACCATCTATATTTGTATGTTAAAGTTTTTTTTGGGGGGGGGGATAAACATGATTAGTACTATTATATATTAGAACAATACAGGGAGGTGTTCAGAGGCATTATTACAAGTATAGTCATCAGTAGTATTATACATATATTTTACATATGTTTCATAACAATATGTTTTATTTATATACTTAATATACATATACCTTTACATAGTTTTAAACATTTAGATTTTTTAAAAGAATTATTTTATACTTAATACACAGACTTCTTACATTATTTTAATTAGACCTCCTCCCTCTTTGATAAATTTAGACTAGTCGGGTACCACATTTGTGAATCCTAAAGAATGCCTAACCCTTTCCCTTTGGGATAATTTGAACCCTTACCTAGAATCTCAATTGGTTTTTTCGCTGACCAAAACATCAATCATACGTGTTAGTAAATAAATAGGTTTCCTTATTTTTCTTAAAAATTAGGTGACGACTCTGTACAAAACTTTAATTCATTTAGAGTCCATAAGTCATGTTTTGCTTAATCTTGGCAAAAACAGGGCATGACAATGGCAAGTCCCATAAACAACCAAAAGAGAAATTCTTAAACCTTGACTTGAGACGTTGATCAACCACGACTTGTTTAAATTCATAAAACATTTTCAAACATGACCTAACGAACATCTTAGCTGAAAATGATCTAACATCATCCATGATTGTGGCGAGGTTGTACCTCTCGAACGAATAAACCTTACACAGTGGGGCAAGATCAATGCTTCCTCATTTATCCTATGCTCAATTTCCATTTCCTCCTATTCATCTCCACGAAGCTTGAACAACTTCATCGCTACAATTCCTATTCTCCGGCTCATCGACTATTCATTTTTTTCTTTTCTCAGACTTTTCAACTTCTAGAGCTTTGCGTTTACTACCTCTACCCATTTTTTATGATCTACGCACAAAAATTAAGATTTCTTAACTATCATACCAAAAACAATACCTAATCGATCTAACAGTCTATTAACAGGACAACAACACCAACAGATGGAATCAAAAAAGAAAATCCTGTCTAAAATACTATTACAGTCAAGCACAATTGAAGATCAAAACCAGAAATCAAACAAATACCTAATAAACTGAATGGTTTATTAACAGAACAACAATAATGTATGATCAAGCCATCACCCACAAGAACATGCATCTAAAATACCATGACATTAAAGAAAACGTGAAGGAAACCTAGATTTCTAGCACATTAACCGATAAAATTCAGAAAAAAAATTATAATATAATTGTCAAGGAAAATCGTAATCCATCAAAAATTCATCAACAATCAAACAAATATCAACTTAAAAATACAAATTTTCAGTAAAATCAGGCCCTATTTTTCAAAAAAAAAGAATTTTTCATTCAAATCAAACAAATACATAATCAACCGAACAATCTATTAACACAACAAGTAAAATGTATGATCAAACCATCCCCACAAGAACATTCATCTAAAAACCATTATATTGAAGAATAATTTGAAGAGGGAGGAGGTCTAATTTACCATGCAATCGGCAAGGACAATCGATATCCATTAAATATCCATCAACAATCAAACAAATCCCAACTAAAAAATAAAAATTTTTAGTGAAATAAACCCCCATTTTTTAAAAAAAATTAAATTTTTTTCTCCCAAAGAAACTAAATCGCCATAAGTCAAAACAAAAAAGAAACAAAAAAACCATCAATATGGAGCACAACTAACTCACGAGATGAATACAAATTACCTAAAGTTGAAGATGGGAGATCTTAAAGCTTTAGACAAGATACAAATAAAAAATGAAGGTTAAAGAAATATGAAGCGGGAATGACTATGGGGTTGGAAGTGAGAGTAAGGAGAGAGAATTTTTTTTTTTGGTATTTTATAGAAAAGTGGGATGTGAAAAGTATTTAAAAGGAACTTAAGGGGTAGCAACAACTTTTTAAGTTTTACACTTTAACCCATAACTCACACCTTTCCTATTTTCTCTCCCCAAACCCTAGAAAATTAATCCAAAAATAAATGTCTCTTTTCTCAAATAAGTTTTCAAAGTGTCCATTTTCCCAAATCTTCTCCAAGAAAGTGATGGTATAATTAGATAGAATGGACTATGATAGATACATAAAAGTGGTGGTCGAATTATACAATCCATCAGGTTTTTGTTGGACTTTGAGAGCACTGGCCGATCCGTTATTCTTTCACTGCACAAAGTGGATACTATTCGTTGCTCTGTAAAATCAGCCTCATACAGTTTGTTGCACTCTAGGAGTCAAGCAGGCTCATACTTTTGTGTGGTCCACTTGACCCAACTCCGTTCATAGATAGGGCAGACTAGACATTAGCCCACCAAAGAAGTAGTGTTCTAATTAAACTCAATGCATCAGGTTTTTGTTAGAGTTGAAAGCATTGATCCGTTATCTTTCCACTACACGGAGCAAGGATCAGCTTAACCACTAGCCCACTAAAGCAATGGGTTGGGGCCTTTTTCTCCTTAAAGGTGTACTTGTATATGTTCTCTTACAAAAAATTGTACTATGTACTTATAAATTGTAAAAGAAATTTATGAGAAGGAAGTAAAATATTCTTTTATAGTAAATCAAGTCATTTTTTCACTTTAAAATAGATTTGAACTATTTGAAGCATATAAAAATATTTTTGATTTCCTATTTAGTGGTGAAAAGGTGAGACCACACGATGATCATGAGAATTTGAAAAAAAATGTCTTAACCTTGAACTTTCTTTAGTGCATGCTCCCTATATTTCTTTTTATATGTTCCTTTTCGATTGTGCTTATATTCCTAAATAAGTGCTCCTTTAATCTTTCAAGAATATTTTAATCAAAATCTTTCTATTATGCCCTTGTTTAAATTATCAAGATTATTAATTAATAAAGGATTAAAGGAGCGATTTAATTAATGATATATTGGTAAAATTACTTTTATTTTTTTAGGAGTGAGGATTTTATTAAAGGGTGTTCCCAACCCAAAAAATTGCATATAAAAAAGAAATGGAGGGAGTAATAGTTATTATGATATTGACGCTTTAAATTTATTTGTTGGATTAAAAGTTAAGAGAAACAATAAGTAGAAAATAATGATCCAATAGAAATACTCAATCAAATAAAAGGACTTAATCTTTTTCCAAATACATATATTGCTTATAGAATATGTTAATTCTTACTGTTGTTGACATCTAATTTTTGTCCTCCACGACTATGTTTGATTCTAAATTTCTTCTGTTTTAAATAAAATTAAAATATTTATTATATCTAGATAAATGATTTCTTAAATATATATATCTAAGGTAATTTTATTATTTTAAGTAGTGATTATACGTTTTCGTGTTCATATATGTAAGATCATATAATTTTTGTTATGTAAATAATTATTATCAAAAGTTGAATTTTAATCAAGAACTATCTTAAAAATTAATTTAAATGGATAAAATCTTGATTTAAATAGAATTTATTCTTAAAAATAATTTATTTGAAATATTCTGATTTTTTCAAACTAAGAAGCTCAAGATTAAATTGGTTGTTAATTTATTTTGAATTTTGATTCAATTTAAGCAATTTATTGAATTCGATCATAATTGAAAGTAATTTGGCCACAATTGCCATGTAATGGCCAATTGATTTATCAATTTGATTAAAATTTAAATGCAGTTAGCTGAATTCTTAACCAATTAGGCTATTTGATAAACTAGTTTAACCGCATGTGCCCCGCACGTGTAATGTTTGATTATTTAAACTTAAGTAATTTTGTTTATAGTGGAGATTTTTAATGAAGTGTAAAAATTTAAAGCACTTTTCAAAGATTCTTCACACTTTAATATAATAATATAAATATAAACATATATTTTAGTGTAAGCACATATATATTTTACATCATCACTTTTGCATTTGTTATGCATACCTCTTTCCTTTGCTGTTAGAGGCTATAAGAGACACATTAATTTGAACCATATTTGTGGTACAAGTATTTTTTTCCATATTTAAAATCTTTCCTTTCTTAAAGTCAAATCTTTACAAAATCATTGTTTACAGTCTTATTATGTACTTAAAACTTTTAAAAACTGGTACTTCTTAAATTTTTCTTATTCTAACACTTTTTTTATTTATTTCTAATTTTTTTAAAATATTCTTAACTTCAAATTTAGTTAATTTAGAATTCTTAAATTAATGAAAAAAAATTAGTTGTCATTAATTTTGATGAATTTTAATAAGAA
Source organism: Capsicum annuum (assembly GCF_002878395.1). NCBI lineage: Eukaryota > Viridiplantae > Streptophyta > Magnoliopsida > Solanales > Solanaceae > Capsicum > Capsicum annuum. Next base: position 174,884,613 of record NC_061115.1, on the reverse strand, counting down.
AGATTTTATTATAAATATATTTAATTAATTTTCAATTCTTAAATATTAGGAAAGAATGAAAAGACGATTTTGTCTAAAGAAAAGACTTTTAATGAAGCGCAAAAAGTTCAAACAACATTCTAAGGCCTTTCACATTTTTAATATATTATTATAGAACACATCAATTTGAACCATATTTGTGGTACGAGTATTTTCTTCAATATTTAAAATTTTTCTTTTTTTTAAAGTCAAATCTTTACAAAATCATTGATTACATTCATATTATGTACTTAAAACTTTTTAAAATTTGGTACTTCTTAAATTTTTCTTATTATACACTTTTATATTTGTTTTTAAATTTTTCAAATCTTCTTAAAATCAAATTTAGTTGATTTAGAATTCTTAAACTAATGAAAAAAATATTAGTTGCTATATTCTTATGACTTCTAATAAGGAAAGGTTTTATCATAAATATATTTAATTAAAACAAAGACTTTTAATGAAGGAAAAAAGTTCAAACAACATTTATAGGTCTTTCACACTTTTAATATATTATAAGACGCATCAATTTGAACCATATTTGCACTACGCGTATTTTTTTCTATATTTAAAATTTTTCCCCGTTTTTAAAGTTAAATCTTTACAAAATTATTAATTATATTCTTATTACGTACTTAAAACTTTTTAAAATTTGGTACTTGCTAAATTCTTCTTATTCTAACACTTTTATATTTATTTCTAGATTTTTTAAATCTTCTTAAAATCAAACTTAGGTGATTTAGAATTTTTAAACTAATGAAAAATATGTTAGTTGTCATTAATCTGATGACTTTTAATAAGAAAAATTTTTACCATAAATATATGAATTAATTTCCAACTCTTAAATATTAGAAAAAATGGTGAAAATACGATTTTGTCTAAAACAAAGACTTTTAGAAGGGCAAAAAGTTCAAACAATATTTCTAAGACCCTCCACACTTTTAATATATTATAGACTATAGATGTAGATATCTTAATTTCTACCCCATTTTCTAATTAAATCCGGGTAACTTACATAAATTCCTGAATCTTTAAGTGATATTACATAAAATTCTAACTATTTTGTTAATTACATTTTATCCCATTTTTTGAAATGGTGATACATATGTTATATGGTGATACATATAAAAAAGTGATACATTTGAAACTAACAAGATATTTATTTAAGGAAATAATAAACTCTCTTTTATTCATTGTATTCTTTTATTAAAGAAAGATATCTATTTTTTTTTCTTTTTTTAGATTTAATTTAGGTGTTTTAATTATATTTCTCTTTTTCGTCTTTAATTATGAAAGATATGTTTTTTTTCTTTTTTCTCTTTTTTCGTCTTTAATTTCTTCTTTAATTTTAGTTTGCTTTTTTTAAATTTAATTTTAATTATGTTTCAATTCTGCTTTTAGTCCTTTTTTTAAAAATATTATTACTTTTGTTTTCTACACTGACTGCACCATTACCTTTTATTAATAACATATGAATCACCCAATAATTAAAATAAATAATTGTATCTACTATATGAATCACCATTATATCATATATATCACCCATTAATATCATATGAATCACTCCATAATTGAAATAAATAATTGTATTTATCATATGAATCACCATAATACCATATATATGAATCATCCAATAATTAAAATAAATAATTGTATCTACCATAAGAATCACCATAATACCATATATATCATTCATTAATATTATATGAATCACCCAATAATTATGTCTACCATATGAATCACCATAATACAATATGTATCATCCATTAATATCATACGTATTACCCATTAAAATCATACAAAATGTATCTATCGTATGAATCACCATAATACCCATATAATGATATCATATTTATCATTCATATGAATCACCATTAAAAAAATAAACATGTATGAATAACTAAATAAATTATATATGTATTAATAAATTTAAAAAAAATGGGAAAGATTTTAGGAGTGGAAAAAAAAGTTGTATGCATTAATGGAGGAGAAAAAATCAGGAATGAAGATGATTTAAGCATTAATGAAAGAAAATAAATCAGGAAGGAAGATGATGTCATTGTTGATAATTAGGGAGGTATTTTTGGAAAGTAAATCTTGAATGAGTTAATGATATAATAAAAATAAGATGTGTGATTTTCTTAATATATATGAAGAGTAAATTTAAAAAATAAAATTTTATATAAATCTTTTAAGAAATATTAGATAATATAATTTTAAAGTATGAGATTTGTGTAATTTATCCGTTAAATCCACCTACCCCATTCCTTTTAACTCCAACTCACCAAGATTCTAGGCCCAAGTCACCGTTAAATCCTTTCTCCTTAATAATAGCTTACAACCACAAGAACAATATCGACCAACATTAACCAAAAAATGACGGCAAGAACATCAGCTACTCGCAACCAACAAAAATCCCAAATGAAGCCTAATCCTCAATAAATGGATTTCTAGGCTAAGATTCTTATAAGACTCTTAGTAGCTTAGGATCAAGGCTAAGGAATCAATTTTATTTACTGATGGTGATTTCAACAAAGGCTCGGAATCTCGATTTGCTACCCCAAGAAAAATATGCAGCTCGTCCACTTTTATTTTTGTTCTTCAATTGCTTCTGCTTCATCTTTTTTCTTTCTTATCTTGTGGCTATGGTGGATTTTGGTCTTGTTTGATTTTATTGTTATGATAAGATTTGAGAATTGAATAGATTTATCTGCAAGAAACTTTTTAACAGTTGAAGCAAATCGTTTATTTCCTTTCCTTAATCAGATCGTAAGAGCAGAATTTGAAAATAGTCAGTAGGTTCTATTTAGAGACTTGATGTTTGAATGTTGTTGGTATGTAACGTCAATTTCCATCCAAGTTGTTTGACACTTAGTTTTGTCCTCCCTCACGTAATTTTTTCATGAGTTTCTTCTGTTATAATAAAATTAGTATACTTATTTTAGCTGGATAAAAATATTTCAAAATATTTATTATATTTTAGTCATTCTAAATAGCAATTATATATTTTTTCATATTCAATTATACGAAATAATATAATTTTATTATTTAAATAGTTATTTTATGAAATATCAGATTTTAATCAAGGTTTATCTTGAAAAATAATTCAAATAACTAAAATCTTAATTTAATTATATGTTTTTCTCAAAAATAATTTATTTGAATAAATATATATTTGATTTTATTAAACGAAGAAATTCGAGATTGAATCGGTCGTTAATTTGTTTCAAGCCTTGATTCAATTTAGTCAATTTATTAAAATTAGTCATAATTGAAGTCAAAGTGACCTCAATTACAATGCAATTGGCTAGTTATGATATCTAATTTGGTTAAAATTTAAATTAAATTGACCAAAAACTTTAATTTCATCATTTTATAAATGACCAAATTTCTATCCTTTCCCATTTTAAAACTGAGCCACAGTAGAAACCCAACCAATTGATCCATTACACCGCCATTTCAGGGGTAAATTTTAAAAATAGATCCAAATTACGGTGATTTTCGAATTTTAACCCCAAATAGAAAAGTTTCTTTAAAATAGCTTTTATCTCTTAACTAATATTTGTTGAGATGAAATTACCCCTGACTAATTGAGTAAATTACATAAATGATTTTAATAATGGATAATAACTCCATATTTATATCTTTCAACTTTTATTTTTTTTCTTTTTTTAATTTTACTTTGATTTTTATTTTTTCTTTTCTCTTTTTATTTTTTATTTTTCTCAACCCTTATTTTTTTCTTTTTTCCTCTCAATTTTTTTTTACTTTAATTTTTTATTTTTTCTTTCCTCTTATTTTTTATTCTTTTTAGTTTTTCTCAACCCTTACTTTTTTTTATTAACACCCCTCAACGTCTACTTTTATAAAAAAAAAAATTATTTTTCTTTGATTTTTATTTTAATTTTATTTTATTTTTAATTTCTCAACCTTTATTTTTATTTAATCTTTTTTTCCCATTCTCTCTCAGCTTCTACATTTTCTTTGATTTTTATTTTTTTTAATATTTTTCTTCATTTTCTTCTTTTTTTTGCAATTTTAATTATTTTTGTTCATTTCTTCGATTTCTTCCATTCAACTTACATCTCATGAGCAAAAGTTGAGAAGTTCAAAGAACTTCGTAAACAATAATTAAATTTTTTTTGTTGTCAAAAAAGAAGATCCCTTTTTTATTTATTAGTAAAATATAATAAAAGTTGAGAAAAAAAGAAAAAACGATCAAAAAATAGAAAAATAAAAAAAAATTGAGAAAAAAAGGAAAGAAAAAAATAAAGATTACGAAAAAAGTGAAGAATTAGAAAATTTGAGAAAAATAAAAATGAGAGGAAACATAAAAATAAAGATTGAGAAAAATGAGGGAAAAAAAGAGAACTGAAAAAAGAAAAAAACGATCAAACAAAGAAGAGAAATAAAAAAAAGATTGAGGAAAAAAAGACAAGAAGAAAATAAAGATTAAGAAAAAAAGCAAAGAATTAAAAAAATTGAGAAAAATAAAAAGTGAAAGAAAAAAATAAAAATAAAGTTTGAGAAAAATGAGGACTCCTTTGCATGAATCTGTTTTGGAGTCCAAATGGACTCCTTTCCTCTTGCATTTCGTAATGGGCCAATGAGTCCCACCTCTTCGAGTCAAGTCCTAAGTTTAAATCCAAAGTCTATTATATGACGAGAGGGTGCAAGAAGATAAAAGAAGCAGAAAAATGGGTCAAAACCCATTGATGAGATTTCTAAGAGACTTGAAAAGTCTCGATTTTTATTAGTGTCTTATTCTTTATTTATTTATTCGTCCATTTGTTTATTCATTTGGGCCACGAAGTCAAATTTATAATTAATACGCATGAAGCGAATTTTTGGGTCTTCAAGGTCCGAAAATTAGCTTAGGACAGGTTATGGTTCAAAAGTCCAAATGATTAGACTAACATGGGTGCTTAAATTATGATAGGTTGTGGGCCGAAAACCCAATTAAATTAGGACAGGTTCATTTGAATGATTTGGGCCTAACGGCCTAAGTCTTTTAGTCCCCCGCTTTCCCCTTTATATGCTAGTTGTTGTTTTTTAGTTTTCATAGATTTAGTTAAAATTCTTGCTAAGTCGTCAAAACTCGTTTTGTACAAATCTTTGAAAACTAATTTTCCCTTAATCGATTTCTTTTTAAAAATCAACTTTACCTTTTAAAGTTAGTCAAAAAGTTGTTTTCAAATAGTCTAGATAACCGCAAGTTAGCGGATGCCCTTAGTGCCTTAACAATCTTCCAAGAGTATTAATAGGAACCACTTACTAGGAAATTCTAAATTTAAAAGTTTTTTTTTCTATTTTGAATCTTTTGAGTAATATTTTTAGTTATTCTTGACATCTTTTCAAAAATCAAGTGACGACTTTGAAATTTCTTAAATTGTTTCGAACTTTTCTTTAAGGTTTCGAAATAATTTAAAAGTTGAAAAATAATATTTTCCAATCCTTCGAATCGAAAAGGGGCAAAACACAAGTCAAAGACTCTGAAAGGATCTTTTTGGCCTATGGCATCAAGTAAGGAGGAGATGGGACCATGTCCATTTATACCTCTTATTCAATATAGCTAACAGTAACTTTTGTTCCCACATAAGAGCTCGTTCTCTGAAAATTGTGTTACTGCTTTGTTTTAGTCACACATGAACTAGTATCGCATGAGTTTTGGTTAGGAAAAAATTCTCTTATTAAGATCTTAAAATCTAGTATTCATTTTTTGAATTCATGTGCATTTTGTTTCTAGTCCTTCACATATGATATGTGGAATAGGCAACATTTTATGGTTTTGTAGTGATCTATCTATACTAATTGAGTATAAATAAAGGTCTTCTATGTGTTGTTCAAGAGATTAGCTTTTCATGATCAGATCAGATATGAATTTAAAGTTATTTGCGTATTTTATTCTAGCTTAATTGTTTGAGGTAGCTGAAGGTCAAATTTTGTGCACGTTTGCTTGGGATAAGGTTTCCTCTATGATTTTCCTTGACTTAAAACATTGTGTGTAATGTTTCCAAGAAGGGATGGAGTCATTTTACTTTTCTCGAAATGTATAGTGTATCTTGCTGTTACATGATGTTTTGAGAAGACTGATTTAATACAATTATAGGCATATTCATCTTTTTTCTATTTGCCCTGTGTAATTATTTTTTGAGTTTGTTTTGAGTTTGGGTTTGGTGGAGATTTCTATGCATTTAAATTTGATTGACTACGTGCATTTACCCTCTTTGTAACAAAGACTTTTAACATGTTATATGGGTTGATTTCAAGGCTTAATTGGTTATCACTAAGTTGTTTTGAATATGAAAAAGGTGTCTTTTGTTTATTTCAAATAGGCCTAGAAATGGAAACTTGTTTGTTAAATCAAGGTTGAAGTGAATTTTCTTATGAGCGATTAAAATTCTTGTTTTTCTTTTGAGCGATTAAAATTCTGAACTATCCATCTCCTTCTATCTTTCATGCTCATTGGTAAATTTTGAGATCAATGAGTATTGACACCCAATTTTGGCTCTCTTTTTCATATAATTACTTTTTGTGTGTTTGTCTTGAATACTTTATCAAGATGACGTTTCCTATTCTTCATATTAATTTTAGTAATTTTGACATAAACGGAATAATTTTTTTTTAATAAACGAATTGGGCGTATCGTTATAATATTTTCAAAATGTAGTTATGTTTGTTTAAATTTATATGCATACGTATAAAACCCGTACATTATGAAAATTAATTAGGACGAGAGAAGTGTCGTTAAATTAATTAAGTGAAAGTGATTTGAGAAAATTAGATTTCTTACAAACATAATTCACTTATTCACAATGTTAGGGCCATTTGCTCTATTTTTTTTTTTAGCCAAAGTAGCAGCCCAACAATTTAAAATACCATAACCTGGTCTAATTTCAACTCACCAATCCGCCACAGCTAACCCATACCCAGCCCAACTCTATCTCTCTTTCCCCTTTACCCGATAAAACACACCACCAACAACACCAAAGTACAACAATATAAGAAACAACAACAACAATATCAACATCAACGCTCAAACCACTGGATAATGGAAAATTCGACGGTCTTCAGCCTTCTCATCCTCTTTTCCTTCAGTCTTCCAATTTCTCCATAATTTTATATCATATAAACAACTTTTCTTGATCAAATTATCCCCCCAAATACTCTACCATAGCTGCTTCTCCTGAAAAGGTGAAGAACAAGAAGGACCATCGAATTTGAATTTGTTTTTTTCTTAATCCGATGGGTTCGAGAGTAAAGCCACCAAACTATTTCTTTCCCCTTTTACAATAACATGAAAAGGTAAAAAAACAACTAATTTTCCCTTTCACAATTTTTTCTCTGTGATTTGTGGATTTTTCAATAATTTAAAATATGAATTCTTGGAGGCCTCAATAGATTACCGTTGAAGCCTCCCACAATTTTGGCTATAAAAGGAGCCTTTGGGCTTCTGTTTTTTGGGAAGAAGCAAAAAAAGGAGGAAAACATCAAGTCCCCTGTTAGCCCTTATTTTCTTAATTAGAGTCGAATTCGAGTTCGAATTGAAGAGATTTCAATTACACTGTGCTTACTCTCATCGCTTTTCATCATTTGCATTCAAAGTTCAAGTTCGAGTTCAAATCTCCGACAAGAACTGTAACGCCCCGAAAATGGGTCCCGAGACGTCACACGGTGCTTAGGACCATAAGTGATCCCAAGCTAATCCTTCTACTGGCATAACTCATAAGCAATTGAATAAAATATATAATTCTGAACGAAATAAGTGGAAGATGACTTTTTTCTGAATCTGACCAATACAAAACTAAATTAAAATGATTACAACTCTGCTTTTACAAAATAATACTGGAATCAAATACATTAACTCTTCTGACTGTCTATGAAGCCTCTACTAGTATGACTATAGGTAATCGGGACATGACCCCCAGCTATCTTAGATCAATACGAATGAATAAATAAAAATAAAATACTGCTCAAACTATATGACTGAATCGAGCCCTTAAATTAAGAGGACTCATCACCTGCTGACTGGAAGCTGCAAACTGTCTGAATAGGATATGCGTGCTACAACTAAACTGTTACCTACTTTATGAGATAATGTAGCACATAGACATATATGTGGATCAGTACTTTGAGGATGTACTAAGTATATGGGGGTGAAATACATAAGTAAAACATCATATCATCATCATAATTTATAAAATCATGCATGCTAAATGTAAATGGCTCACATAAGCTGGAATATCTGAAATGCTGAAATCTATAATCATGAATAACAAATCATACTTGAAAATCTAGTGAGCCATAATATTTAGTTCTAAAAACTGTGCTTTTATTTCCTCTTTAAATCATACTGTCTAAGTGTAGAAAGGACTCACTCTAAATTATGAAATTTGAAAGCTGAATTTTGCAGCTAATATCTTTCTGTAAAGCATAATCTGAGTAAAATTTATGAGCCTTTACACTTAGTTTTCTAAAATCTCTTTCTATTAATCTTTTTGTTTGAAAGTCTTTACTATTAGGGAAAACTGTTCTGCAAGGGAAAATACTTTATCTGAAGCTTATCTGTAAGGAAAACACTTTATCTTAAGGGTTTCAAAATCTGAAAACTTATTCTGCATGGGAGATTCTTCTAACCGACATAGACCATGTGAGCATTCATGGAGTCCAATGTTCTTGTCCCCCTAAGGAGGAATCCTCACATTGGGGAGATAAGCCATACTCTTGCCAGGAAGTATAACCTATCTAAGTGATCATATTTCTATCATCTATGTAGAAGTGGGAACAATCTAAATCCTATGTTGGCACGTAGTTCTGGGGTATAAAACCATAGTAACGTACCCATCTCGGTGCTAAATACTACTCCCATTAAATCTGTATGCTCATTTTGATGAAAATCCACTTCTAAAATAGTATAATGGTTAATAATGAAAATCAACTGTATATCTGTAAAGCTAAATCTGTAATATGAATTTGTAAAGTGGATTTCATATCTTTTCTTGAGACCAAAAGGTCAAATCTTTATCAATAATCTAAAAAGAGTCTAGTAATAAAGTGCTCATAGCACAATCAATCTTGAAATAACAATCTTTAATTAGGGCTTAAAGACCCATGCACCAAACTCATGTTAAAACATCATAATATTCATGCTTGGTAATGTAAACATTTATAAATCAACTTAAAATCTGGAAATTTATGCAATATGCATGAAAATATGAACATAGACATGCAATTCAACTTCTAAATCCCTTGAAATCTCATAATATCATAAATAGCAATATTGGGTCTAAATCCTGACTTTAATTTCATAGTAAATCACATAAAATTCAGTAAATTTATAATTAAAATAAGTTTTGGCCATAAGGGTAAAAAGATTATCCTTGTTGAAAAACCCCACATGCCTCGGTAGATGATTAGATGGAGAAACTTGAATTATTGATTCCTATTTGAGTTCTTGATGATGAATAATTGATTATCTTGCCTTGGGAATCCTCAAGTTAGAGCTTTCTTGAAGAAACTATAGAGGATTTTGATTTCTTGGAGAAGAAGCTCTTGAGTTCTAGGGTTTTATTTTGAGAGAAAATTGATGAAAATAGACATAAAGTTCATTGGAATATGCTTAATGTTGTGTTTTACACGATTGGGGCCTTGGAGATTGACCAAAATGCCTCTATTAAACTTCTAAACGGAACTGGAAAATAAAAAATCTTGATTTAAAAGGCCACCTCACTGGAAAAGGATTAGTGGGAACTGGGCCTTCACCGCAACGCGCCACAATCGCGGTGCTCCTTTGGACTGCTATTTTGGCCACTGACTCGAAGTGCTAGTAGCGCGTTGGGCTATTGGATTTTGACAATTGGGAATTTGGACCTCTCCGCGATGCGCCAATATCGTTGAGGTGCACTGGAATTGACAATTATGAAATTGTCCTTCTCTGTGATGCGGTGGTTACTCAAGTGGGACACTGTCAAGTTAAAAATGCTCTAACTTCTCAACCGAGTATCAGATTAGGGCGAATTTGGTATCGATGAAAAGCTTATTCAATTTCCCACATAATAGAAAATCTAAATCTGAAAAATACCGCACGAAATAAATATTCTTCATTTTAGAAGATATTTCTGAACGTTCTAGGAATGAATTCTAGCTAGAAAAACTATGGGGTGCTAAAATATCTCCCCCTCAAAAACATCCGTCCTCGAATGTGGCTAGATAAGATGAAAAAAATACTACTTAGGAATTTAAGGCTATAGGCTATCATTCACAACTGAAATAAACTATATGACTGAATCTTAATAGAGCGGGCTACTGAACTTATCTTATGAGTGTATGAACTTACATAAAAATAGCTATATGGATAAATCTGAGACTGGAAAAGAACTGAATGAAGGAAGACTATTATCTTTGACTGAATCTGAGTTCGTTGAGAAGAGATGAGGATACTTGGTATGCATGTCTGCTTCTACTTCCCAAGTAGCACCCTCAACAGACTTATTGGAATGAGAGTTCTGAACTAAGGCGACTGAGATTACATATTGAGCATTCACATCTAGGAATATACTTACATGACTAAGTCTGAAACATTAGAAACCTCTATCATGAAATTGATTTCTGAGCTAACTTGCCTTTACTTCTCATAATAAGCTGATTCATGCTGAGAGTTTAAAATTCGCTTGAAGTGTTCATGATGTAATTATTCATGTAGAACGGTGAAGTGATAAATTATGAAGGCACAAATCATGAGACAACGAGGCTACGATCATACAATAGGTATTACATTGTCTGAGTTGGAATGCTTGGAAAACTAAGATCATTCAATGAATACTTATGAACTAAATCATGACTAGATATTTGAATCTGAAACTGATGCCTGATGTATATACTGAGGTGAATTCGTAATTTACCTGGATACGAATAAACTACCTCTTGAAATGGCCATACCCATGAAATTTCAGGTAGTAAGACTAGACTAAACCAGAAGATGGAAAACTATAGAAATTGTTTGTCTGACTGTTAAATTGGATTATTGGCCATATGGATTGAATTATACTAAATGCTCATACTCAGATGGAGGATTTCTCCAACACTCTTCTAAGAAATTTTTAATGATATTAGGGAGCAAGGAACTTTGGGCATGATCTGAACAAAATATCTGAATAAGAAATCACAACATTGCTACCACTCTATAACATAGAACATAGATCTATAAATCATAAGCTAGGATAGAATTACTAGGCCTTAAGCAATGCAGCTTCTTACTTTCAAGCTTAGCAACACTTCTCAAGCACTCCCTCAACTATAATATTCCCCTTTAAACACCATATTCACTTGATTCAACTTGCAATTCTCATATGGGCATTGATAAATCCTTCTACTAAAGTCTAAATGAACTAAATCCTCTCATCATGGTCAAGTTTAACTCGGAATCACGAGGTACTGCACATAAAAACCAAAATATTAGTCTGGACCATGGATTTAGTACCCCAAGCATTGTCATAACTAGTCACTCTAGGATGATTCTTCTTATCACTTTAATAACTAAATTCAACCTCTTACTAGAAGTTCATTAATGCACAACACACCTATCCTCTTATATACCAACATGACGTTCAAGCCTACCTTCATAACCACATATGCGCTTCTAAAAAATACCCACAAGAGCACCTTTTTCGTATTCTCTAACACCTCTATTAATAACATCTTCCATGCACTATTCTTAAGAAGGAACGTATAAAATATTATCAACTAACCAAGTCATACACACAAAAAAAAGCTTCACCTCAATATTTCTTCATTTATAGACTTACATAAAACTAGCATACAACCATCTTTCCCAACATAACACATTTACTCTCTCCCATCATCACTATCTTGACCTAAGGGAAGGTCACTTAAAGGTTGAAATACTAGGGCCTGAAACATGAAGGAATACTAAGCATACTTGACACTTTACCGAGGTCTGGGGAAAAGAGTGTTCACGGCATAGATTCATTAAAGAGATCTAATCTAAGGACATACATGATATAGATCTAATTTCATTGATCTCTAAGAGTGTTTCCTGAGTACTTGGAACTGAACATACTGTAAAGCATAAGTGCGTGAGTCATGAGATGTATGACCTAAATTTTGGAGTTCATAACTTTATGGAATATGATTCCAACTGCTGAATGAACTGGAACTCCTCGTACTAGGAAATGGGAGAGGACATGATCCTCTATTACATACATGAACATGAACTATGATAATGGAACTGACACACAAGGCATGAGCAGATATTGGGATAACTGAAGCACAAATACTGAAATAAGAATGAGTTGAACCTCATCCACACTTTCTGACGTTCCATAACATACTAGCATCACTACTAGAATCTGAGAGCTTGACTTGGTTACTCGTTTTATGATCTCCCCCTTAGCTTTAAGCCATCATTCTAAGTTTGAGAAACCCTTTACTAAACTCTAAACAGGACTACACTCACTACACTCTAGAGCCTGGAACACAACGATACATGTAAATAACAAACTTACTCTAAAAGACTACACCTGAAAGTGTAAAACCCCCTGCTAATACTTCCTTTTGAGGTACAACTCTATCTTTCTACAACCCTACTAATCATCATATAATATCTTACACACTTACTAACTTAGAATCTTCATGAGTATCACGGCATCCTGAGTTCACACCATCTAGAGCTTCAACTCTTATTTCTATTCGCTCGATCTTCAAAAATTCAAACTTATATTTTAGCACTTAACACAAATATCTTCAACCTTTAATAAACCATGCTGCTTTTTTCATAGCCTACTAATATCGCATCTCTAAACTTATATTTCTAAACCATTAGAATCAAGATCATACCAAAAATGCTCAATATTATCTATCCATAACTTAGCTATTAGGAACATCATATACTATATAACTAGTCTCCTTCCTCTTAGCAACTCAATGATACTACTAACCACACACAACACATAATAACCTTAGAAAATAATGCAACCCCATATCACCTTGGGTATACTTCTTCATCATACATACAATATCATACTTAATTACGAATTAAAATGGACTTAAATTCTTGTACATACTGCTCAAGCCTACTAAATCACTTTCATATAACTAGCACCACTAACCAAGGAAATTATTACATCTACCTTGATGACCATTAACTGTTCAAACTTAATGTCTAGTGCTAAACATGATTTAACAACCCACCTTACATACTATTCTTACTTGAAAGCTATAAAATAAAACATCAAGAAACACTAGTCCACTAGAACTTCATAATAATAGTAATCGGTTAAAATTATATGACTTATCTCATTATAATCCATTAGTACATACTACTTATACACATCACTACTATTTACCTTTTCATACACCTAAATTAATGGTAATCAATCACCAAATACTTCATTAATATCCTATACTTTTCAATCACAATAAATACCATCAATAACTCCTTCTGTACTTCAAGCAAACAACAATTCTCCTTAACTAATAAATCTTTCTCTACCTTCCACTAAACTAGTACAAAAGGACATATCACCTTAACAAAACTAGAGAACATGCCTAAGTTTATCCCCTATACTTTCTATCAATCGTCATTCCCACTTTCTTGCCACTACTCTTCTATACCCATACTTCCAACTATAATAAGGATCTACTATTCGTAAATCATAACACTGAAGTTTATAATAACCCTCAAATTCCCACTTCATTTAATAGTCTAGGTTCATACTATCCCCTCTCAATAGCTCTACCTGTATAAAAAAAATGTCAATGGGCAATCTGAATATATACCTATTTCTGTCTCAACTGAACAACTCATAAGGATGGGGAAATAACTTTCAACTTGAGGAACTTGTGACCACTAAATAGCTCCTCTCAAGCCCTTGGTATGACTTCTGAGATTACTGATGGTAAATCTGAGAGCATTATTTGGAGAAGAATTGGAACTTGCTGATCATGTTATCTCGGGAGTAAGTCATAGATGAAGAATTTTGGAGTAACACATGAGTAGAAAAGAGTGTATGAAGGAACAACTTTACAACACGATCTAGAGTATGAAAGGAGGAAACATTTTCTTAAATGCCTTGTAGCCTCTCGAAAAAAGTACAGACGTCTCCATACCATTCCGTAAGACTCTACTAGACATGGCTTCACAAACACCCAATGACACATTAACTCTGTGCTCTGATACCAAGTTTGTAATGCCCTAAAAATGGGTCTCGAGACATCACACGGTGCTTAGGACCACAAGTGATCCAAAGCTAACCCTTTTATTGGCATAACTCATAAGCAACTGAATAAAATATATAATTCTGAAGAAAATAAGTGGAAGATTACTCGTTTCTAAATCTAATCAATACAGAACAAAATTTAAATGATTATAACTCTACTTTTACAAAATAATACTGAAATCAAATACATTAACTCTACTGACTGTCTATGAAGACTCTACTAGTGTTGACTATAGGTAACCACGACATGATCCCTAGCTATCCTAAATCAATATGACTGAACAAAATAGAAATAAAATACTACTCAAACTATATGACTGACTCGATCCCTTGAATTAAGAGGACTCATTACCTGCTGACTAGAAGCTGCAAACTGTCTGAATAGGGTATGCGTGCTACAACTAAATTGTTACCTACATTATGAGATAATGTAGCACATAGACATATATGTGGATCAGTACTTTAAGGATGTACTAAGTATATGGGGGTGAAATGCATAAGTAAAACATCATCTCATCATCATAATTTATAAAATCATGCATGCTAAATGTAAATGGCTCACATAAGCTGGAATATCTGAAATACTGAAATCTATAATCATGAATAACAAATCATACTTGAAAATCTAGTGAGTCATAACATTTAGTTCTGAAAGCTGTGTTTGTATTCTCTCTTTAAATCATACTGTCTAAGTGTAGAAAGGACTCACTCTAAATTCACACTTAGTTTTCTAAAATCTTTTTCTATTATCTTTTTTTTCTAAAAGTCTTTACTATTAGGGAAAACTGTTCTGCAAGGGAAAATACTTTATCTGAAGCTTATCTATAAGGAAAACACTTTATCTTAAGGGTTTAGAAATCTGAAAACTTATTCTGCATAAAAGATTCTTCTAACCGACGTAGACCATGTAAGAATTCATGGAGTTCCACGTTCTTGTCCCCCTAAGGAGAATCCTCACGGTAGGAAGATGAGCCATACTCTTGCCAGGGAGTATAACCTATCTAAGTGATCACATATCTATCATCCATGTAGAAGTGGGAACAATCTAAATCCTACATTGGCACGTAGTTCTAGGGTATGGAACCGTAGTAACGTACTCATCTAGGTGTTAAATACTACTCCCATTAAATCTATATGCTCATTTTGATGAAAATCCACTTCTAAAATAGTTCAATGATTTATAATGAAAACCAACTGTATATCTGTAAAGCTAAATCTATAATTTGAATCTATAAAGTAAATTTCATATCTATTCTTGAGACCGAAAGGTCAAATCTTTATCAATAATTTGAAATGAGTCTAGTCATAAAGTACTCATAGCATAATCAATCTTGTAATAACAATCTTTAATTAGGGCTTAATGGCACATGCATCAAACTCATGTTAAAACATCTTAATATTCATGCTTGGTAATGTAAACATCTATAAATTAACTTAAAATCTAGAAATTTTTACAATATGCATGAAAATATGAACATAGATATGCAATTCAACTTCTAGATCCTTTGAAATCTCATAATCTCATAAATAGCAATATTGGATGTAAACCCTAACTTTAATTTCATGGGAAATCACATAAAATTCAGTACATTTATAATTAAAATAAGTTTTGTGAACAAGAATGAAAGGATTATCCTTATTGAAAACCCCCACATACCTTGGTAGATGATTAGATGGAGAAACTTGAATTATTGATTCCTATTTGAGTTCTTGATGATGAGTTCTTGATTATCTTGCCTTGGAAATCCTCAATTTAGAGCTTTCTTGGAGAAACTATGTAGGATTTTGATTTCTTTAAGAAAAAGCTCTTGAGTTCTAGGGTTTTTTTTGAGAGAAAATTGATGAAAATAGGCATAAAGTGATTTAGAATATGCTTAATGTTGTGTTTTACACGAATTGGGGCCTTGGGAATTGACCAAAATGCCCCTATTAAACTTCTAAATAGAACTGAAAAAGAAAGCAAAAATTCTAATTTAATAGACCACCGCGACGCGACACTATCGCGGTGGCTCACTGAAAAAGGATGAGTGGGAACTTGGCTTTCACCGCGACGCACCACTATTGTAATGCCCCGTATTTTTTCTAGCTTAAATTCATTCCTAGAATGTTAAGGGATAGATTCCAAATTTGCCTAAATCCGACACTCGGTTGAGAAGTCAGAGCATTTTTATGTTGATAGTGTGCCACTTGGACTCTCAGCGCATCGCGGAAATGACAAAAATGGCAATCGTCAATTCGAGTGGACCTCCGCGATTTTGGTACGTCGCAGAGTGGTTCATTTTCCCATTTGTCAAAATCCAGTAGCCCAAAGCAATCTTAACGTGTCGCGTTGGTTGGCAAAATGAAATTTCAAAAGGGCACCGCGATTCCTCCGCGTTGCTCCAATCCCTCAGTTCCCAGTTGTCTATTTCCAGTGGTGATCGCATCGCACCAAGTGCCTATTTCAAAAAATTTGGACAGAAATTAAAAGCTTTGTCCAGGGTTAAATTGGCCTTTTCCCATAATTTTATTTCGTCCAGATATGTGATTTAATCCCTAAAATCATTCTCAAGTCATTCTTTATTAATTTTTTCCTAAATCAAAGCATTCTCTCTCAAGGAAAACAAATCATCAAACTTTCTCCAATAAATCCAAATTTCTCCATTAATTCTCCAAAGAAATTCAAGATTTAGAATTTCCAATACAAGAACTCCAAGAATTCATCTCCAAAAGCACAATAGGAATCCAAAATTTAAGCTTTTCATCTAAGATCATCAATTAAGGTATGTGAGATTTTTTCAACAGGGATAATCCTTTCGTCCTTGTGCCCAAAATTTATTTTAAATTTATATTTATTGAATTTTATATGGTTTTTCATGAAATTCAAATTTGGCTTTACACCCATCGTTGTTATTTTCAAGTTTATGGTATTTCCAATGATTTAAAAGTTGAATTCCATGATTATGTTCATATTTTCATGCATATTGCTGAAATTTCCAGATTTTATGATTAATTATAAATGTTTATATTACCAAGCATGAATTTTAAGATGTTTTAACATGAGATTGATGCATAGGTTATTTATCCCAAGATTTAGTATTATTACTTCAAGAAAGATGATATATATGTTTGAATTTATGTTGGATTGAATTAATTATGAAAAGACCATTTAAAAATAGAGAAGCTTTTAGAAAAATTAAAGAATCATTAATTAGTAATTATTCAGAATATATAAGTCTAAATAAAACAAAAAAAAAACCACAAAGATTAGCCTACCTAATTACCTTAATATCTAGTATTGAAGCAAAATTAGTAATCCATTTAAAATCTAGAAGAATGAGACACATACCACCTAATTATGATAACATTAGATTTAGATATCCACCAAGATATTATAAATATGGTTTAAATGAATGAAGTACAAAAATACAAAGAATTAAAACAAATTATTTCTGAAAAACGTTAAGAATTAAAAATAAGAATAGAAAGACTATATTATAATATATTTGCCGGAGTTAGTAAAAACTCAATAAATACACAAAAAGATGAAATATCAAAATTAGAATCACAAATAGATAGTTTAGAATATATATATCAACATGAACTATTTACAATAAAATGAACAAAGAAGAATTTATAATAGATGAAAAAATATATGAAAATCACGAAGAATTAAAAATAAAAATAGTATTTTCTAATCTAGGAAGAAGATATAAGAAAATAGGTGAACATTTATATTTAATGTTAGAAAAAGAAAAATTAAAATTAGAAGATAAATTGACAGCTATGGTAAGAATAGAAAGAGAAAATAAAGAAATAGATAGGAAAAAGGAAATAGAAAAAATTAAACAACAAACTACAGAAGAAATACGAAAAATAGAAGAAACTAAAAATAGTAGGATTGCTGAATTAGAAAAAGAACTACAAATGTTAAAAGATTTGTATGAACAAAGACAAAAGGAAAAGGAAGAAAAAGATAAAGAACAAAAATTTACTAAATGAGATAAATCAATTTAAGGAAAAATTAGAAATAAAAAACAAGGAATTAGAAATAAATAATATAGATGTTGAAGAGACAGATAATTATGATTTAGAAGATAGTGAAACATATACAAAAATATTAACAAATACAAAAAATTTAGAAATCAATGAAAAACAAGAAATAATTAATGAAGAAAACTTAGAAAATATCAATACAGAAATAAATACTCTTGATAAAAAAGAAGATGAAAATATAATACCTAGAACATCAGAAATAAGAAAACCTACATATTATAAGAATAAGTTTAAAAAATATAATCTAAAGAATGAATATGACAAATGGACACCAAAACAAATAGTTAATAAAAATTATAACTTTTTAGACTTAGACTGTGTAATAGATACAGAAAAAACAATACAAATGGATAGGATATATGACAAAACAATTATTAGATAATAATATAAACATAACAGATGCACCAGAATATATAGAAAGAACACTAATAGGAACAGTGAAATTATGGTTTTCAAATTTAACTGAAAATAGCAAGAAGGTATTAAGAACTAATAAACCTATAGAAGGAACATCATCAACAACAACTAAACTAACACCTATAGAATTATTAAAAAAATATGAAACAGCTATAAAAGATGAATTTGGTAGTATGACAACAATAGAAGAAGAACAAGATGAAGAAAAAGATACAAATAGGAATTTAATGATTAAATTAGCAATTTGTAATATGTGTTATATAGATGAATATACTTGTGCATTTAAAGAATATTATTATAAAGGAGCATATAATATTGAAGAAAGTAAGGAAATAAGAAAATTATATTTTAATAAATTACCCGAACCATTTAGTTCAAAGATAATAAAGAGTTGGGAAGAAGCAAAAATAGTAGATACTTTAGGAGCAAGAATAAAATTTTTACAACAATGGTATAGAAACTTATGTGAAAAATATAGAGAAGAATTAAAAATGGAAAAAACATTGATTAGAAATTTAGCATGTTGCAAAGATAAAATAGCACCCCAATTCGGATGTGAAGAAAGATATTATAAGAAAAGAAAAAGACATAAGAAATATAAGAATTATAAAAAATCAAAATATAAATACAAGAAACCAAGAAAAAGATATTATGTAAATACAAAAGACCATATAGAAAAAAAAATCTATAAAAGAATGTACTTGTTATAATTGTGGAAAATTAGGACATTTAGCTAGAGATTGTAAATTACCTAAAAATCTAAAAAATAAACAAATATCAGAAATAAAAATAGATAATACAAAATATATGCAGATAGATTATATAGATTATGAATTAGAAAGTGAGGATAGTATATATGAAATTTCAGAAAATGAAACAGATAATGAAATAGATAGTGAAATAGATGAATCAAATGACTGAAGAAGATATAAAAATAATAACAAAGGAAGAATATTTAAATGACGAAGGAACAGAACAAAAAATAATATTTGACAGTAACATATTTGATGAAATAAAAGGAAAATAATTAGACTTAAGTGTAGAAAAAATATTTAAAATATCAACAATAAAAAATATTTTTACTAGAAAAAAGGAAGAATATTATGTAGTATGCCAAAAGAAACATGTAATAGACTGTAGATATGCAAAAGTTAAAGCTAGTATACCACTAGTAACAAAAAGAATAATTAATAAAGAAATAAATGATATAAAAAGTAGAGACCCAATAAAATATGTACACCTTGGAGGTACAGAGATATTAATAAAAGCATGTTTTAGAGAAGGAATAGATACACCAATAGAATTATATTTAGCAGATGATAGAATTATAAAACCTATAGAAAAAAGCATAATAACTGTCGTAAAAGGAAATCTAATATACCAAAAATTTAAATTTATAATAAGTGCAAATTATTCAGTAGCGGTAACAGATAAAAATATAGATAAATCATTAGTATTATATTGGAAAATATCAGGAATAGAATTAACCCCAGGAAGTAAAATATTTACAGCAAGATGCAAAAATTTATATGTATTAACAACAAAACATAAAATAACAGGAAAAAATAAGATTAACAAAATACGAATAGAAAGTCCATTCGAACAAATTGTAAAAACAATAGATTATAATGATTATAGCTATAGAGACATAGATATAGAAGAAAATTTAGAAATAGTAAATGATAGAATAAGTACAACGAAAAGAATAGCTGATGAAAAACCAGAATCATCAAGCTCATAAAAAAGAACAAGTTATGAAATAAATTCAACAAGTAATTTAAACCAATATTACATAACAGGAAAAATAAATGAAAAAGAATATTTAATACTCTTAAATACAGGACAAGAAGAAAATTATATAGCAAAATATCTAGTAAAAAATGAAGAAATAAAAACTGATAATGATATGTGCCCAGATCTACCAAGAAGTTTAATAAATAGTAAACATATAGCAGAAAAAGAAATAATAATAGGAATTAGAAAAATAAAAATAGAATTTGAAGTAAAGGAAGAAATGCAAAAAACAGATATAATATTAGGAATAAAATGGCTAGAACAAGTAAAACCATATAATATAGAACATACACAATTAACCTTAACATATAACAGAGAGAAATTATTCTTAAGAAGAGTCTTAACATAAAATGAAAATATATGTATTAATGAAGATAGTAGTAGAAGGATATTACAGTAGATATTATACGCCTATGATAGATACAGGAGCAGAAGCTAATTTATGTAGATATAATTGCTTACCAGAAAGTAAATGGGATAAATTAAAAACACCAATAATAGTTAAAGGATTTAATAATGAAGGAAGCTTAATTACTTATAAAGCTAGGAATGTAAAAATACAAGTATGGGATAAGATATTAACAATAGAAGAAATTTATAATTATGAACTAACATCAAAAGATATACTTTTAGGAATGCCGTTTTTAAATAAATTATACCCACATATAATAACTAGAATAGATTGGTGGTTTACAGCACCATATAAGTAGAAAGTAAGAGCAAAAAGAGTTAATAATAAAATAAGAAAGAAAACTGATTGGATAAAAGGAAGTGAAAAAATTACACAAAAGTTAGAAAATATAAAACATACTGAAGATACAATAGAACTAGTTGTATTTTCGATAAATAAAACAGAAATAACTATATTTTCAATAAATAAGATAGAAATAATTAAGAAAAAATTAGAACAATTATATAGTGAAGATCCATTAAAAGGATGGGAAAAACATAAAACTACTATAAAAATTGAATTAATAGATAAAAATAGCATAATAACCCAGAAACCATTAACATATAATTTTGAAGATTTAAAAGAATTTAAAATGCATATAGATGAATTATTAGAAAAACAATATATACAAAAAAGTAATAGTAAACATAATAGTTCAGCATTTATAGTAAATAAACATAGTGAACAAAAATGAGGAAAAAGTAGAATGGTTATTGACTATAGAAATTTAAATGCAAAAACTATGACATATAATTATCCAATACCAAGTAAGATATTAAAAATAAGACAAATACAGGGATATAATTATTTTAGCAAATTCAATTGTAAATCAGGATTTTACCATTTAAAGTTAGAAGAAGAATCTAAAGAATTAACCGCATTTACGGTACCACAAGGATTTTATGAATGGAACGTATTACCATTTGGAAATAAAAATGCACCAGGTAGATATCAACATTTTATGGATAGTTATTTTAAACAATTATCTAATTGTATAGTATGCATAGATGATATATTATTATATACAAAAACTAAAGAAGAACATTTAAAATTATTAGGACAATTTACAGATATAATAGAAAAATCGAGAATAAGTCTAAGTGAAAAGAAAGCTGAAATTATGAAAAACCAGATAGAATTTTTAGGAATACAAATAGATAAGAGTAGAGTAAAAAATGCAACAACATATAGTACAAAAAATAATAAATTTGAAAGAAGAATTAGATACGAAAAAGAAATTACAATCATTTTTAGGATTAGTAAACCAAGTAAGAGAATATATTCCAAAATTAGCAGAAACTTTAAAACCACTACAGAAAAAATTAAAAAAGGATGTAGAATATAACTATAATGAAGAAGATAAAAAACAAGTTCAGAAAATAAAATTACTTTGTAAAGAATTACCAAAACTACAATTTCCAGATGAAAATAGAAAATTTATATATATAGTAGAAGCAGATGCTAGTGAATGTAGTTATGGAGGAGTACTTAAATAACGATATGAAGCAGAAAAATTAGAACACCATTGTAGATACTACTCAGGAACGTTCAATGAAACAGAAATAAAATGGGAAATAAATAGGAAAGAATTATGTTCATTATATAAATGTTTGTTAGCATTTGAGCCATATATTGTATATAACAAATTTATTGTACGAACAGATAATACACAGGTACGCTGGTGGTTAACAAAGAAAATACAAAATTTAGTTACAACAAAAGAGATTCAGAGACTAGTCTTGAATATATTAAATTTCACATTTATAATTGAAGTAATTAGTACTAACAAAAATGTTATTGCAGATTACATATCAAGACAAAGCTACACAGACTGATATAATAGAAGAAGATACTCTAAAAAAAATACTCAACACCCTAACTACGCTTTCAATGAAAGTAGACAGTATGGGTAATGAGATAGAAAAGCTAAAGACTAATGAAGATAAACTGAAGTTTATAGCTACAAATCAGCTAACTCAACAGTGTGCAGAGCTATGTCGATCGGAAGACATTAAAGTTCCAGAGCTAGAAGGAGACGATGGGACACTCCATAAAACCCATAACGTTTATCAATCTACTTCTGCAGGTACAAGCAGATTAGTTAGTAGACAAAGATATCAGAACATGAATATGAATAAGATATTTGAGAAACCATTTATACCAAAAACACAAAAAGACCCCTTGTTTATACCCCCACAAATTACCACATACCGAGATAGTCTAAACCAAGATAAAAAAGTTTACAACTATACAGCCCAAAAATACATAGAAAATATCTATAGAGTACAAACTTTCCTAAACCTTAACCCCAGAGCTACAAATATCAAAGAACCAAACACAAATTATATAACCCAAAAATTACAAGGTTACAACAAGCTAATTGCACTACCCAAAACCAACCTAAGCTTAATAAAAACTTGTTTTGACTATGGATTATTAAATACTATATACACCCAAGATGGAGAAGAACTAACAGCTATGAAAGAATTACATAAAATATTCACCACCTATAAAAGGATAACCAAAGGAAATCTATTTTATATAAAATGTTATACTGCATCAGCAGAGATATTATACAATGAAATAAAAACAGTTATACAAGTTGTAAAAATAGGATTAACCAGAGATATGATTATACCGGAAGATATTATGCAACAGCCAGAGATACCCAGAATTGAGATACCTGATTTCTATGCAAATAAACGACTCATTGGACTAGCTACAATTATTCAAGAATTAGCAAATAATTATACCAATGGAAATCCAATATGGAATTATTATTCAAGAGACCATCAGATGATCTATTCAAATTCAAAAGAACTACGATAAGCAGATATGGAAGATGTTAGGCAATGGATAATGACATTACTTAACCCAGAAAAATAATGTACTGCAAAAGCAATTAAGAGAGAATTTATTTCAGACGGATTATTAACAAGATATTGCAAGATAATTGGACATAAATATCCAGACCATCAATGTTCAAGATGTAATGGAGAAGATAATATTATCCCAGAAGTCCACCTAGAATAAAAGAATCAAGAAGATAAGCATGTCAGCTGGAAGATAAGATAAGAAGCAATAATGGAGATATGAAAAAGCAGCAGATACGATAACAAGAGGATATCAACGGAATAATAATAAAAGACAAGATATTAAATACATTTTACATAAAATTGTTGTATAATTTTTTTAGCCTTTTTTAGCCTTTTAGACTTTTTAGGCTATAGCACTAATTCTTGTAGCCTTTTTAGCCTTTTAGACTTTTTAGGCTATGGCACTAATTCTTGTCTCATAAGGAGACTTTTTTTTAGGATTTTAGAAAACGTGCAAGTAATGTAAAGACTTTTGTAAAAATTCATTCTATAAATAAGAGGAACCGAAGGCATTGCAAGGCAAGCCTTCATTTGTTGAAGCACAAATACTCTCTCCTGTTCGCAACAAATATTTTGCTTAGTTAATTAAAAAACAGATATATTTCAATGGAAAAAGCTATGGAGGAACAAACCTCAGAAATATCAAACCTACCTGAACAAGTATATTTATTTATGATTATGAATAGCTAAATTCATAATTCCCAATAATCATGGTATGATAAAATAAATCCATATTAGTTACTTTATAGTAGAATTATTCGAAGAAGAATATGTTAAGAAGTTTATTAGCAAAGTGGAAACGGAGAAAAATTCCTAAGAACTATGTCATCCTAAAGGTGAAACCAATGAGGCAAGAAGCCGTGGTGGGGAGTAACCAGAGTAGAGGCACTGTTTAAGGGAAAAGTATCCAAATTACCATGGTAATAGTGACCAAAGAACATGTTATTTAAGAATAATCTAGTATATAGTAATCTAAGATGACCATATTTTGTTATTTACATGATTGAAGGGAATATTTTGAAAATGAATAATTATTTATCTGATGTGATGGTAGATAAATTTAAAATACTTATTTTGTATGCACTTAAGGATATAAAAGTAGTAGATATAAGAAAAATCATATTAGAAAAAGCATTTGGTAAATATTATATGACTAGAATAAATTACATATCATACCTACCTAACTACTCTTACAAATACTTATCATGATAAATTACATATATCTAGAAATTTTGGAAAAAGATATGAGAAGCATACAGTTAATAGAAAAACAGATGAAAGTAAATATAGACAAATACATGGAAACTAAAAAAGTAAATATAGACAAATACATGGAAACTAAAGATATAAAATATATAGAATTTCTTAATGAAAATATGCAAGAACTACTACGACTAAAACAAACAACTACAAAATATTATAATAAAATATTTAGTCAATGATAGATAATCTTAAAGTCTTAATCTTATATATACTTAGAGATATAGGAATTATAGATATTAAGAAAATAATATTAGAAAAAGTATTAGACTATGAGATTGAAACTATAAATTAGATAGCACAGTTATACCTGGATAATTACCCAGAAAGATATTATTCAGATTAAGAGATGTTAGAATATATTAGAAAAACTAGAGAAAATCAAGATAATCTAAATAAAGAAATTAATTATAGAAACCAAATTAGAAAAATAATGGAGAATCTAAAAGAAAAATTAATATGGATAGAAGAAACCTTAGAAAATTTAGAAAAAAAGTACATGTGATAGTTTATATAATTTGAAAAACTCGCTACGAGAAGAACAACACAAGATAATAAATAACATTGAAAATCTAGAATTAGATATACATTACAGTATAATTATGATAAATTATTATACAGAAATCTGTAACTCTGCAATTACTACAAGATAAAATAATAAACCACACAAATTAATGAATACATCTTATGAAAAGAACAGATCATTAAAAGATATTGAAACAAAATTTAAGAAATATCCACGCACAAAGAAAAATAGATTCATTATATATATAATAGATCTATTTCATAAGCTAGTTATCCGCACCCCCCTACAAATGAAATCTACTACAGATTATTACAGTTAAAGAACTCAGACAACTTTATTTACAGATTTACTCAGATAAATGCATAACTGGTTTTCATATAAATCCTTATGCTAGTTTTAAAAAGTGGATTTCCAATGGTTTGAGCATACAGATTTAAGAGGGAGTAGTATTTAGTACCGAGCGGGAAGTGTGGGATTATCATGCCCTATCTTCCACAGAACTACGAGCCAGCGTAGGTACTGATTGAGATTATTCCCATTTCTATATGGATGACATATTTAGCTGTGAGCGATCACCTGGATTAGGTTATACTCCCTGGCAAGAGTATGACACCTCTCCCCAATGTGAGGTTTCTTCCTTAGGAGGTCAAGGCGTTGGACTCTATGTAGCTCATATGTTTTATGTCGGTTAAGAGAACCTCCCTAACAGTAAAGACTTCCAGAATAAGTTTTCAGATTTCACTTGGCCTATATGATTTGAGATTAAGAACAGAATGCAGATTTCAGAACTAAGTGTAATGGCTCACAAGATTTACAGTATATGCTTTATTATTTATGATTTATGATCTTTAGTCTTCATATTTACTCAAGCCTATGTGAGTCATTTACATTTAGTATGCATGATTTTATAACTTGTGATGATAATGTTTTACTTGTGCATTCACCCCCATATACTCAGTACATCCTCAAAGTACTGATCCACATATACGTCTATGTGATGCATTGTCTTATTATGTAGGTGCAAGTTATGGTATGTATAGTTAGAATCAGACAGTTACAGATTTCAGCCAGCAGATGATGAGTCATCCTACTTTGGGGACTTTAGTTAGATGTTATTTATATACTTTACTTTCCTACTCTTATGTATTGATTAGTGGTAGTTGAGGTCGCGTCCTAGCTATCTATATTCAGTATAGTAGAGACTTCATAGACATCAGTTAGAGTCAGTTATGTAAATTCAAACCCTCTTTTTAGACATTATCAGAATGTAGAAGTTGTATCAGTATTGTAATTTCACAGATTATATCATTTTATGTTTCTGCATAGTAAACTCAGTCATTTTATACATATTTATTCAGTTGCTTATAAGTTATGCCAGTAGAAAGGTTAGCTTGGGATCACTTGTGATCCTAAGCACTGTGTGACGTTTCGGGACCATTTTCAGGGTATTACAACTATTAGGTTCTTAACTATAAAAAACTTAGATTAATAATTATGTTTTTTAATATTAATATTTGTTTTGCCCTTTTATCTTGATTTATCATGTTTGTGTGACATAAATTATTTACTTGCTATAAATTGCTTATTTGTTTATCGCTTTATATAAATTGACATTGCATTCATATTTCCTCCACTTCAAAAAACTGACACTCACATACATTGTACACACGGATTGTATATTGTACTTTTCCAAAATTCTTTCAAATCTCCTTACTTTAAAGGATCGAGTTTTACTGCCATGGGACTAC
This sequence comes from Capsicum annuum, assembly GCF_002878395.1. NCBI lineage: Eukaryota > Viridiplantae > Streptophyta > Magnoliopsida > Solanales > Solanaceae > Capsicum > Capsicum annuum. The sequence continues at coordinate 174,857,251 of NC_061115.1, read as the reverse complement.
ATGCCTTCTCTTCTAGAAAATTCAAGTTCGCGTCTATCCAAATCTTAAAAAACTTAAGATAGAGCTTTACCACCCTTGATTTAGACCATGCATGCATAAACTTTAGGTGGCTTGACCCATGGTGTCATACCACAAATAGGAGAACACCTTTTATGTCAAATGGGTTTCACAACTCACTGATGATCCTAATATTATGTGTAGAGATAATGATAAATTGATCCACGTCAAAATTTGACTAAAATTGAGTTTGAAAAATTCTAACTCCAAACTTGAGTAATATCATTAATTAAAGTTTGGATCAATTTATTGAAATCTCGATTAATATTTGACCCTTAGGCCTACATCCGGCATAAATGAGTCACTCACATATTAGGAATGCGTTATTGTTGCTTGATGTATTTGTCTACATATTATGTTATAATTTTTTGACTTTACTTGACAACTTACTTGCTACATGATCTATTAAATTTACATGAACATGACTTTACTTAATTTCCTTATTAAAACTAACATCATTTCTATTTTATTTCCCTCCCTTTTTTTATTTTATCCCCAAAGATAGTTAATTCGTGTTGACATCGAACTGGCCAACCATCCTTACTTCACAAGGTCCAAGGCTTCAACATTACCACGATGTAGTTGGTCTATTCAAGGAAGAGGAATCACTATATTAGAACCAACCACATCTAATCTAATTGGTACAGGTAACACTGTGATTCCTAGTGACCCTCTTGAGATTCCCAAAAATGAAACTATTGCTCGCTTGACTCAAGAGATTGAGGATCTACGTGGAGAGCTGAATCGAGTTAAGGACTTGATCAATTTGTCTATTACACTACAAAGTCTGCCTTCTGGACCCAAAAACACCACTAAATCCAACACACTTTCCATCAGTTGATTCACCAGTCCGGAACACATTCCTCTTCAACATCTTCCACCTACCAATAATAATCTACCTCCAACCACCCCTATAAATCCACCAAATCAACTACCTATCTATACACCTCCACAAAGTCAACCACCCACATATACTGCCTATGCTACTCCTCCTAATCCATCACTCATTCACATCCCCCATGTATCACCACCTGTTAACACCTATCTACTACCTAAAACTACTATCATAAACCAACCAAATCAACCTCCCTCTAATACCTCTTATAATCCTCCACCACCTCCAATCCAAAATACTTCTACCATACAAAATTATCCAGCCCAACATATACAAGGGGAACATGTTGCCACTCCTTACGCTTAACACGTTCCCTCGGTATATGTAACAGAAAATCAAAACTGTACCAATCCAATAACGGTCAGGTTCCAACCTGAGGTAGACCAGTATGAAAACATAGAGAAGGATGCCAAGGAAAAGACTGATGATGTGTTAGCACAGGAGATTCGCAATCTTAAGAAAACAATGAGAAACCTCCAAACTAACAGGGAAAGCAAAAGACTAAAGTATGAGGATTTGTGTGTGCAACCTTACATTAACTTGATTGTAGTATATAAGCCTTTAAAATTTGATTTGTTCAATGGGGTTAGTGATCCACATGCATATGACAAGTTTATGGATCGGTTGGTAGGTGTAGGGAGAAACAAAATGATTAGAATGAAATTGTTCATAAGAACTTTACCTGGTGAAGTTCTTACTTGGTACATACAACAGGATCTTCAAAAATGGCGTGGGTGGAATGATATGGCACAAGACTTTATGGATCGGTTCAGGTTCAACATAGAAATCACACAAGATAGATTCTACTTGGCTAAGTTAAAGAAGAAGTCAACTGAGACTTTTCATGAGTATTCTCTGCGTTGGAGGGCGAAAGCAGCTAGAGTCCAACCACTAATGAGTGAAAGTGAAATAACTGCTACCTTCATTGAATGCCAAGATAACAACCTTTACTATGACAAAATAATAACTATGATGGGACAAAAGTTCATAAAAGTCACCAGAATGGGGGAAATCTTAGAAGATAAGATCAAATCAGAAGGAATCCAAGATTATGCAGCTTTACAAATAGCAAGCAAAGCTATTCAATATGGTTCCATCAATGGGAACAAAAAAAAGAAAGAAGATGTATCAGCCCTCACGATTGACCAAGGATAAAATCCAAATCAAGTTCCTCTATACCTAAATCAACCAGATCAACCTATTTATCCTCACCAATATGCTGGAACTTCCCAGACACTCTGTCAAATTCCACCAAGTCCTTATCCTATCTACAATACCCAAGCAAATTACTATCAATCTCCAGCTCTACTTACCAAGCTCCACATCCACACCAGCCTATCCCAGCTTTAACTAATCAAAATCGCCCACATGCTATACCTAAAACTCATCCAAATTTTAAAGTAAAAACACTTGTAACTACACCAAAGATTGAAAAATGTAGGTGTGATACAACCAATAGAAGGAAAAATTCTAGATCCTATTCCAAAATAGTTTGATGGTTTCAAGAGTTGTGCATATAATTCTGGAGTTATTGGGCACGATACCGAGAATTGCTGCAGCATTAAAAATAGGATTCAAGCCTTAATTAATGAAGGAACGATCTAAATTACGAGGCCTCATCCCAATGTGAACAACAATCCTTTACCTAACCACGAAAATGCTAATGTGAACATGATAACTATTGAGGAATATTTTGATTCGAAGGGAAGCAGTGTACCAATTGGAAAAGTGGGAAATGACACATCATTGATCTTTGATGCTCCTATGATTATAGTCCAAGAATTAACATCAATGGAGGTTACTACTACTGGCACCGAGACATCGACCATTTGGGTGCCGAACCAAGGAGACATTAAAGAATTGGAATTGTACTCCGTACCTGGTTCGCCAGGGGTCTTTGTAGATTGAACAATATGTAACACATTTGAAAAGAACGATTGTAAATATTGAGGCTTGATCGTGCGTAAAACTTTATGTTGTTTTGCCTCATCTTTTGAAAGCTTACTTGTAAAATCTATGAATGCATTTTCTATTTTTCATTAACTTTATATTACATTTACTTTCTCTTTTTTTATATAAATTATCAAAATCTATTAATTTATGGTTGTGACATAAAACTAAGAATTCGATCAACCAACCAAGAAACCTGACGAGCAAGGAACGATTCAAACAGAAAAAACATACATTTAAGAGAAGTCAAGACACTAAATTATATGAAGACTTTAGATAGGGTTCATTTGAATGTAACCCATACTTTTTATGTAATTTACAAACTACGTTTTGACCTGGTGGGATATGTAGGCAGCTCACATTGGGTTCAGTTCTACTATAGCAAAAATTTATTTTTATTATAGCATACGAACTACGTTTTGACCTGATTCCGTTGGTGGGATACATAGGCAACCCACATTGGGTTCAGTTCTACTATAGGAAAAATTCATTTTTTTAATATACGAACTACGTTCTGACTTGATTCCCTCGGCGGGATACATGGGCCACCCACATACGTTTTTGTCACATTAGGGTAGAAACTAAAAATCTTTATTTATGTAATTTTGAACTACACATGGCCTGATTCATTTTGTTGGATATGTAGGCAACCCATATCGAGTTCGGTACCTTTATAAGGAAAATTCCATATCATTTTTATGTACCTTGAACTACGTTCTGACCTGATTCTCTTTAGAAATACGTAGGAAACCTATATAAGGTTCGGTCTCCTTACAACATAAACTTACTATACATTTCTAAAGCCAAACTGGGATAAATTTTGAGTAGACATGAACTAGAATGATGAGACATCAATATATATTCGACTCGGGCTACCAGACAAGGAGTAAACAAATAAAGGATGTTCATTTGCTTCAAAAGTGTCACAGTCTAAAATTGGCAGAGGTTTTAAAAACTAGGCATATCTTTGCATATCCCTTAAATATTTTTCTTAAAAAACTTTCACTACTTGTTCATTTACCAAGTCTCGATAGATATTACAAGGTCTGAATGAAGGAGATGAATAGAGGATCAATAAAGTCAAGCTTCGAGTCAACACAAATCAGCACCCCCCACCAATTAAGAATTTTTCTTTGAGTGCAGGGACAACAAAGATACAGAATAACAACACTAGGTGGAAGTCAAGTATACAATTTGGCCAAAACATCATTTGGCCCCTACAAGGAGTTTCTCATCAAGGATAAATATCGAAGACCAGAAGACGACATTCAATAAATCACAATCACCATCTATAATTGAGCATTTCCACTTATTTTATTCTCTACTCTATTAATTTTTTTTTTATAATTCACTTTATTCATATTACAACTTCACCATGAATTTTACAAGAGCCAACATCAAATCTTTGAAGACAAATGGAGTCATCACTTGACCATACCACTCCTCCATCATAAGCCACATGACTTCATTTCTTATTTATTACATATTCTATTTTTACTTTATGACTCTATTCAACAACTTTACTCTAAAGCTAAACAAGGATTTACAATAATCCACATTGGTGCCCGTAGATAATCGGAGACATCATTCATTATCAGGTCTCTATAGACAATCGGAGTCCATCATTAAGTTTTTGTAAACAATTGGAAACATCATTCATTATCAAATCTCCGTATACAATCGGAGTTCATCAATATTAGTCCTTGTAAATAATCGGAGACATCATTCATCATTAAGTCCCCGTAGATAATCGGAGACGTCATTCATCATCAAGCCTCTGTAGACAATTAGAGGCATCATGTATCATTAACATTTTGAAGACAACCAGAGGCATCATTTATCACTGAGTCTCTAAAGACAATTGGAGACTTCACTACATCATAAATATAAGCCGAGCAGCTACAATCTTACTTTACCTTTTACTTTATTAATTACTTTAAATCACTTTACCTATTTCAATAACTTTACCTTAAATCTTATAGATGACATTAATTATCAAATTTATAGAAACAATCAGGGACGTCGTGCATCGTTCATCATTGAGTCCTAAAGATAAAAGGAGGACTCATTAGACATTAAATTTTTTGAAGACAATCAGATACTTTATTACATCATCTGCATTAGCCAAGAGGCTAAACTCTTACCTTTACTTTTCTTAAACATTTTCATATCTTTGATTCAACTGGTAATTTTACAATGAGTTTTGTTTCTTGTAGGAAATATAATTTGTGACAACAAGACATGCATCACAATATGGAACAATTTCTTAGCGGTAAACTGGGGTATGCTAGAGAAATGTCAAGCATCCCTAGCAATGTCGATCATTCAGAACTCAACTCGACTCAATTCTTACAAATTCTACTGCAACTCTATATCTATTCACAAATATGTCTTTATATTTTTAGTGTCATCATAATTCAAAACTATAAGTAGTATGATTCTAGACACGACCCTACCCACTCCACTCACGCTAAATTATTCTTTTTATTATCACCAGTAAGATCAGAGTAAACATAATTCTAACACTGGAACAAATTTTGAGGTCCTCTCAAAATTTAATCACAAGATACTTTTGAACTACATCAACTTGATTCTCGTGAAATCCGAGATATGTAGGCGACTCAGAAACCAGGGTTAGGTCGAATTCATAATCACAATTATGCCAACTCTAGCTTTCCTACTCTATTTTATTGGCTGTAGCATTCCCCAAATTAGTCTAATTTACCAGTCAAAAAAAAAATAGTTTACATCAACGTCTTCGCCCAAAGACTCTATCATTATCTTTGGTCTAAGAGGGATAAGCTGTTGACACCCAATTTTGTTTCTCCTTTTCATATAATTAATTTTGGTATGATTTTTAGTCCTGAATACTTTATCAAAATAATGTTTCCTATTCTTCATATTAATTTTAGTAATTTTGACATAAACGAAATAATTTTTCTTTTAATAAATGAATTAGGTGTATCGTTATAATATTTTTTAAATATAGTTATGTTGGTTTAAATTTATATGTATACGTATATAACTCGTACATTATGAAAATTAATTAGGCCAAGAGAAGTATCGTTAAATTAATTAAGTGAAAGTGATTTGAGGAAATTGAATTTTTTACAAACATAATTTATTTATTCACAATATTTGGGCTCTATTTTTTTAGCCAAAGTAGCTGCCCAACAATTTAAAATACTGTAACCTAGGCCAATTTCAACCCACCAGTCCACCCTAGCTAGCTCATACCCGGCTCAAATCCATCTCTCTTTTCCCTTTACCCAATAAAATATACCACCAATAATAACAAAGTACCGCAATACAAGGATGTAATGCCCCGTAAGATCCTATCTCAATTTAGCTCTCGGTTGCATGTTTCAAGGGGGTCTAAGACTTGAAAATTTCACAAAGTGTTGAGGACTTAGTCATTTTCAAAACTCCTAGACTTAAATGATTTTTATTTTGATCTCCCGACCTCGAGACGTTGATTTTGGAATTGATTCATGACTGGGGTTGTTCAAAGTATGTGTAGGGTGAGTTTTGAAAATTTTAAACTAGCGTAGGGGTGTGTTTGGGAAACCAAATGTATGACCCCACAAAATTTCTAAGCTTAAATCAGTCCTTTAAGCTTGTCAAGGGGTTCTCATACTTAGAAAATTCTAGCTAAGTTCCCAAACTTAGTTTATTTTTGGCCTTCAAAAGTTGGTAATCTCATTTTGCCACCTTAATGTCCTTTAATGGTTCGTATTTTTGTTAATTCATGATCAGAGAGGTCAATAGGTGTTCCTGGATAAGTTTTAGATTTTTTGAACCTCATTTAGACCATGTTTGGTAACCCAAAATAGTGGGCCGACGCAATCTTCACGCGTCACATCGCCTATCGCGTTAGTTAACATTGTTCCAAGGACTTCCACAAAAACTAATGAGGCTTGGCACGATCATGGTGCGACGCATCGGGTATCACGTCAATGCATCGACGTGCCGCGTTGCCAATCGTGTCGATGTCCAATTTTTAGTCATTAAATGTCCATATTTTTAAGGGAAAAAGGGTCAATTTTCCACCCCTATATAAGCCTATAACATGAGATTCAACCCTTAATTCACCAAAATATTATTGTTACTCTCAAATACTCTCAAGAACAAGTCTAGGGTTTTCATAGGAGCTTCAAATTCAAGAGATTTTACTATTAGTTTACAAGAATTTTCCATCCAAGGTATGTCAAGTGTTCATTCATGGATTTCTTTTATCCATGAAGCCCAAGAATCCAATTTTAAATTATGAATTGTGATATTTATGTTGTGGATTAATTATGTTCATGTAGTTATTATTGTAGGATTCCCAAGTTGGAATCTTTATGTATTTTTCATGAAACTATGCTAGTATGTGGGTTGAAATTTATGAAATTAAGTTGAATTAAGGAATCATGTGGTATTAATTTTATATCATGCCTAAGCCCTAAGTTATGCATATTAGGTGTTTGATAAAATGCCTAAGAGAATAATACTTGTGCATTATGACTCAATAGAACCTAAATAATGACTTCATATTACCATTATGTTCAAAATGACTCCCATGCTATTGTTATACCTTGTAATAGATTGATGTAATACTTATAAGATTAGGCTTAGGGAATTATGACATGTTTATATGCATTCTTATTCATGTGTAAGCTTGTGGCATGCAAATACTTCATGAAAATCCCCAATGATAGTACTATGAATTATTGACCATGGTTATGTGTTCAAGAAGTGTCATGTCTAGTCAGTTTCATGCTATCGAGTCCTGAGGGTACTTGCACCCAAAAATTTAGCTGTGTGCCTAGTGCCATCATCAGTTTTATGATAAATATCAGTCACACCATGATTAGTAGTAATCTCAGTCAGTTTCAGAACTGAGTAGAATTCAATTAGTTACATGACTCAGGAAAACTCAGTAATCTCAGTCAGTTATCAGATCTTAATAGTATTCCGTCAGTTAACGGAGCTCAATGAACTCAGTCCAATTCAGTTTAGTTAATCATGTTCAGTATTTATTCAGATGGGAGTAGGATTCAACACCGAGTGATCCCAAGGATGGGAACTCACCTGTGAGTAGAGGGTGTGATTCTTAAAAGCAATCCTTGCACTCCAGAACTACGTAGCCAACGTAGGTTGAGACATTAAACCTACTAGTTGAGGGTAGATGAGGTGGCTTAAACTGTTATATAAGGATCCCACCATTCTCCTTAGAGTACCTGTTAGATGAGGGATTTCTCATAGCTTGTCCTTTCCAGTGGCATGGTATTGACACTCTTCCAACTGGGGTTATAGGTTGGACCCCAAATCTACTTAGAAAAATGGGCATGTCGATTAGATGAATTCTCCTACAATTTTAGTTACAGAATCAAGACTCTCAGATACAGTCACCCAGTCTCAGTAATAGAACTCAGATAGTTCTACAGAACCCAAGACTGTCAGGTACAGTTACTCAGCTCAGTATGAAACTCAGCTAGTTCTATCTGAACCTATGTTGTCAAACATAGTCACCCAGTATCAGTTATTAGTAACTCGTGTTATTAGTATTCAGACTCAATAGTCAGTTCTACTCACGAATCTAGTTACAGTTACATACTTATGTATGTATTTTCGTGATCATGTTATACATTCAGTTAGCATTGTCCATGCGTATAAACCCTTTGCATTCAGCCTACCTCACTTGCATACCAATATATTCAATCGTACTGATGCTTTTGCGCTATGGTATTTCTATACCATAGGTTCAGAAGCACTAGCTCTAAAGCATCAGTAGCATTCCAGTTTCAGCAGTCAGAGTCAGCAGTGATTCCTCATCATTCGAGGATGTTATAATTTGATTATTTCATATCTTTAGTACTTAGTTATTTCAATAGTTGGATTTAGTTGGGGACATGTCCCATCAACTCCTTATTCAGATAGTCTAGAGGCTTTCAGACTATAGCATGTTCACAGTTACTTCAGTTGTTTTGGTAATAATGTACCATATTTCCAGATGTTATGTTTTATCATATATTTGAACCTTATGGCCTTTTATTCTTTAATTCCATATTTTTACATTATATTATACAGTGTTCAGTTACAGATATCAATCATGGGTTAACTTGTGGTCCTTCGGGGTCATGAGCACCGTGTAACATTCTAGGTACCAGTTTTGGGGTGTTACAAACTTGTTATCAGAGCCTAAGGTTCAATATTCTCCTAGGAAGTATGAAAGCCGCATCTAGTAGATTCTTATGCGTGGGTGTGTTGCACGCCATATTTATGTGCAGGAGGCTATAAGATGTTTTAGGAATAATTTCCCTTCTTCCAGTATTTATGTTGTGCCAGTGAGTATAATCTTAAGATAATCTCTTAGTCTAATCCGTCTCTCAGGCTAACTCAGTTGCTGCCCAGAATGAATGACCAGCTATCGTTACGACCAACCCAGTGGCCAATACCTCAGTAACTAGGATTTAGGACTTCACCTAACTGAATCGACCATCCTTTTTTGGGTTTAAGTTAGATGAGGACCCTCAGGAATTCCTTGATCAGGTTCAAAAGGTTACAGATATCATGGGGGTGTCAGCTGTTGAGAGTGCTAAGCTAGCTGCATATTAGTTACAGGATGTGGCTCACACATAGTTCAAATAGTAGAAAGCAAAGAGGGCTGGTGATGTAAGGCCTATAGAGTGAGAGGAGTTTTCCACTATTTTTCTTGATAGATTCTTTCCCCTAGATCTGAGGGAAGCTAAGGTGCTAAAATTTATAAACCTCAGGCAGGGAAACATGACAGTGAAAGAGTATTCTTTTAAGTTTACTCAACTAGCTAGATACGCTCCTCATGCAGTGGCAGATAACAGGGCTAAGATAAGTAAGTTTGTTTTTGGGGTGAATTAGAGTATGGTCAATTAGAGGGTGAAAGTCGTTCTCAGTTTCGCCTAAAGTTATCCATTCCATATCCTTCCTCAGCCAGTGCTCCAGTGCTAAAATTTAGAGACGGCAATAGAGATAGGGTGCTAGGCTATAAGTCTTAGGGTAGTGTTAGCATTGCTCGAAACTATCCTTTTTATCAGACATATGGCAAGCACCATCAGGGTACTTGCAGAGCTGGTAGTGATGTTTACTTTGGATACGGTAAGCCAGACCACAGAGTCAAAGATTATCCTCAGCAAGGTCCTCAGGGTCAGCATAACCATTCCTCATCTCAGTCTGGTCGCTCAAATCAGAAGGGTACCACTTCCAGTGCTACTAGTGGGCAACGCCCAAATAGTCTCTAAGCTCTTCAGTCCTGATAAGATCAGGAAAATTCTCCTGATGTGGCTACTAGTGCGTTACAGATCTTTTATTTGCATATTTATTCTTTGCTAGATCCAAGAGCTTCTTTGTCTTTTGTTACTCCTTATATAGCAGTTGATTTTGGAGTGAGGCCCAAAATTCTAGTAGAGCCCTTCTCAGTCTCTACCCCAGTGGGTAAAACCATCATAGCCCAATGGGTATATAGGAACTGTCCGATTATGGTATCTCAGAAAGTTACTTCAGCAGACTTAGTTGAATTAGAGATGACTGATTTTGATGTCATTCTCAGAATTGATTGGCTTCATTCCTGCTATGCCATAGTCGACTGCAGAAACAAAATTGTCTAGTTTCAGGTTTTGAATAAACCTGTCCTAGAGTGGAGAGATAGTACTTCAGTTTTCAGAGGTCAGCTTATTTCCTACCTTCGGGCATGGAAATGATATCTAAGGGATATGTCTATCATCTTGTTTGAGTTAAGGACTCTAGTTTCGAAAGTCCCAGTCTCGAATAGGTCCCATGAGTGAATGAATAGTCAGATATCTTTCCCAAAGATCTTCCAGGAATTCCTCTCGAAAGGGAAACAGACTTCGGTGTTGATGTTCTTCCAGATACTCAGCCTATATCTATTATGCCATATAGAATGGCACCAGCAGAACTCAAAGAATTGAAAAAATAGTTGAAGGATCTCCTAGATAAGGGATTCATTAGACCCAGTGTGTCCTCGTGGGGTGCACCAGTCTTATTCATGCAAAAGAAAGATGATTCTCTTAGAATGTGCATTGATTACCATCAACTCAATAAAGTCATGATCAAGAAAAAGTATCCACTTCCCAGAATCGATGAATTGTTTGACCAACTTCAGGGAGCCAGTTACTTCTCTAAGATAGACCTCAGATCAGGCTATCATCAGCTCAGAGTCAGAGGATATGACATCCCAAAAATAGCCTTCCATACTCGGTATGGTCACTTCAAATTCTTAGTTATGTCCTTTGGTCTTACCAATGTCCCAGCAGCTTTCATGGACTTGATGAATCGTATGTTCAAGCAGTACTTGGACATATTCGTCATAGTCTTCATAAATGACATCCTTGTTTCCATTGCCCTTTTTGCTTGTTATTTCTCGAGTTTAGGTATGAAAACTCTTGAATAATTAAATATGCAACTACTCTTTAGAAAGAAAATATGACCTGACTTGAATTGGACTCGCATCTATCTAATTTAGAATCAGACGTGTCCATACACGATTTATAAATCAGGATGGCACCTACTTAATCCTGCTAGTAAGTAAGGCAAACCATAATCTGGAGCTAACACAATGGGTTAATTCGATAGAAAAAGTTGAACTAGGTGAAATATCAAGAACACAATTTATAAGTAACAAAATTTGTAGATAAAATAATCAGTCAATACAAGATACCAGTTCCACGACCTGGTAGAGCCAGTATAAGAGCATCTAATAGTATCAATACAACTCAAAGTCTAGAATAGTCAATACATTTGTCTCGAAATACAAACTAAAAATAAAAGATAGAGGGAAATGGACGACTCGGACTACAAGAGTTCACCCTATCTACAAAAATTAATCACCACATAAACGTGAATCAACGACAAAAACTAGTACTCAGATCTGCACCAAAAAGGTACAAAAATATAGTATGAGTACCAAAACAACGAGTACTCTGTAGGCTTATCGTCCGACGGAGTTAAATCATGATATAAGTACGATAAAATGTAAGATAACATAACTAATTCAGGGTACAAAAATGAACCTGAATTATATCCAACATCATTGTACATAGTGAGTAATTAAACTGGAATAACAACATAACACAAGACATCAACACATGTCAATCACCGCTCGAACATAATAAGTAAATAATTCATAATAATAACGTATCATAAAGTATTAACATGAGTAACCACAAACTACAAAATTGACTAGCATACGCCAATTGGTGTAGAAAAGTAAAGAACTCATCACAGCCTCCCATACGGCTGGAGAGTACGCTCAAGAGCAGAATAAAGCAATCAACCAACATTATAACTAACTTTCATCATCATTTAACCATCATCCCACAATATCATCAATCAGCCATTTATGATATTTCATAATTTACCAACATTCAAAAATATACCTATATTCCATAATGCTACCATCATTTAACAAAATTATCATCGATACTCACTATTTACCTATTTATGAGCCACCCATCTCTTATTAACTAATTTTTTTATTACTAGTCATCATATAGCCCCTAGTCATCATTAAACAACTATTCTTCACAAATGCACTAGTCATCATATTTTAGATAACCATTATTTATCAACTAACACCATTTATCAACTAACATTATTTATTAACTAATCATCATTTACCAACTAATCCCCGCGTATCAAGTAGTCATTATTAGTCACTAAATAATATCCACCATTATTTCATATTTAGCACTAATCATCAGTTATACCACCTTCTAAACATTTATCACTTAAGGACTATAATCGGCATCACTAATATCAACAACATACCCAAAATTTCATATAAGTGGACATAAGCATATAGTTGCCATATATAGGGCAAAGCCGGACTTGCACAGGTAGAGGTACATATAGGAAAATCAATATAATCATCCTTTGTCCTTGCTGGGTATCAATATCATCTAATTATTTCTAGCCTTGTCGGATATCAATATCTCATCATAATATTCTCCAGTCTTGTCGGGCATCAATATGTCATCATAATATCCTCCGTCCTTGACGGACATTAGTATGCCATCATAATATCCTTCAATATTATCGGGTATCAATACATCATCACAATATCCTCCATACTTTTCGTATATCAATACATCATCACAATATCCTCTAAATTTATCGGGTATCAATACACCATCACAATATTCTCCGACCTTATCGGGTATCAATGTGTTATCATAGGACGCAACAAAATCAATAGCATGAGTATTCATACAATCAAACATCATGATTTCAAGTATAATCAATAGTGTAAATTCCCATATAATTAATAAGCATGATGAAACACCCCAGATTTTGGCCCTTGAAAATTTCTTAAGATTTGAGCTTATTGTTGTGGTTACGACTGGACTCTATAATTCATAGGGTGTTCTGACGAATCGCTGAGATGAGTTGTAATGTAATAGCACATAAGATTTAGTTGCATTCTTAAAAGGGGAGAGGCTCCAAGGCTTGAAATTTTCACTAAGAGAGGACTTTGTCATTTTAAGACCCCAAGACTTTACGGACTTTATTTTGACCTTCCCAACCCTTGGACATTTGTTTTTAAATTTAAACATGTTTAAGGTTGTTAAAGGTATATCTCGAAAGAGTTTCAAAATTATCAAACGAGATTCGGGGCGTGTTTGGATAACGGAGGCAGAGAGCCCTCGCAATAAGCCCACGACGCACTGGTCATTCCATCGTAGAAAGGTTCCAGCGAGGGGATAGCTCAACCAGAGCAAGGTTCGCGATGCGGGGGTCATTCCACTGGAGCAATATCCGTAGTACGCTAGTATTGTGTGTCCAGCTTCTTGGTTAATGAGATCAAAGGGCAATTAGGTCTATTTTCCTCAACCCAAGTCATCCATAACATAATTTATAAAATTCAAAGGGGCATTATTTTCCCATTACCCTCAAAATTACTCACTAGAAACCCTTCCCTTTTCCCAAGAACAAAGTTCAAGTTTTTCAACTCTAGAACACAAGGATTTAAGTTTTGAATATAAGATTTCTTCAAGAATCCATTCAATTAAGGTATGTGGTGTATTCATCAATGGAATCCTTTTACCCATTGAGCCCAAAAACCCTCTCTTTGATTTAAAGTATGAACTTTTCCTTCATTATAAAATTTTATATGTTCAAGATGATTTTAATCCATGATTCTCCTTAGTAATTAGAATTTAATCCATGTCCTCCTATGATTTCATGTAAATTAGGTTATGTAATGCTTCGAATTTCAAGTTCCTATGTATATTTAAATTGATTCTATGTTAATTCATCCAATTCATGCATTAATCCAAGTGTGTATGTTACGTTGCTATGTTTAACTCATTCCCATGTTCCAACTCACAAAATTCATCAGTTTAAATGTCTTATGTTTTGGGTCTTTGAAATATGGCATTATATCATTGTGTTATCATTGTTATCAAAGTTTGTAATCATTCAGTGCTGGTAGGTTATGAACATCCGATACATATGTGTTTACTTACGTTTCATACCTTCCAAGTAATGAGGTAGTTAAACCATGAATCTTATTATTTACTAAGTTGTTATAATTATGTTGAGCACTATCAGTTATTATGTTCAGTTGAACTTAAGTCTGTACTAATGTCAGTTCAGTTAGGAGTAGGATTTAGCACCGAGTAAACCCAGGGATGGGATTCACTTGCTAGTAGAGGGTGTGACCCTAAGTAGCAATCCCTGAGTTCCAAAACTATGAACCCAACATAGGTTTGAGATGTTTTCCTGCCAGTTGATGGTTGACACATACTCATAGGAGCACCTGCTAGTAGAGGTTGACTCCCTAGTCCTTTAGGACACTAGTTTAGTAGACCCACATAGCCAATGTTGGTACCCATGGCAAGGTACAAACACTCTTCCAACTAGGGCTACAAGTTGGACCCCAGTTAGCTCAGATTGGGGCATATCGGTTACATAATAACTCCCATAGTTTCAGTTAGTATTCAGTGTATCTCAGTTCAGGTTTGCTTGACTAAGGAATCAGGTTTTAAGTTATTTAGATATTCAGATAATTTTAGTACATGTTTTACTTGGTCTTGCATTCTCAGTTTTACATGTTCATGCATTCATGTTCAGTTGCCATATGTATTTCAGGTAGGCCTTACCTCGTGCACTAGTATATACAAAGTACTGATAGCATACTTTTCTCTCATTCTATGTTATCTTACAACATAAGTTCTGACGTATAGTTTCCTGATCTTTCCTAGACAGCTCTGTAGTTCCCTGAAATAGTATTGCTGAGTCCTCATCCGTCGAGGATGTGTCATGTTATTCTAGTTATTTTAGTATTTCCTTATGTTCAGTTCAGTTAGAGTTAGTTGGGGGTTTGTACCATCAACTCCGTATGTTTAGAGGCTTTCAGACAGACAATCTAGTTTTCCAGTGTTTATCAGATACTTCAGACATATTATTTTATATAATTCAGTATTCTAATTTACAGTACCTTATGGGTTTATCTTCCGCATGTGTTTTGTTATTATCATTTTATTCAGCGCTCACATTAGTTACCTGACCATGGGTTAGCTTGGGGTTAATTGTGGCCTTAAGCACCATTGTTGCGACCAGGGGGTAGCCTCGGGTCATGACAAACTTGGTATCAGAGCCTAAGGTTTCAAAGTGTCCTAAGATGTTTAAAATCTGCATTGAGTAAATTCTTGTGCATTGGTATGAAATATGCCACACTTATGGACAAGAGGTTATGAGATATTTTTAGGAAAGTTTCCCTTCTTTTAGTATTCATATCCTACGAAAGAGCATGAGATCTATTGGTTTCCTCTT
Organism: Capsicum annuum; assembly: GCF_002878395.1. NCBI lineage: Eukaryota > Viridiplantae > Streptophyta > Magnoliopsida > Solanales > Solanaceae > Capsicum > Capsicum annuum. The sequence continues at coordinate 174,841,539 of NC_061115.1, read as the reverse complement.
TCTAACTTATCCTTTATTTCATTTACAAATAATCCCTCCCAGAAGAAACAATGGAAAAAGGAACGGGGATCAGCCCACACTACCACCTATTCAGGAAGATTCCCTGAATAACCATGTTTCTCGCGCTGAGTTTAGGGATGCTTTCACAGCCTTAGCCTATTCTATAACTGCTCATATCAACTAGAAGGCTCTTTCCCTAGCCAATCTAGTGGCAAATATAGCTGCAGTTAAGATTAGGGATTTTCACTCGGATAAATCCCCGTTTGTTTTTTGGGTCCAAGTCTGGTTAAAATACGTAGGAGTTTCTGGATATGGTACAAAAGGTGACAAATATCATGGGTGTCACTTCAAATAAGAGTGTAGATTTGGCTGCATATCAGTTATAGAGAGTAGTTCATACCTGGTTTAAGAAATGGAAGAAAGACAGGGGTATGGAACAGAGCCTATAGAGTGGGAGGAGTTTGCCACAACTTTTCTAGATAGGTTTTTCCCACTTGAATTGAGGGAAGCTTAGATTCAGGAGTTCATAAATTTAAAGCATGGAAGTATGAGCATAAAGGAGTACTCGCTCAAGTTCACTCAGTTGGCAAGGTATGCTCCTATGATTGTCGCTGACAATAGGTCCAAAATGAGTAAGTTCATATCTGGTGTGTCTGATAGTGTGATTAAGGAGTGTAGGACCGCCATGTTGATTAAAAAGATGGACCTATCTTGAATTATAGTTCATGCTCAATAGATTGAGGAGGAGAAGCTTAAGGAGAAAGAGAAAGAGAATAAGAGGGACAGAATAGGTAGTTTCAACTTTTCCCACCCAAGATTGGAAGGCAGTAACCATTCTCAATGCTGCCAAAAATTTTTAGCCCCAGCTCCATCTTTAACTAGTGCGCCAGTGCCTAAGTTCAGGCAAAACAGTGAAGATAGAGCACCAGGCCCTAGGTCCTAGGGTAGTATGAATAGTGGCCACACCAATCTACGTTGCAGGAAATATTGTAAGAATCATCAGGATAAATGTAGAGCAGGCAGTGATGTGTGTTTTGAATGTGTAAACCAGGCCATAGGATCAGGATTACCTGAGGGCTAGCCAACAGGGAAAAGACGTTCGTCAGTAGGGTCAGTCAAATTTTTCTTTAGCTCTAGTAGGGTGCCACTTCCAATACAATCAGTGGTCAATGCCAAAATAGATTGTATTCTCTCCAGACTTGACATGATCAGGAAAGTTCTCCTGATGTGGTTACAGGTATGTTACAAGTTTTCCATAAGTTTTCCATCTTTGTGTTCTTGCATTGCTAGACCTCGAAGCTTCACTTTCCTTTGTGACTCCTTACATAGCTGTAGAATTTGGTGTCAGTCCCAAAATGTTAGTAGAGCCTTTTTTAGTGTCTACCCTAATGGGTAAGTCTATTGTAGCCAGACGGGTATACAAAAATTGCTCTATCACAGTATCTCAGCAAGTTATTTCAATTGATCTTGTGAAGTTAAAGATGACTAATTTTGATGTCATTATCGGCATGGATTAGCTCCACTCATGTTATGCCTCAGTCAATTGCAGAAATAGAATTGTCCAATTTTAGTTTCCTAGTGAGCTAGTTATCGAATAAAGGGGTAGTACTTCAGTGCTTAAAGGTCAGTTTGTTTCCTATCTTAAGGAAAGGAAGATGATATCTAACGGGTGCATTTACCATCTCATTTGAGTCAAAGACTCAAGTCTCTTGATTCAGTTTCAATAGTAAGGGAATTTCTAGATGTATTTCCCAAAGATCTTCTCGAAATTTCTCCTAAATGAGAAATTGACTTTGAAATAAATCTCTTTCCAGATACCCAGCCTATCTCTATTCCACCTTACAGAATGGATCCAGATGATCTCAAGGAATTAAAGGAACAGTTGAAGAATCTATTAGATAAGGATTTCATCAGGCCTAGTGTTTCCCCATGGGTGATCCAGTTCTATTCGTGTGCAAGAAAGACAGTTCTTTCAAGAATGTGCATCGACTACCATCAATTGAATAAAGTCACAATCAAGAATAAATACCTTCTTTCTAGCATTGATGACTTATTTTACCAACTTCAGGGTGCAAGTTATTCTCTAAGATAGACTTCAGATCCAGTTATCATCAGCTTAGAGTCAATGAATATAGCTTTCTAAAGATAGCCTTCAGAACTCGGTATGGTCACTTTGAATTTCTATTTATGTCTTTTTGATTAAGAAATTCCCCTGAAGCTTTCATGGACTTGATGAACAAGGTGTTCAAGCAGTACTTGGACATATTTTTTATAGTCTTCATTGATGACCTCCTTGTCTATTCCTGTCGTGAGAATGATCATGCATACTATCTGAGGATTGTGTTGCAAACCATTAGAGATCATCAGTTATTTTCTAAGTTCAGTAAGTTCAAATTTTGGTTAAGATTAGTAGCCTTCCTAGGTCACATTATTTCTAGTGATAGCATTTGAGTTGATCCTTAAAAGACCGAAGTAGTGAGAAACTAGCCTAGACCCATTTCTTCATCAGATATTAGAAGTGTCTTTAGTTTAGCTGGCTACTACAGATGGTTTAGTGAAGGGTTTTCTTATGTTTCTTTCCCCATGTCAAGGCTAACCTAGAAAAGGTTAAATTTCAGTTATTAGATTCTTGCGAGAAGAGTTTACAAGAGTTAAAGACTTGACTCACTCCTGTCGTAGTCTTGACTATGCCAGATGGTGCAAATGGATTTGTAGTTTACTGTGATGCTTATAGAGTTGGTCTAGGTTGTGTATTGATGTAGAGAGGTAAGGTCATATCCTATACCACTAGCCATCTTATGCCCTATAAAAAAAATTATCCGACCCATGATTTTGAGTTGGTAGTTGTGGTTTTTGCCTTAAAAATTTGAAGGCACTATCTTTATAGGATTCATGTTGATGTGCTCACTTACCACAAGAGTTTACAGTACGTGTTCATGCAGAAAGACCTGAATCTTTGCTAGATAAGATGGCTTGAATTATTGAAAGACTATGATATGAGTGTGTTGTACCATTCAGTAAAGGCCAACGTAGTAGAGGATGCCCTTAGTAGATTGTCTATGGGTAGTGTTGTCCATATTGAGGATGATAATAAGGAGTTAGTCCATAAGGTGAATCATCTTGCTAGGTTAGGAGTTTGGTTGGTTGACTCGGTTAAAGGTAGTACATGGGTTCAGAATGTCTCAAAATCCTCATTGATTGCCAAAGTAAAAGAAAAGAAGGATGGGGATCCTAGTTTGGTTAAGTTAAAGGAGGCAGTTAGAGATCAAAAGGTAGAGGTTTTTTCCTAAGGGGCAGATGGTGTGCTTCGTTGTCAGGTTAGGTTATGTGTTCCATGTGTTGATGGTTTGAGACAACTAATATTAGCAAAAGCTCATGGTGTGCAGTATTATATTCAACCCGAATCCACAAAGATGTACTGTGACTTGAGCAAAATCTATTGGTGGAGTGGTATGAAGAAAGTGTAACACCTTGTACTTTTCTTAGCTTAAAACCGTCCCTAGCATGTCAAAGATTTACTTTAAAGATGAATACCTTTTTATTTTATGCGGTATTTTCTAAATTTAGACTTTTACTGTGTGGAAAATTGAATAAGCTTTCCATCGATATAAGATTCGCTCAAATCCAACACTCGGTGAAGGAGTTATGGCATTTTTAAGTTGACATGTGCTACCTGGGCACTTGGCGCATCGCAGAGATGGGCAAAATGACAATCATCAATCCTAGTGGCCCTCTACGATAGCCCTGCATCGCGGAGAAGACCAAATTCTCAATTGTCCTATTCTAGTAGACCGGCCCGATGATGGCGAGTCGCGCCAAAGGCCAAATTGTCATTACTATAGGGCACCATGATGGTGGTAAGTCTCATTGAAGTTCCAGGTCCTAATTTTCAAAATCCAGTGGAATAACGCGATATCTCTGCATCGCGGAGGTCCCTTATTTCCTAGTCGCCCTTTTTTAGAGGCCACTACAATAGTGGCGTGTCGCGGTGGCCCAGTAAATCAGGATTTTTGGTCGATTTCCAGTTCCAATTTAAAATTTAGTAAGGGCATTTTGGTCAACTCCCAGGGCCCCAATCCATCCAAAACACATCATTAAGCATATACCAAAGCACTTTATGCTTATTTCATCACTTTTCTCTCAAACGAAAACCCTAGATCATCAAAGCTCCTTCTCCAAGAAATCCAATTCTTCCATTAATTCTCCAAGGAAATTCAAGATTAAGGATTCCCAATACAAGAACCCTAAGTATTCATCTTCAAAGCATTAATAGAGATCCAAGATTCAAGTTTTAGCATCTAGTTCACCAATTGAGGTATTTGGGGTTATGAACAAGGATACTTCTTTCATTCTTGTGCCCAAAACTTATTTTTAATTACAAAAGTTATTTGATTTTATGTGATTTTCCATGAAATTCAAGTTAGGTTTTATTCCCATTATTGTTGTTTACAAACTTATGATATTTCCATTGATTTAGAAGTCAAATTACATGACTATATTCATATTTCTATGCATTGTGCAGTAATTTCTAGATTTTATGTTGAATTATAAATGTTTACGTTATCAAGCATGAATTTTGAGATGTTTTAACATGAGATTGTTGCATGGGTCATTAAGCCCTAATTAAAGATTGTTATTTCAAGATTGTTGTGCTATAAGCACCCTTTGACCAGATTCCTTTCAGATTATTGATAAAGATTTGACCTTTAATCTTAGAATAGATATGAAATCCACTTTACAGATTTAGATTACAGATTTAGCTTTACAGAATTATAGTTGTTTTCATTATAAACCATTAGACTATTTTAAAAGTGGATTTTCATTAGAATGAGCATATAGATATTATTTTGGGAGTAGTATTTAGCACCGAGATGGGTGCGTTACTATGGTTTCATACCCCAAAACTACGTGCCAATGTAGGATTTAGATTATTCCCTCTTCTACATGGATGACAGTTATGTGATCACTCAGATAGGTTATACTCCCTAGAGAGAGTATGACTCCTCTCTCTAATGTGAGAATTCTCCTTCTTAGGGGGACAAAGACGTTGGACTCCATGAATGCTCACATGGTTTATGTCGGTTAGAAGAACCTCCCTTCAAATAAAGTGTTTTCCTTAAAGTTTTAAAGCCTTCGGACTATAGATTTTAGAACAGAAAGAGTAACATGAAAGTTTTTAGCAAACTTAAGTGTAAAGGCTCACAACTTTATTTTAGATTATACTTTACAGAAAGATTATAGTTACAGATTCCAGCTTTCATATTTTAGATTTTAGAGTGAGTCCTGTCTACACTTAGACAATATGATTTAAAGAGAGAATACAAACACAACTTTTAGAACTAAATGTTATGGCTCATGAGATTTATAAAGTGTGTTTTACTCCTTATTACTACATATTATAGTATTTTAGATATTCTAGCTTATGTGAGTCATTTACATTTAGCATGCATTATTTTATAAATGGAGAATACGAGATGATATTTTACTTATGAATTTCACCCCCATATGCTCTGTACATCCTCAAAGTACTGATCCACATATACGTCTATGTGCTACATTGTCTCATAATGTAGGTGCAAGTTATAGTATGTGCAGACAGAATCAGATAATTGCAGATTCCAGCCAGCAAATGATGAGTCCTTCTACTTCGGGGACTTTAGTTAGATGTCATTTATGTACTTTACTTTCTTACTCATATGTATTGATTAGTGGTAGTTGGAGTCCCACCCCAGTTATCTATAGTCAGTATAGTAGAGGCTTCAAAGATGTAAGTTAGAGTTAGTTATGTAAATTTTAGTCCCTCTTTTCAGATTGTATCAGAATGTAAAATGGTATCAGTATTGTATTTTCATAGATTCCATTATTTTTATGTTTTTGCATAGTAAATTCAGCACTTTATACATATTTAATCAGTTGCTTAACAGTATGCCAGTTCATGGGTTAGCTTGGGATCACTTGTGGTCCTAAGCATCGTGTGACATCTTAGGACAAATTTTTAGGGTGTTACAGAAAGATATTACAGAGTTTGTGGCTAAGTGTTCAAACTGTCAGCAAGTTAAGGTTGAGCACCAAAGGCCTAGTAGTACACTTCAGGAGTTTAGCATACCCACATGGAAATGGGTGGTGGTGAATATAGATTTTGTGATAGGATTACCTCGTACGTGTCGTCTGCATGATTTGATTTGGGTCATTATTGATAAAATGACCAAGTGAGCCTATTTATTTTCAGTTCATACTTCGTACTCAGCTGAAGATTATGCCAGGATTTATCTTAGGGAGTTGGTGAAATTACATGGGGTTCCATTGTCTATCATTGAGGTACTCAATTTACCTCTCACTTTTGGAAGGCTTTCCCAAAGGGTCTTGGTACCCAAGTTCATCTCAGTACGACTTTTAATCCCCAGGCATATGGTTAGGAAAAGAGGACCATTCAGACCTTAGAGGACTTATTGATGGCATATTTTATTAACCTTAAAGGTAGTTGGGATTACCACTTACCTTTGATCAAGTTTGCCTACAACAATAGTTATCACTCCAGTATTCAAATGGCTCCATTTAAAGTTCTCTATGGGAGGAGATGTAGATCTCCTATTGGTTGGTTTGAAGCAGGTGAGGTTTCTTTGATAGGGCCAAATTCAGTACTTGAGGAGATGGAAAAAGTGTATTTAATTCAAGAGAGGCTGAAGACAGCCCAAAGTCATCAAAATTCTTATGCAGATGTAAGAAGAGGGATCTTGAGTTTGATATTGGTGACTTGGTCTATTTGAAAATTTTGCCTATGAAAGGGGTGAAGAGATTTGGCAAAAAGGGAAAGATCAATTCCCTCTATGTTGTCCCATATAGAAATTTGAGTTGTTTTGGGAAGGTAGCTTATGAGCTTGAGTTGCCTGCAAATTTGGCATCATTACACCCGGTTTTCCATGTTTCCTTGTTAAAGAAATGCATTGGTGATTCAGATTATGTTATTTCTTTAGAAAGTGTGGATGTTAAGGATGGCCTTTCCTACAAAGAATTCCCAGTTGAGATCCGTGATCGGCAAATTCGTAGGCTAAGATATAAAGAAGTTTCCTTGGTTAAAGTTCTATGGAGAAATCAATCCATTGAGAAAGATACTTGGGAAGAAGAAGCAGATATGCGAGCTCGATATCCTCATCTTTTCTCCATTAATTCAGACTCGTCTTAAGGTAATGATGTTTTTTAGGTTAACTCTTTCCAATCTTTATTTCAGCTATATAACTATTGTCATGTCACAACATACATTCATGAAATCAGTTCAGCCCATGTAGCATGTAGCATATTTCAGAACCAGTTATTTGATCAGATTTTATCTTATCAGTATTCAGTATAGACTCTTAGTCTCCTTAGTATCTCAGCTTAATTAGTTTCATTCGAGGATGAATGTTCCCAAAGGGGAGAAATTGTAATACCCTATAAAATTTTAAGCTCGATTCAGCCTTTAGTTGCATGCTTAAAAGGGGGTCCAAGGCTTGAAATTTTCACTAAGTATTGAGGACTTAGTCATTTTAAGACCCCAAGACTTTACGGACTTTATTTTGACCCTCCCGAACTCTAGACGTTGGTTTTCGAGTTGAAAAATATTTAGGGTTGATAAAGGTATGTCTCGGGTGAATTTTGGGATTATAGGATGGGATTTAGGGCGTATTTAAATAGAAGAGGTAGAGAGCCCTCGCGATAAGCCCACGGTATACTGATCATTCCATCGTAGCAAGGTCTGTGGTGAAGGGGTGGGTCCACCGGAGCAAGGTTCCCAGTGCGAGGGTCATTCCACTAGAGCAAGGTCCGCGACGTGCTAGTGTTGTGCGTGCAGCTTCTTGGTTAATGAGATCAAGGAGAAATTGGGTGTTTTTTCCTCAACCCAAGTCATCCATAACATGATTTTTAATATTCCAAGGGGCATTATTTGCGTATTACCCTCAAAATTACTAACTAGTAACCCTTACCCTTACTCAAGAACAAAGTTAAAGATTTTCTCTTAAAAACACAAGGATTTAAGTTTCGAATAAAAGATTTCCTCAAGAATCCGTTCAATTAAGGTATATGGGGTATTCGTCAATAGATTTCTTTTACCCATTGAGCCCAAAAACCCTCTCTTTGATTTAAAGTATGAATTTTTCCTTCATTATGAAATTTTACATGTTCAAGATGTGTTTAATCCATGCTTCTCCTTAGTAAATAGAATTTAATCCATTTTCTCCTATGATTCCATGTGTATTAGGTTATGAAAGCTTCTAATTTCAAGTTCCTATGTATATTTAAATTGATTCCATGTTAATTCATCTAATTCATGCATTAATCCAATTATGTATATTACCTTGCCATTTTTAACTCATTTCCATGTTCTAACTCACAAAATTCATCAGTTTAATGGAATGTTTTATTATTTGGGTCTTTGAACTATGACGTTATATCACTGTTTTATCATTGTTATTGAAGTTTGTACTCATTCAGTGCTGGTATGACCCTAAGTAGCAATCCCTGAGTTTTAAAACTACGTATCCAGCGTAGGTTTGAGATGTCTTCCTGCTAGTTTAGGGTTAACACATATCTCATACGAGCACCTACCAGTAGAGGTTGACTCTCTAGTCCTTTGGGATACTAGTTTAGTGGATCCACACAGCTAGTGTTGGTACCCATGGCAAGGTACTAACACTCTTTTAACTGGGGTTACAAATTGGACCCCAATTAGCTCATATTGAGGCATGTCGGTTATATGATAACCCCCACAGTTTCAGTCAGTATTCAGTGTATCTCAGTTCAGGTTTTCATGACCAAGGAATCAGATTTTTAGTTGTTCAGATATTCGAATCATTTCAGTACATGCTTTACTTGGCATTGCATTCTCAGTTTTATATATTCATGCATTCATGTTCAGTTGCCATATGTATTTCAGTTAGTCCTTACCTTACGTACTAGTACATTCAAAGTACTGATCGCACACTTTTATCTTGTTCTATGTTATCTTATAACATAGGTTCTGACGCACAATTGCTCGATCATCCCTAGACAGCTCAGCAATTCCCTGTAGCAGAATGGTGAGTTCTCATCCATCGAGGACGTGTCATGCTATTTCAGTATTTTCTTATGTTCAGTTTTGTTAGAGTTAGTTAGGGGTTTGTACCATCAGCTCCGTATATTTAGAGTTTTTCAGACAGACGGTCTAGTTTTTCAATGTTTATCAGATACTTTAGACATATCATTTTATATAATTAAATATTCATATTTACAGTACCTTATGGGTTTATCTTCCGCACATGTTATGTTATAATCATTTTATTCAGTGCTCACAGCAGGTACCTGACCCTGGGTTAGCTTGGGTTCAATTGTGGCCTTAAGCACCGATGTTGTGGCCAGGGGATAGCCTCGGGTTGTGACACATAACTAAACCCATAAGTTTGTGGCTTGATTATGCTTTATGTACGAGTGGCTCACTAAGAGTCGTAAGGATATGTTGCTAGTCATTGGTGGAATCGTAGGGTGTCCAGTGCAAGTCCCAAATTAGATTCTGTGTTGACTAAGATGGGACCCTATGAGTCGTAGGGTCCCATTACGAGTAGTGTCATTGAGTTGTAAGGATTACAGTGTAGGGTGCCTTGGTGGTACTGCCTTGGTTACGACTTGTGGTGATGAGTAGTAAGGAGTGGTTACAATTCAAGGGGTTGACTCGTAGTCAAAGGCGGCATATTTTTAGCTTTTAAGTTGAGGACATCCTATACATTTCTCCTCTTACCCAACTTGAAACCCACATATTTTAACCTCTTTAGGGTATTATTATCTCTCAGAAACAATCTAAGTAATGCCTCAAATACTCCAAAATTCTCAAGGTCAAGAACACTTAGGCTTTTCAAGAGGTTGATCAATTAGGGCACTCAAGGGTGATTTCTCTCCGTACATCTTACTATTACAGGCATGTTACTCTTCCCTCATTGTTAATTTTGTAAAAGCATGTGATTTAAAGCATTATTCATGAGATTATTGTAATGGTTTTGAAACAAAGGTTAGGGGTTTTGAATGTTTATGAATTGAACAATGTTTCTCATGGTTTATTCATGATTTCCATATTTTAAATATGGTTTAGAACTTGTGGGTGCATGGGTATGGTGAATAAACTAGGGAATTGTGATTTTTCCTAAACTTGTGACTTTTGAAGTGGTTATGACCCCAACCCCATAATATGAAATTGGTTGTAATTTGAGAACTATGAGAATTTGTAAAAATTGAACCAGTCTTGATCTAATGCATGATATAAAAGAATATTTGAAATACAATGGTATAATTTAATGGACAAAGAGAGTCGATGTCTCCCACTGTGTATTAATGAACAAATAGAGTTGTTCTCCCAAAGTTATTGGAAATTGTTTTGGGTATGATGTGTTACCTTGCAAGTGTAGTTGGTAAGACTATACCAAAAATGTATGCATAAATATGTATTGTGGTTCATTGAATAGGATTGTGTGATAAATATTTTAATTGGGGTCTATTGAGGGTTCTGTAGCTGAGTCGTGAAAGTGAAGGTCCGAGTGACCGATACTGGAAATCGCGTTTGCCGACGCGGGGGTCAAAGTGACCTGGGAGGTTCAAGTCCCCCGTAAATCATTATATGATCAGGTGCTTATGTTACCTTGGTATATATTGGGAGGTTCGAGTCCCCCATATGCATATATATGAGATTGTTCTCTGGTTCGTGCGGCTACATGCACAGAGGGCAGATCAGGGGGTGAGAGCTAGGTCTCATATAGCCCGTAGGTACTATTATATGACGGTTGAGCTACACAATCCAAGCTAAAATTTTGAAGCACAAATTAAGCCTTGTTCCCCATCCAGGCATGTGATACATATATATATGTTTACGCATTTGATTATGAGCATTGGTTTTTGAATGATTTTAAACTGTTAATCGTGTCATTACATTATCCTTATTCTTGAGTTACATGCTAGCGTTCGCCCAATTAACCATTTTCGGACGATGTATCCCTATGCAATGCAGGAATTGGTCATCTTCTACTCCTTCTGCTCAGTGAATAGGATTCGAGATCATCTAGCAAGTCAGATTGAAGTGGTGAGCTTTTTCATGATTATGGTTTCCTTTACATTTTGACTAAACCTTTCGATTTAGTTTATGGCTATTACCGGGGGCATGTCCTGACACTTTATTGATGTTAAATTTTGGAGTTTAGAAGGCTTTGTTCTGACTACTGTGGCTATTGGGTGGCGTCGGTCGATCGTTTGGCTGGTCGTCGGTGGTTGGTTATAGACATGCATTTTAAACTTTCTTAGACTATTATACGCTATCTTGTTATATATTTGGAATTAGACTAGCCTTGGGGTGTGGTGTATTTGGTTTGGTTAGGTTCAGAGGGTGATATCAGTTCCACGTGGGACTTGAGATACCCGTTATGGCCAAGCCCAGGTTCAGGTCGTGACGCATGACTTCTAGCATCATTAACATCGTAATTTCTAATGTCATTAATAAGAATGATTTTTAACATGATTAATAGCAAAATTATTAAGCATGATCATAAGCATGAGCAATAACATAGTCAATGGCCCAAATAATAGGCTAATCAATGGCTTAATCAATAACATAATCATGGGCTTATTCCATAGCTATTCAATGGATCATCACACCATAAACAATAATCTAGTTAAATAACCCATAAGTATTACTTCCTATCTCATAATCACCATAACTATTAAGTGCCAAGCTTCTCAATATGGCATCAATGAACATTCCTAAGTATTCAATAAGCATATAGGGGTTTCAAGAAAACTAATCATCAATCTTGACTTAAGGAGGGTCCAAGAGCCCACTTCCAAATCTCCAAGATATATTCTAAACTAAATTCTACCCAGGACTAGGCTAAGATATCTAAATCCACTCTTAGATTTATAGCAAGCCCCAATTAGCCCTAAGGTAGAGATGTAACTACTCTATAGCATGGAATATCGACATGTAACTCATAAACTAGGATAGAATTACCAAACTTTAGGCAATGCAAATTCTTAATTTCAAGGTTAGCCATACTTCTAAAATACTCTCTCAACTATACTTTCCCCTTAAACACCATACTCTTTGATTCCACTTATTTTTATCACATGGTCGCTGATATTTCCATATACTAATGTCTAAACTGAACTAAATCCCCTCACCATCTTCAAGCCTAACTCAAAATCACAAGACGCACCACTTAATACTGTAGTACTAGTCTGAATCATGAATTCAGTACACCCTGCATTTCACAATTCCTCATCTCATGCATAATTCTTATTGCCACTCTAGCAATCACCTTCAACTTCACATTAGACATTCACAAAAACTCAAAGCGTCTATTCGTATATATACAAACATGACATTCAATCCTATCTTCATACCCACATATGCACTTCTACACAAACTCTCATAAAGCATTTTTCTCATATTCTATAATACCTCTATCCATAACAACTTCCTTGCACTATTCAAATGATACACATAAAATATTCTCAACTATCCAAGCCATACACGAAACTTCACCTCAAAATTCTTTCAACGTATGGACTTAGATAAAATAAGCACACAATAATTTTTCCCAAATATAACACGTAAAACTTTAACTAACCTTCACATGTATCAAAGACATTGCCTCAATCTTACTCCACAATTACTACATTAACTCAAATAAGCACACCACTATCTTTTATCAACAAGAGATGTTTACTCTTCCCATCTAGACAACTATTCATCATCACTATCTCGACCTAAGGGAAAAGGTCACTAAAAAATTAGAATACCGAAATTCAGAACATGAGGGGAGTATTAAGCGTAACTTGATACCCTACGGAGGCGTGAGGAATAGAGCACTCACCGCATGGACTCATTAAAGAGATCTAATCTGAGGACGTACCTGATATAAATCTGAATTTTCACTGATCGTTAACAGTATCACATGTGCACAAGAGTCACGAACTGCATGACCTGAATTTTTGGAATTCATAACTTACAGAAAGTGATTCTAACTGCTGAACAAACTAGGAACTCATCATACTAGGAACTAGGAGAGTGCATGATTCCTTATCATATGCATGAACACGGACTATGATCATGAAGCTAAAACATGAGCATGAGTAAGTATCGGAATAACTGAAATAAACTGCTAAAATAAGAATGGATTGGGCATCGTTCTTTCTCACGGCCAATTCCACAACTTGTTGGCATATCTATTAGCATCTGAAAACTTAACTTGGTTACTCGTTCTATTATCTCCCCCTTAGATTTAAGCCACTTCTCTAAGTCTGTGAATCACTATATACACTCAAGTATAAACTAAAATCACTTTACTCTAGAGTTGGGGATCTAATAATACACATAAAACTAAACTTACCCTATAAGACGGTATCTTCATGTATAGCAACCAATGCTAATACCTCCTTCTAAGATTCAACCCTTAGGTTTATATAGCCCCAAAAGTCATCATATAATAGTTTAAACATTCACCAACTTAGATTCTTCTAACATTAAACATAGATATCTCCAAACCTTTGACGGACCATTCCACTTCTGTCATAGTCTACCAGCATCATGCCTGCAAACTTATATTTCTAAACCATGAGAATTACGATTATACAAAAAGGCTCAACATTATTAATCATAACTCCATAACTTAGCTATCAAGAACATCGCATATTATCTAACTAGTCTTTCTCCACCTAGCAACTCAATGGTACTACTAACCATACAACATGCAATGATCCTTGAAAATAATGCAGCCCCATAGCACCTTGGGTGTACTTCTACATCATACTTACAACATCAGACTTGATTACAAATCAATTAAACTTAAGCCCTTGTATACAATGTTCAAGCCTACTAGATCACTTTCACACAACTAACTCCCACCACATCAATTCATTATATCCACCTTGATCACATCTACTATTCCAACTTAGTGTCTAGTTCTAGCTCTGTTGAACCACAACTTCACATAATTTTCTTACATGCCAAACATCTGGAAACATTAATCCACCAAAACTTCATAATAGTAAGGATCGATCACAATCCTATAATCTATCTTATTTAAAATCCATTAACACATCCTTCTTCTACACATCATTACTATCTACCCCTTTTATACAGCTAAACTTAGTTCATGGCTTCATAAGTCCCAACTAAACTCCCTCTTACAACCTCAGGGGCATCAAAATTAACACCACTCATCCACTAAGTACCTTTATAAATAACCTATAATTTTCTTGCACGACAAACACCGTCAACAACTTTTTTCATACTTCAAGTAAACAATAATTCACCTTAACTAATAACTCCTTATCTACCTTACCTTCTACTAAACTAACACACAGGGACGTATCACTTCATTACCAACTCAATCATATGCAAAAATATTTGGCCATACATATATTCAACCAACACAAGAATAATAAGTCGAACAATAATTTGCTAGTAAATCGAAATAGGTCTCACACGGCTTCACTAGACTTTGATTTTGTGTTTTGAACAAGAAATGAGATGAATGACAAGGCAACTATGCTAGTGAATCGAAAGAGCCCCACACGGCTTCACTAGACTTTCAGTTTCAACAACACAATGATAACAAGATTACAAGAGATAGAAAATTGACACATAATAATCAATGATCTAAGAATACACATCTTACTCTGTATAAATAAAAATCTGAGTCAAACACTTCCCCCACAGACTACCATACAATCCACACATGCTACTAGCTACCATATTAGTCTATCACTATAAGGGGGTAAATTATCCTCAAACATCGGCTCTTCAACTAAAATATTTATTTACACAAAAGTCACCCTCACTCTGACTTCTAACGTTGTGACTTCACATTATCAACTTCTTGGTCCAATCACACTACCAATAGGTCATGACACCGATACTTTAACTCACACTACTATTTGGGTGGAAATATAGTTCTAATATTCTGCTATACATCATCCCCCTACTTAAGCATGACATCTGCAACCTAAATTCGTGATAAGGATTGAATACACTTAATACTGCAAGCTAAAAAGCACGATTTCATCAGAATTAAAGTTCACATAAGAGTAAATACACCCTGAAGCACTAATGAACTCTTATCAAGTCCTTGTACAATCTTTAAAATCTTATATGGCTCAATCAGAAAGGATCATACCATTTAGATTCTATACTTCTGCACCTGAATCACCTCAACGATAAGATATATCTAAAAACATCAAGGTAAGAAAAGAATTGGGATAACTTTACTTTCGTAAGGGCAACACCATAGTACGAATTAGAATATGAAAGAGGAACGTTCTGACTCCATAGCATGAACTAGAACATGAAGAAAGGGAAATATTCCTAAACTTCTAGTAGCCTCCTGCTTATAAGTGTGGTACGTTGCACGCCCATAAACAAGACTCTACCCGATGTGATTTTGCAGACACCCTAGGACCATGAACTGTGCTCTGATACCAAATTTGTCACGACCCAAACTAGGGCCTGGCCATGACAGACATCCCAAACCCTAAAGGTACAGATGTTCTACTCTATCTGGTAGCCATGCACAATATTTATATAATAAGAGAAGATGCAAAAATACAATATGATATGAAAACATGGTCATTAACTCTGAGATTCAAGACATAAGAATGAAAGCTACAATTCAAAATATCTGAATAAGATCTGACTCAATCTGCAAAATCTCTACTACATCTCAAAACTATGTTGAAAACTGGGACAAGGACCCCAGTAGACCAAAACACTAGCTAATGATAACTGTCTGGAAATAAATAGGCCTTCTGAAATAAAGAAGGCTCACCCATTGGACTCTGCACTTCAGTCTGAAGAAATCTACTGCTTATCAAAACTCCTAGACTGTGCCTCAAAACCTGGAAGGTAGGGGGTCAATACAGATGTACTGGTACGCAGAGCAATCCAAAATAAAGCTTTTAATATAAATAAGATAGTTGAGAGCTAATCATAAAACATCATATAGGATATAAATTCCAAACACATGGGCATTTTTTATAATTATAAAACCTTTTTGTCAATGCGGTTTCTGATCTTTGTATTACTTCTGAGATAGATGCCGCTTCTCTACAAGTCTGATATTCCACGAGCTATATGGAATTCGTCACTGATTCAGTGAGAAATCCCCCAACCCAAGTGTGCTACAAGGGTTGGAGTGTCTGAGTCTGATATGCCACAGGGCACTAGGTCAGTGTATAATAATAAACCCGGATCGGCAAATCACAATTTTGAGCAATGATTTATCTGAACTCGCGCCTTCTTCGGGGAACCACCTAAGCTCTCTTTATGCCCAATTTTAGTCTGTTCTAAAATATGCATCATTCTAGTTTCAAAATCTGAAAATCTGATTTAAAAACAAGCATTCTATTCTATTCTGAATTAACATGTCATTATCTGAGTTGGTGTCGTCACACCAAGACTTGCAAGTCCTATTTCTGAGCCATAATGCATCATGCATGATTCTTTCATCAAAACTCAATTCATACCACCCAAACATGTAAATAGTATAAGAGATTTCATATTCCGAAAGCACAAGTCAAAACTATGCAAGAATTATCATTCTTTCAGTAATAATGTAGTGGTTCTGAAATCTTTGTCACACTATGCAACTCTTTCCCTTAGATATTCATATTCAATATTTATCAATACTAACAACCCTCTCTTTCGAATTCAAAAATCATATTCATGTAATAGCAATAGTCAAGATATTCCATACCATGCTTTTCAAGATCATTTCAAAACAATGCATATCATATGAAAGATGGGAAAAATCATAACAAGAGAGAGATTCATTAGAATTCATGCTCTCAATTGAATATTCATCCTTAAACACATGCATACATATATATAGACTTTCAATTCAATTTGGGGGAAGGCCTAAAGACCAAAACAATGTCATTGAGACTTCTAAAACATGATTATAAGTCACAAATCTAAAACCCTTTTTCTTAAAATCATGATGTCTATGCCCATGAGATTTTTAGGAAAACCCCATGTACCTTAATTTATGACTCTTGAATGAACTCTTGCTTTAGGGATGCTATTCTAACAATTGATGGGTTCTTCTTGTAGCCCTCACAATGGAGATTCGAATCTCAAAGAATTATTGAAAATCCACGGTTGAATCTTGAGTTATTTAGGTTTTTAGTTTGAAACCCTAGAGAGTGTTCTTGTGAATTTTTGAAGAAAATATGAATAATGTGGTCACTTGGGAGTAAAATCCCGTGTTTAAGCTGAAAAGGGAGTGGAAATTACCCAATATACCCTTAATAAGATGGAATAAATATAACTGAGAGCCTGATTTTATGGGCCACCACGACGCGCCACTATCCCGGTGGCTCACTGGAAATTGATGAATGGGATTCTTGGGGTCACCGCGATGCGGAGCCATCGCGTTGTCCTTCTGGTTGGGACCTAGAATTTCAGCACGACGCGCCACAATCGCACTAGGCTACTGGAATTTGACAATTGTTAAATAGACCACCTCCATGACGTGCCAAGCACCAAAATAACGGTTTTCATTCTAGCTCGAAATGCGGGGTGTTACAACTAAGATTCAAGGCAACAAGCTAAGTATTTCATCTCTATGGTTTCAATATAGCCTAAATAGTCTAACTATCCAAAGTCTTGCATTTTATCAATACAATACCTAAACACATCCCAAATCTAACATAATATCAAAAGAATACTATGAGATAGATCAATCAAACAAGGAATAAACCTAGACTACCTTGATGCCAAAGAAAGCTCAACGAACTGCTAAACCACCAATTTTTTCTTTCAAGATGCCAAGCTATCAAAAATACATTCTAATCATTAATACGAGAATAATGATATGCATATTGCACCATTATGCTTCGGATCCAAAAATCACCCCCAAAACCCTATATGGTTTTCATGTACGGAAATCGCATTTTTGAGATAAACTCAACACTCATTCAAGCTCAAAGAATCATTACCCACGACAATGGGTGAAAACTAAGCTAAACCAGGGCTAGAATCAGGCCCTAAAGGTTTTGGGGTTTTGAGCAAATAATTAAGAAATTTCACCAAGAAAAAGGTGAATTCTTACCTCAAATTGAAAGATAATCGCAAAAATAAATATTAATCTAGCTTTCCAATCTCCCACAAGCTTTAATTTAAAAATCTCATACTATTCTAGGGTTTAGCTCTCAAGGGGAAAGATGGAAGATGCCAAAAATCATGGAAAAGGGCTCATTTTATACCCGGTCTAGGTACTTGGGAGTCGCTATCGCGACCACGAAATCTGTGATCGCCACATCCTATGGCTGCACAGACCAGTCGCAATTGCGACCCCTATTGTGCAATCGCAGCCCAAGGAACATGATCGCAGCTGCATCAGTTGACAACTGAAACTTGAAAATTCTTCCAAATTTTCGTTAAGTCCTCGGGATTCATTTGGAATCCCACATACGGAAAATAAAATATGTAGCCACACTAAATTTGACATTTTTGGTTTTAATGGCAAAATCAAATTTTCCATTCGTGGTCAGTTGGATCAAATGTGGCCCCACACCCATATTTTTAATTTCTCAACTTTCCGATCAATAGGTCAAAATAAGCTCGGGTGCCTCGAGACCCAAACTAAAGGTCTAACTAGCCTAAAATAGATATTCCAAAGCTGTTGACATAGTCAGAATTTGCATACGAGATCATTTTACTGAAGTTTTCACCCAGTGGCTATTTGGATCCAGCGAAAACTTATAAATAGGGAAATAACTCTAAAAAACAAATGAACTGCCTAGTAATCAAACTTAGTCCTAGCAAGTCATAAATGACTTGGGACAGCTATAAAAATCTCTAATGGTGAAAATATGCAAAAATGGAAAATAACCTGAAGAGTCATTACAATATCCACTACTAAAGGAACTTTTGTCCTCAAAAGTTAAGGATTAGAATGTATCTGAAGTCTCAAACAGGTGAGGGTATTGGGTCCGCATCTCGTTCTTGATCTCCCAAGTGGCCTCCTACACTGGGCAGTGCCTCCGCTGAACCTTAACTATAAGAATTTCTCTAGTGCACAATCGTCTTACATCACTAGCCAAAATGAGAACCGGCTCCTCTACAAAGGTCAAACACTCACCCAACTGTACTAAGTCCCATCTAAGCATATCAGATAGATTCAAAATATATCGTCGCAACATAGATACATGGAAAACTAGATGAACAACAGAAAAATCTAGAGGCAAAGCTAACTCATAATCTACCTCGCTAAATGGCGCAAAGAATTTTAAAAGGTCCAATATATCTAGGGCCCTTTCTCCCAAACCTCATCACACCCTTTATGGGTGATACACAGAGAAATACATGATCACCAACTCCAAATCTCAAGGCACGAAGCCTACGGTCTGCATAGGCCTTCTGCCTACTCTGACCCGAGCTCAATGTATCCTGAATTAACATGACTCTATCGAATGACTATTGAAGCAAATCAGTACACTGGACCTAACCTTGGAAGTCTCAAACTATCCAACCAGAGAACGATATCTCCTACCATACAAATCGTTAAAAGACACTATCTCAATACTCGAATGATAACTGTTATTATAAGCGAACTCTGCCAAGGCCAAGTGATCCTCCCACTAGCCTTTGAAATCCATAACATATGTTCGGAGTATATCTTCAACGACCTGAATAGTCTGCTCGAACTGGCCATCGGTCTATGAATGAAAGACTGTAATAAGATCCACCTGTGTGCCTACTCCTAAAGAAAAACTCTCTAAAACTTCAAAGTGAACACCGAACCACAGTCTAAAATAATATAAATGGGCACCCCATGCAAATGGACTATCTTGCGAACATAAATATGGGCTAATATCTCAGCACTAAAGGACATCTAAATAGGAATAAAATATGATGACTTGGTCAAAACAATCTATAATGACTCAAATACCATCGGAACCACGGGAAGTGCGAGGCAAATCACTAATAAAATTCATTGTAATCCGCTCCCATTTTCACTCGGGAATGGGCAATCTCTGAATCAAACCACCAGGTCATTGATGCTCAACCTTTACCTGCTGACAACATAGGCAAAGAGCTACAAAGTCTGCCACATCTCTCTTTATACCACTCCATCAATAATGTTGTCTCAAATATATATACATCTTGGACGTACCGAGATTAATACAATGTCTAGAGCTATGAGCCTCATGCAAAATTGACTGAATCAAGTCATTGTTGACACCTAATTTTTTTGCTCCATAACTAAGTTTAATTCCAAGTTTCTTCAACTTTTTAAATAAAATAACAACATTTATTTTATCCGAATAAAACGCTTTTCAAAATATTTATCTGGGTAAGTTTATCATTTTAAGTAGCAACTATATATTATCGTATCCAATTATATTAAATTATATAATTTTGTTACTTAAATATTCTTTTTTATAAAATATCGGATTTTAATCAAGGTTTGTCTTGAAATAAATTTAAAGCATTAAAATCTTGATTTAAATATAATTTACTCTCAAAATAAATTATTCGGATAAATACGTATTTGATTTTATTAAATCAAGAAGCTCGGGAGTGAAAGAAGTATTAATTCATATCAAATTTTAATTTAATTTAGCCAAACTATTAGATTTGACAATAATTAAAACCAAATTGGTTATAATTGTAATGCAATCCGCCAATTAATTTTTAATTTGGTCAAAATTAAATAAATTTAGCTAAATTTTAAATCTCAATTGGGTTTAAATTGTAAATAATCCCAAAAATCTCAAAAACTCTCATAACTTCTACTCAATTCCTACCAAAAAATAATTTCAAATTGTACTACATTGTACTATCCCCCCCCCCCCCCCCACATTATCTTCCACCTCACCTTATCTTCAATTTTTAAATTTCAAAAATACCCCTAAAAAACTTTCTCCCACATTGGTAGATTAATAGTATTGGATCCCTATCCTTTCCTATAAATACTACCACTATTTTGGTAGAAAAAACAAGTCTCAAAGCCTCAAAGAATTGAAAAGCTTTTGAGCAAATAGTTGAAAATTTTTTAAGAAAAAAAAGTCTCACGAAAAAAAAAAAAAAAGCTTTGAGCAAAGAAGAGTTTTTTTATTTTAATAAAAACTTTTACTTTTAATTCGTGGGCTAATTGAAGTTCTCGAGTTGAACGCTTTTCGGTGGTAATCAAGACTCCAAAGAAAGCTTGTTGCCCCATTTTGCTGCCCCATAAAAAGGTAAACACACCTTTTACTTTTTACAGTTTTATTATCATTTTCTTCTTCGTAGTTCGTAGTTATAATTTTATTTGCTGAAATTGTTTGTTGTAAATGGCCTTAAAGACCATAGGACACTGTGGTATCAATATTATCATTATTTTCATGTTCATGGTATAAAAATAAGCTAGCAATAGTTGTACATGCCTTTTTGGCTTTATTCTTTGATTATTATAGATAAAGTTTCATTTTTTGCTTAAAAGATGTACTTATGCTTGTTTAAATTTATTGTTGGCGGATATATTTATTTTTAGCATGTAAAGTTATTTCTTTTATGTTGAAAAGAATAGTTAATATTGATTGTTTCTCCTTTTTTACTTTATTCTTTGATTATTATAGCTAAGGTTTCAATCTTTGCTTAAAAGATGTACTCATGTCTTTTCTAAACTCATTGTTGGTGGATATGTTTGTTTTACCATGTAAAGTTATTTCTTTGATGTTGAAAAGAATAGTTAATATCGATTGTTTTGCTTTTTTGCTTTATTCTTTGATTATTTTGTATAATGTTTTGATCTTTGCTCAAAAGATGTATTCATGTCATGTTTAAATTTATTGTTAGCAGATATATTTGTTTTTAGCATTAAAAGTTGTTTCTTTTATGTTGGAAAAATAGTTACTATTGTTTGTTTCGCCTTAATAAAAATAGTAATTGATTAAATCAAGAATTTATCATTTGCTTGTAAATTATTTTAAGGAATTTTCAAAATCCCGATATAAGAAATGAAGTGCTAGCTTTATTTTTCATCCATGATGTTTATTCCTCTTTTTTTTTTTGCATGTTTTTTAATTAGTCAAAATGCTGAGAAAGTTCGGATTTTTGTGGCTAAATAGAATTATTTAGATATTTTTGAGTCATGCATAGTTTGATTATGAAATGATATTTCACTTTTAGAAATGCTAAACTTTTATTCTAATTTTCTTACTCCCTTTGGATTGTTATATGTGCTCTTTGTGTGTGTAAAAACTTGATTCACGTCTCTCCTTGATTCATAATATTAAAAGAGAATCAAAGATGTCTTAGAAAGATAAACCATAGGCCGTTACACATTTTTCCATAAAATATTGGTTGTAATCTAGCTGCATGGATTTTCGTTAATGTTGCCTCAATTAAAATTTAAAGATTCTCTTTCTTGAAAAGCTAACCTTTATTTTCTTTTGTTATATGGATTAGTGTATATGTTTGTTCAATTTTTGAAGTCATGAGTATTTTTCTTGTTGTCTCATCCCTTTACTTTCACAAGCTTACGTTGTTTGCTTCTCGCATTAATTCACTGAATATGGCCTCCTTCCTCTTATCTTTATTCATTCTTAATATGAACATAAATCATGAGGCATGCAAGTGAGTGTCTTTACTTTGCATTTTATTTGTTGACTCATTCTTGTGAAGTGTGCTTATCATTGTCATTCAAAAATTGATTTTTGATAGTTCCTTTTGCTTTGAAAAATGTCACTTTTATGCCTTAAACATATATTAATTTCTTTATCTTTTCTTTGCATGCAAAAATGTCTCGAGTCCAAATAGACTCCTCTACTCTTGCATTTGTAATAGGCCAATGAGATCCACCTCTTCGAGTCAAGTTCGAAGTTTAAACCCAAGGTCGACTACATGGCGTGCGGCTGCTAGAAGATAGATGAAGAAGAAAAATGGATCAAAATTCATTGATGAGGTCGCTAAGAGACTTGAAAAGTCTCAATTTATATTAGTCTTCTTTTTACTTAGTCATTTATTTATTCATTTATTTGGGGCCTCGAAGCCAAGGTTGTATTCTAATACAGGTGAAGCAGATTGTGAGATAAAAAGGGCTCAAAATATAGATTAGGACAGGTGATGATGGGCCAAAATCCCAAATTAGTTTAGGACTGGTTTATTGGTTTAGGCCTAACGGCTTAAATCTTCTAATTTCTCATTTTACCGTTTTATCTGCTTATTTTGGTTTTCATTTGCTTAGACTTGGTTAAATCCCCTGCTAAGTTGTCAAAATTTATTTTTTTATACAAATCTTTTCCTAAAATCACTTTCTTTTAAGAAAAAAACTTTTTTTTCAAAGTTAGTCAAAGATAGTTTTCAAACAATCCGAATTACCGCAAGTTAGCAGACATTTTAGGTGCCTTAAAAACCTTCCTAAAATGTTAATAGGAACCGCTTACCTAGAATTTCAAAACTTAAACAATTTTTCTATTTTGGATTGTTTAAAGTTATTTATAAAAGTTTTCTTAATTCCTTTTCAAAAATTAAGTGGTGACTCTCTAAAGTCAAAATTTCCGCAAAACAGTCATCAATCCTCGAAACTTATATGTGGCTATCAAATCTCAAAACATCCTCAGAATCCATGGTGTTCCTCTCGAATTCACCACTCAACACCTGATCATGAAAGAAGCGAAGCTTACTATCCTCAAACTAATAATCTCGAATTTGCTCAAATAATGAGGACCTCGCCTCTACACTAGCCAGTATCCTCTTAGGATCTAAAATGTCAAGGAAAACCATCAAGTAGCTAGGGAATGAATGTCCTATGCCAATGATCTTTGAGAAACTAAAATATAAGTCAAGCTACCCCTACTCACTGCCTTCCGACTCAAGGCATATGCTACCATATTTGCCTTGATCGAACAATACAAGATGAAAATATCATAATCCTTAAGCAATTTCATCCATCTACATTGTCTAGCATTAAGATCCCTCTAGGTCATAAGAGGTTGAAGACTGCGATGATCGGTGAAAATCTCACAATGTACGCCATAAATATAATGCCTCCAAATCTTAAGAGCGAAGACTATCGCCGCCAACTCCAAATCGTGAGTGGGGTAGTTGTGTTTGTGTATCTTAAGCTGTGTAGAAGCATAAGCAATAACACGACCTTACTGCATCAATATACAACCTAGACCAACACCAGAAACATCACAAAACACGGTAAATCCCCCACCCTTAACAGGATGAGCTAAAACATGAGCTGAAGTGAGAAAGTCTTTGAGCTTTTTAAAGATCGACTCATACTCCTTGGACATTAAAGAAGAACCTCCTTCCAAGTCAATGGGGTCATAGGGGCTGGAATAATAGCAAACCCTCGATGAATCATCTATAATAACTAGACAAACTAATGAAGTTATGAACCTCAGTTGAAGATATAGGTCTAGCCCAATCACGAATCGCCTAAATCTTGGCTGAGTTTACCATATTACCATCCTTAGACACCACATTTCCAAGGAATGTCACTGACTCAAGACAAAACTCACACTTAGAGAACTCGATAAAAAATACATGCTCTCTCAAAGTCTGGAGCACCATCCTCAAATGTTGCGCATGCTTTTCTCTACTCCTCAAATATACAATGATGTCGTTGATGAACACAATCACTAAAGAATCTAAATAAGGTCTGAATACTCAGTTAATCAAGTCCATGAATGCGGATGGGGAATTAGTTAACTCAAATGACATCACTAAGAAATCATAATGACCATAATAGGTCCTGAAAGTTGCCTTCGGGATATCCTCAGCCTGAATCCTTTACTGATGGTTGCCAGATCTTAAATTAATCTAGTAAAACACTCCCTGAAGTTGGTCAAATAAATCATCAATGTGAGACATAGGATAACAGTTCTTCACCATCACCTTATTAAGTTGTCTATAATCAATATACATGCAGCGAGTGTATATGTTATAATCAATATTAATAGGTCAAAATGAGCTCGGATGCCTCGGGACCCAAACCAAAGTTTTACCTAGACTAGAATAATATTCTAAAGCTGCTGGCGTAGTCAAAATTTGTATACGAAATTATTTTACTGAAGTTTCGTTCAATGGCCATTTGAAACCAGTGGAGACTTCTAATCATGAAAATGACTCTAAAAACAAATGAACTACCCTATAGCCAAACTGTCAGTTCCAGCAAGTCATAAATGACTTAGGCCAACTATAAAAAAACTTTAATAGTAAAAATATGTGGAAATATTAAAAATAACCTGAAGGGTCATTCCAGACGTGCTACTATTGCACCACGGATCCTGTTATGGATCTAACAATTCACTTTGATTTGGAGAAAAAGAAAAGAAAATTAGTCAAATATGAATGTGCATTTATATGTCTCCAAAAAATATTTTTAAAGAAGAGAATACTGATATGAAATTATTGCTTATGTTTCTCCATGATTGTTTGTGTTATCATATTAAGAGTGGTTGAAGAAAGAAATTTTTCTTTATTAATTCTTTTTAATAAAGAAGAGGATACATTGTACTTAATTAATAAAAATAGGTAGTGGGAAATGTGTAATGCCTTGTACTATTTTGTTTTAAATAAAAATAAAAAGAGTAATATAATAATAAATGCTTGTAGTACACTAATTTTCATGTTCTAGTACTTTGTCTTTTCAACAGAACCATAAACCATAAATATGGGTTTAGATCTCTGTATTAGTAAAATTTAATCATTTTTTATGGTTTAAATTGATTTTGTTTTTGGCTATGATTTTAATATCTAAAATGTGTATTATTGTAGCCATACTTTGTTATTTTGTATAAATATATACAAAAATTTCTTTGTTTTAAGATAGAATTGATCGATTTTGTGACATGTTTATGAATTAAATAAGTGAATAAATATGACTTGATATTATTCTTGTCTTATTTAGTCACTTAAGTCCCTTTAATAGATTTTGCCTTCTATAATTAAATTGTGGCATAAGTTGTCACATTGAATGGTATAAGCCATTCTGATTGTTTCTTTGTTTCTATTTCAAACATAGCTGAACAAGGACAAACTCGAATCACTTCAAGTGAGAGTTCTGGATATTGAGAAAAGAGACAAAGTGAAAGAGCATGTCATCTAAGAACATGTTTTTGAGGTCGTGAGATCATAAATGGTGTTCCACGGGCGACACAAAATTTGTTACGTAATGAGAGGGCTATACGAAGGGAAAGAGAGAATAAACTAAAAGAGTTCAAGTCTTTTAAGATGTCGCCTAGTATTTCAGTTGCTAATTTTATTCATTTGCTTGAATTAAAACATGTAGAACTAAAAAACTATATTGACATCTCGGATTGAGAAACTTTAACTATTTTATTGGATTCTCTTCATGATCCTTGGGTGAGAGATTAATTAAAGCTCATCATAAGATTTGGCGTAGTGAGCCTTTTTGGGTGTATATAAGTCATCTCGAATATTTGTGGGATTATTTTCGTCTTTGAATTGACTTATAACTTGAAATTGTAAATTAACTTCATATTATAAATATATTAAGTTGTTTCTCTCTTTTAATATGAATTTAATTTATTTATATAGGTTTACTAAGGCTTAGTTGAAAGCTATCATTAAAATTTATCATTAAGAAATTAACTTCTAATTTAATCAAATATTTAGTTCGTAGATGATGATTTGATTCTTAAGTGTCCTTTTGATTTTACACTAAACATGAAACCTTTATATGAATTGATTTACTTGAATATGTAATTTTCATGCATAATTAATAAAAATACTAACGTAATTGTCTCTTAATAACACGCATGGCATAAAAAAACATAATTATCGACTTAAACAAAGGAGAAAAACTAAATAGTGATAATTACGATATCTAGAGTCGTAAAATATGGTATGTACTGGAAGAGTAAAATTCTCTTGAAGGTATTAATCATGTTTTAAGTCAACCAGAAAAGGGTAACATTGCACAACACAGAAGAGATGTTGAAGCTTATAAGGCTTAAAAAGGGTTGATTCTATTGCACGTGGAATTATTATTAATTCTGTGGTTGATGACCTCATTCATGAATGTGAGAAATTTCCTACTGCTCCTGCCATCTAGGTGCACTTGTGGGGAACATATGGGGTACTTCTATCGCCCGTTTTAGATAACTGACTATCAAGTTTGACACTTATAAGAAACGTCATGATTAGAACATCAAACAACACCTTAGGGTGGTCAAATATGATAGCTCAACTCAAAAGTATTGGTTATTTCTCTCATATGAGTAACAGGTTGAGAAAGTGATCCGGTCTCTTCCCAATAATTAAGAATATTTAAAGGTTAACTTAACCTACAATGATAATATGAAAAATTTCTCTGATATTTTCTGTCATGTTGAACTTGAAGATGAGCATCTTGGTGCTTCTAATGCCGCTTTTAATATCTTTATGGCAGAATCAAGTGGTAGGAAGACTTCAGGATTCAAACACAAGAATAATTAAAATAATAGAAAGGTAAGAAGATCGAAGAAGGGTTCTTTAATAAAAAGAACAAGGCAAATTTCAAGAAGGAAAAAAAGTTTTCCAAGAAGAAAGACAAGAGCAAGATGAAGTGATACAATTGCCAAGTTCTGGGGCATTTTGCTCGTGATTATTCCAAGAAGAAAAAGGTAGCATTCTAAATGCATCTCTAAGTGTTGCATATGTTTCTAGCACTTATTTATTAACTGAATCTTATCCTATGTGAATTATAGACTTAGGAGACACCAATCATGTAAGTCGAGATCGAGAAATATTTGTAGAATTTCGTCGAGTTTCACCTTGATAAAGCTGAATTTATCTAGGAAATAATGCAAGAATTGAAGTCAAAGGGAATGACACTTGCAGAGTAGGCTTGCGTAGAGGTCGGTCTTTGATGTTGCATGACGTCCTATAGGCTCCATAGATTCGACGAAACTTAGTATCCGTGTCAATTCTTTTAGATGTTGGTCTTGATTTATTTTTTAGTCGTAATGGTGTAAGAATAACTCTAGATAATATTTTTTTATGGTTTTGGATTTCGATATGATCGTTTCATTATTTTAGATTGTAATCTTTCAACTTATTACTATTATGTTGGTCGTTGTGTAATGTCATGTTATTCTAGTAATAATGATGTTGATATACTTACATGGCATGCTAGATTGTGTCACATGGGGCAAGATCGAATAAGTAGATTGACAAAGAAAGGACATCTATGTTCTTTCTCTAAAATTGAAATGCCAACTTGTGAAAATTATCTTGCCAGAAAGGTTACATGTAAACCATTTGGGAAGTCTAAAAAGGGTGAATTCTCACACTAATAATCAATTTTGATATTTGTGGTCTAATGAATATGAGGGCAAACTCTGGTGCTTTATATTTCGTTATATTTTGTTGATGATTTCACGCACTTTGGTTATGTCTATTTGATCTCTCATATATCTGAAGCACTTGAATACTTCAAAAAATATATGAACAAAGTTAGAGAATCGATTAAATGAAATTAAAAAGGCTTTAAGAACCGATAGAGATCATGAATATTTGTCAAAATAATTTGAAAAACTATGTACTAAAGAAGGCATTATCAGACAATTAACTACTCCTTATAGATCTCAACAAGATATTGTAGCCGAAAGAATAAATAGAACATTATTGAATATGATATGGTCCATGATGACGTAGGCAAATTTATCAATTTCTTTCTGGGGAAATGTGGTATTAACTACGACCTACATATTGAATAAGGTGTTTTCTAAATTAGTATCTTCTACTCTATGAACTATGGAAAGGTAATAAATCAAACTTTAATGATCTACGACCTTGGGGTTGTGTTGCATATATTAAATAACATTTTGGTGGGTTTGAAAAATTAAGTTCAAAAATAAAGAAATGTATCTTTATAAGATACTCAGAATACTTCAAAGGGTATGTGTTCATTGATGAATTGAAAGATGGAAGTACTACTGAGATTGAATCACGAGATGTCATATTCGCGAAAATAATTTTTCCAAAAAAGTGAAATAAAGAAAAATGAGTCTCTTTATGAAATGTTGAATTTAGATGATCAAATAACATCGTCGGACATGCTTGATAATTCAATAAATCAAGCTTGGTCCAAGTGGGAGTTATGAATCCCAAAATCACATAGAGGAATTTGAACTTCAATTATGTAAGAGTATAAGAAAAAGTGTATCTAAACGATCTTATGAGATTAAAGATTATGTTTTCTTAGTATCTTCTACAGAGTTGGATGAACCTAATTATGTAACTAAGGTTTCATCGAGCCCTGGAAAAGATGAATGAATAAAAAAAATAAAAGAAGAATTAATATTCATGAAAATTAGTAAAACCCAAGATCTAGTTGATCTTCCTTCTGGGAGTAAAGCTATTGAAAACAAATGGATTCTCAAAATTAAATGCAAATCAGTTGGGTCAATAGAAACACATAAAGCACGATTGGTGACAAAAGGTTTTACTCAAGAAGCTGAAATAAATTATGAGAAAACTTTTTCACCAATTGTAGAATTTACCCCAATCATTTACTTTGTCTATTATTGTACATTTGGATTTAGAATTAAACCAAATAAACGTGAAGATCATTTTTTCAATGGAGTACTAAATGACTAAATCTACATGGAATACCTGTAGGTTTTGTTGTTTGTAAATTAAATAGATCAATATATGGCCTAAAACAGAAGATTTGTAAATTAAACAAATCAATATATGGCCTAAAGCAATCTTCAATTCAGTGGTATATGAGATTTCATAAGGAAGTGATTTTATTTTATTTCACCATGATCAATGAAGACCATTGCATCTATATGAAGAAGTCCAATGAAATGTTTGTGATTCTTCCACTTTACGTGGATGATATTTTATTA
The DNA here is from genome assembly GCF_002878395.1 of Capsicum annuum. Taxonomy (NCBI): domain Eukaryota; kingdom Viridiplantae; phylum Streptophyta; class Magnoliopsida; order Solanales; family Solanaceae; genus Capsicum; species Capsicum annuum. Next base: position 174,811,695 of record NC_061115.1, on the reverse strand, counting down.
GCTAAAAATGTGAAAATTGTTAAGTCATGGATTTAAAAGTCATTTGACATGAAAAATATAGGTGAGCAGACTATATATTGGGTGTAAAAATTCAAAGAGATCGTTTTAAGAAAAGTTTGAGTTTATCTAAAGCAACATACACAAAGAAAATTTTGAAATGCTTTCGAATGAATAGTTGCAAATCCATAGATATTCCTATACCAAGAGGTGAAAAATTTACCATGAAATGTGTTTAAAGACTGAAAAATAAAAAAAAATACATGTCTCAAGTATCATATTCTAGTACAATTGAGAGTTTGATGTATGCTATGATGTGTACTCTTCCAGATATTTGTTATGTTGTAGGTCTGATTAGCAAGTAACAATTTAATCCTGAAAGAGAAAATTGGACAGTAGTAAAGAGAAGTTTTCGATACCTGAAGGAAACTACAGATCATTCACTATGCTATAGTACATTTGATTTATTCATAAGAGGTTATACAGATGCTAATTGGGCTGGTGACCGATATGATAGAAAACCAACCTTCGATTATGCTTTCTTACTAAATGGTGGTGCTATTTCATGGAAAAATAATAATAAAATTTGCATGAGCCTATCAACTATGAAATCTAGATTTGTGGCTTGTGTATCTATAGTGCAAAAAGTTTTTGGTTAAAGAAATTCTTTGAGCATTTGAATATTACAAAAAATTCAAAGGCCCCATGATTTTGCATTGTGGCAGTCAAGCAGCTATCGCATATGCAAAGGGTCCTAAGTATCACAGAAAGATTAAACACATTGACATCAAGTATAACTTTGTAAAAGACATAGTAGCAAGTGGAGATACAAATTTAATACATTCCTACATAAGATTTGTTTGCGAAACATGTTATGGCTCTAGATTTTCATAGGATATGATTATATTTTTGTATGTAAATTGAGTTAATTATTATAATATTTCTATCAATATAAGAGTTTGAATTTATGTTCATATCTCATATGCATGTGATAATATATTTAATTGATAAAGTATGATGAACAAGTCGCATGATTCACTCTCTCACATGAGCAATCACCTCATACGTTTAGGAATGTGAAAAGATAAGTTCCACCATTAGATTATGACTTATTTTGTAAAGACAAATATGAGTTTCTCTAAGAAGATAGATTTGAGGACCATTAAAGAAGAAAACTCAGGTTAGATATTTAAAGGTGTCTAGACCAAGATTTGTACGGTGTTAAAATGACTAAAAGAATGAGACACACACACACCAATACAAGGTGAAAAACATCGTAGCATGTGTTTCATACCACGTGTGCTTAGCGACTAATGAATTAATGGAAGAATGAATCCTCACTACTTCATTATGTGAGACCCTAAAAGTTACATCAACTTTTCATTAAAATATCCTTAAATCTTTGATCGTTTTTTGAAGTTTTTATCGGTGGTGCTATTTTAGTATGTTACTAATAGCCATGAGTAATTCGGCAATGCAATGCATATATAGAAAAAAAGTTGATTTGAAACAGAAAAATTCTAGTAGAAAGAAAAGATGATTAAAATAAATAATTTAACTTATCTACACAAGCTGGCTATTACACTAACCATATAAGTGTCAATTGGAATTGTGTATATAAAGTTAAACATGAAATTGATTTTACCTCTTTAAGAGGATAAAAGATCGGATAAGTAACTGCTAAAGTAGTGAATAATGTTTGGGTATTGTGAGTATTAGTATCCTCATATAAGTAGCGAAGTCTTTCCACATGTGATTGGATCCCTATGTGAAGCTTGTAAAACCTTATAGGTAAATCTCTTAATGCTCGCAGGTCGTACAAACTATTTGTCACATGAATTGGATATATTGTTGATGTTGTGCTGGCTTGGGGTCTTGTCTACCATGTGCGAAGTGGGAGATGTAGGATTTTAAGTCACGGATTGCCCATGTGAACCGCCCCGACCTTACCCGTAATATTTCTGATTAGAAAATAAAGTTAATCCTGATAAGGATTATCTGATTTTTCAAAAGGAGGGGGAGCAGTTACTTAGTAACTGACAAACAGGTAATCATACATACCCTTTCTTCTTTAATAGTGAAAATAAGAAAAAGTGAAAAAAATCAAAAACATATCTTTTCACATAATATTCAACAATTCAAGAATATTTATAGTGGGAAGAACACTCCATTTCCAAGAGAGATGATGTAGACTTGCGAGCAGATTTGACTTTTGATAGCAAAATTTAACAACTTTGCCTGCAACATATTAAGGTACTAATCTGATTTTGTTTTGAATTTGCTTATAGTGTCTGTATCTCATATTATCATATGTTGCTTTAGAAATAAGTAAATCATTCGAGATATTATTTTCATTCTCCATGTCCATGTAAGCCAACTGAATATCGAGGTGTGTTTTACTACAAAGGGAGTAATAGTTTAGGTAGATACTACCCAATTCCCTTTTCAGTGTTCCTTTTGTGTTGTGATTTTGTTCCTAAATAAGTGTATGTTTAGGCCTTCAAGAATATTTTAATCATAATCTTTTCAATATTTACTTGAGTTTAAATATAGAAATTAATTTCATCTTGAAAAGATATAAAATTTAATTAGGGATGAGTTGGTAAAATTATCTTTCATTTTCTAGAAGTGAGTAGTTTTTTATTTTTAAAAAGTGTGCTCAATTCAAAGGATCACTTATTTAGGAATGAGGGGAGTATCACGAATACTTAAAATATGAATCTCGTCAACATATGATACATGTCTTTGGACCCTTAACTCACTATATTACTATCTCTTTTAAGTGAGCAAACACAGAAATGATACACTTTTGAACAACTTACGGTTAAAAGTTGTTCCAAAATGGTGTATCAAAGAAATTTAACTATAAACAACAACAACAACAACAACAAACCCAGTGTATTCCCACATAGTGAGGTCTGGGGAGGGTAAGATGTACGCAGTCCATACCTCTACCTCTAAAGAAGTAGAAGGGTTGTTTCTGATAGACCCCCAGCTTGAGACATGGAATACCAAACAAATTCATAGTAAAACATGGAATAAGATGGTATAACATAAATACGATACCCACAAGTAATAGTAAATAGAGAAAAGTAAACATATTCGTAATAAAGCATGAAACAAGGTATCATAACAAGAATAATACCCCCACCAAGTACTTCCCTACACTAGCGACCCAAACTGACCCTAGCCTTCTGCTCTAATTTGCGTCCTCCAGATTTTCCTATCTAGGGTCATGTCCTTAGTGAGCTGTAACTGCTCCATGTCCCGCTTAATCACCTCTCCCCATTACTTCTACGGGCTACCCCTACCCCACCTAAAACCATCCAAAGCTAGCCTCTCACACCTACGAACCGGGGCATCCATGCCCCTCCTCATCACGTGTCCGAACCATCTCAATCGAACTTCCCGCATCTTATTCTCCACTGGAGTCACACCAACCTTCTCCCTAATAGTCTCATTCCGAACTCTATCCCCCCTAGTCAGCCCATACATCCAATGCAACATTTACATTTCCGCCACCTTCATTTTTTGAATGTGGGAGTTCTTAACTGGCTAACACTCCGCTCCATACAACATAGCCGGATGGACTGTCACCCTATAGATTTTGCCTTTAAGCTTGGGCGGCACCTTCTTATCACACAACACCCTCTAAGAGAGCTTCCACTTTATCCATCCCGCCCCAATACAGTGCGAGACATCCTCGTCAATCTCACTGTTACCCTGAATCACGGACCCGAGATACTTGAAACTATCCCTCTTACATACCACCTATGATTCCAACTTCACTACCACCTCATTCTCCAGCCTCACGTCATTAAACTTGTATTCCAAATACTCTGTCTTTCTTCTACTCAACCCGAACCCTTTAGACTCAAGAGTTTGTCTCCACACCTCTAATTTATCATTCACACCCCTCTGCGTCTCATCAATCAAAACTACATCATCTGCAAAAAGCATACACCAAGGCACCTCTCATCGAATACACCGCGTCAACATACCCATCACCAAAGCAAACAAAAAGGAACTAAGAGTAGATCCCTGATGCAATCTTGTCAAGATAGTGAAATGCTCTGAGTCTCCTCCCGCCGTACTCACCTGAGTTTTAGCTCAATTATACATATCTTTAATTGCTCTGATATATGCCACCGGGACTCCACTCACCTCCAAGTATCTCCAAAGCACCTTCCTGGGGACTTTATTGTATGACTTCTTCAAGTCAATAAACACCATGTGTAGGTCCTTCTTCCTTTCCCTATACTGTTCCACCAACCTCCATACCAGGTGAATTGCCTCCGTCGTCGAGCGGCCAGGCATAAAGCGAAACTGGTACTCTGAAATAGACACTATCCGTTTCAGCGTCACCTCAACCATTCTCTCTCAAATCTTCATAGAGTGACTCAATAACTTAATACCCCTATAGTTATTGCAACTTTGAATGTCACCCTTGTTCTTATAAAGAGGGATCATAGTACTCCACCTCCAAGTTTCGGGCATTTTCGCCATCTTGAAAATTCCATTAAATAATCCAGTCAACCACCTTAAACCAGCCTCGCCAGAAAACTTCCAAAAATCCACAGGTATCTCATCAGGCCCCGTCGCCCTACCCCTTCGCATCCTGCGAACAGCCTCTCTACCCACCTCTACCTTAAAACATCTACAATAACTAAAATCCTGATACTCCTCTGAGTGCTCCAGCTCTCCTAACACAATAGCTCTATCCCCTTCATCATTCAAGAGCCTATGAAAATACGAATGACATCTATTCTTATGTGGCCGTCCTCCACCAATACTATACTGTCCTCCCCCTTAATGCATTTCACCTGATCGAGGTCACGACCCTTCCTCTCCCTAGCCTTAGCGAGTCTAAACAACTTTTTTCCCCTTCTTTATCCTGTAACCTCGCATACAAGCTCTCAAAAGCTGCCATCTTAGACGCCGTAACTGCTAACTTAGCCTCCTTCTTAGCTAAATTGTACTCTTTCCTGTTTACCCGCTTCTCTTCTTCGTCCTTACTCTCAATCAACTTAGTATACACCCCTTTCTTGGTCTCCACTTTCTTCTTAACCTCTTCATTCCACCACCAATCCCCCCGATGATGCCCGGCCTAGCCCTAGAAATACCTAGCACCTCACTAGCATTCTCCCTGATGCACCCAGCCACCCTATCCCACATACTATCCACGTCCCCCCTACACTCCCACACCCTCATTCCCGCCAACTTCTCCCCTATCTCTCATGCATTCATTGGCGTCAAGCTGCCCCACTTAATTCTAGGTCTACACTCCTTACCACTTCTCTTTCTATCCTTCTTTATACCCAAATCCATAACCAAGAGCCTATGCTGGGTTGAAAGATTCTCACTCGGGATGACCTTATATTCCTTAAACAACACCCTATCCCCTTTTCTAAGCAATAAAAAGTCAATATGGGTTTTGGCTATCGCGCTTCGGAAGGTGATCAGGTAATCGTCCTTCTTTGGGAAGCCCGAGTTCACCACCACCAGCCCAAAGGACCTCACAAAATCCAATAGAGTAGCCCCCTCTTCATTTTTTTCCCAAAACCAAAACCACTATGCACATTACCAAAGCCTCCCGGTAACGCCCTGATGTGCCCATTGAAATTTCCTAGTACAACAATCTTCTCCAAGCTAGGCACGCCTCTCACCACCTCATCCAAAGCCTCCCAAAACCGCATCTTCTCCTCCCCATCCAAGCCCACTTGCGGCGCATAAGCACTACACACGATCAGGGTAAACCCCCCAATGACCAACTTAATAGTCATCAACCTATTGCTGATCCTCTTTACCTCTACTACCTGACCTCTAAGCTCTTTATCTACTAAGATGCCAACTTCATTTCTACGCCTCTCACTCCCAGAGTACCAAAGCTTGTAACCATCCACATCCCCAGCCTTAGACCCTACCCACTTTGTCTCTTAAACACACGCAATATTAATCCTCCTCTTTCTAAGAATCTTCACAAGCTCTATTGACTTACCCTGAAGAGTCCCTATATTCCAAGACCCAACCCTCAGCCTACCATCTCTATCAATACGTCTTTCTCTACTACCCCTGAGGCCAAACCTTGGCCTCCCTCCCACCCCTGCCCCCACAATAGCCCCCCACCTCAACCCCCTCGGACATGAACCTATCCAACCATCAACGCCCACAGCCACTACTATAAGAAAATATAAAAAAATATAAACAATAGTAGTAACAACGCAGCAGCAGGAAATACAAGGCTCACATAAATTAGAAGAAATAAGCAAGAAACAAAACTAAACTCAAATAGGGAGAAAAAGCAAAACCAAGGTAAGGACAAAACTAACAGTAAGAAAAATAGACCACACTAATGGCCTGGCACCTAGGATAGCCAAACAAATAATAAGGAGTGGTGCAAGTCACAAATATACTACAGCAGACAAGCAAGTCAAGATACAGAAGATAGTACGATAAATAATATGAAGCAACATAAGAGGTTCAAAAATAGCAAGACAATAAAGACACCCTCAAAGCACACACTATATCCAAATTTTAAGAATAACAACTACTAGAAATTCAAATAATAGATAGAAAATCCCACGCAAATTACAGGCAACAAAAATATTGAAAAATCGCCCAATAAAATAAAGTTAAAGGGTTAGAAGTCACCGAAATACGTATATCATGTAATCTGCTCTTGCTTGTTGTACTGGAACCCGACAAATTGGGTCGTCGAAATTACTTCGCCGGAAAGTCGTTGGCTCAAATCTGGACAGTAGTTGCAATATCCGGTAGAGACCCCCACCTGGATTTTCTGGCTCCGCCGCCTTCACTACCGACGTCTGTCGAACTAGTTCGCCAAATCCGATCGCAGACCAGTAACCAGCAAGTTGCTACCTTCGCAAATCTGCTGATAGTAGAGAGGGGAGAGAGGGAGGGAGGGGGAAAGGAAGAGAGAGAGAAAGAGAGGGAGAGAAAAGTGTGCCTACCTATCGCCGATGTTGTTTTGCCGTCGGCATCTACTTTACAGAAACTGACCAGTCACGTCAAAGAGAACGCAGGGGAAGTGAGAGACCAAGGGAGAGAGATGGAGCAACGTACTTACCTGTCGCCGGCTTCTGCTTCGACGGCGACGGCACGGTCAAGTTAAAGAAGGCGTTGAAAGATACGTTAGTTAGCAAATTTAACTATAAACATGTGAGGTAAATTATATATTATACCCAAAATAAAATGCCTCATACATTAACAACAAATTTTAGTTAGGAACTCAAAACTACATCTTATTTCAATTACGCACATGAAAATATGAAAAATATTTTTATTAAATATTAATTCATATTTTTATTTTAATTTGTATGCGATTTCAAATGTCCATTATAAAAATAACTTGAAATATATTTATTTTATTTAATGAGATTGATTGGTATAATTAAAGAAGGCGATATTGAGTGAATAATTATCTATTTAATGGATATTTAAAAATATACATAAAAAGAATTTTAATTTAATCAAATCAAGTACTTTATCATGCACTAAATTAAATAAATCGTAATTTAAGTATTTAAATAACATTCTACAGTAATTAGAGTATCTTCATATATTATAAATAAAAAAAGAGAGATAAAAATCAAGGAAAATAAAGTGAAGAAAGAAATCAAAAGATCTAACAAATAACAAAACCTCAAGAAAAAAACTAGACAGAGGAAAAAAGGAACCTTATAGAAGCTCTTTGTTCTACCACTTTCCCTTTTTTCACTAAATCTAAACCTTTTCAGAACTTTTTTATAATCTTCTGAATGGACACGCATATAGTAGCAAGTATATATCCATTGGAAACTGATAGCTACTAGTAGAAAAACTTAAATAGAGTGTGCATTCCTCAATGAATGCAGAAAGATCCACTGTATCGGATAGAGATATAGTCAGTCCAATTTAAACTGTAATTGTTAAAGCACATCAAATCTAGTTTGAACAAATATACATTTTTTCATTTTAAAGTTATTAAATGGGTTAAATAAATGTGTGTTAAATTAAATGTCTATAGTAAGTTGTGCGGATAATTCAGAGTGAAATAATGTATTACTCTCTCTATATATGTAGTTGTTGTATAATATATAGTTTTGTATATTTAAATTTTAATTTTAAAATATTAAATTACTTTAATTTAATTTCAAAAATTAGTTAAATTAATTCTAAAAAAAATACAACTAAAAGAAATGAAGAGATTAAAAAATTATTGTTAATTGAAACAATCTTAATTGAAGTACCTAAATAAATTTATCTAGGATCTAAGAATTGAAATAGAAAATCAAATTAGTTTTATTTTGTTTGATTTGGCTTGATTTTTCAATTTATTTTATGTATTTTGAAAATAATCTCTAAAAAAAATATAAGATAAGGTACATAGATAACCCTTTTCAAATACCGTGCATGGCTATAACTTTAAAGGATAGGCTTTTTTTTCTCTTTTTAATGCCCACTCGGCCACTCCTAATCTGGATATACTTGAGGTGCTCTTATCCCCGTACCCCCAACCCCACCCCGCACAAAAGAAAACATGAAAAACAAGGTGGAGAAAAAAACAAAAGATCTAATCTAACAAAACCAAGAGAGGAGCTCTTTGTGCGTCTCTTGTACCACTTTCCCCTTTCTCTAATGTACCCGAAACCCTAGTTTATCTTTTTACAACTTTTTTATAATCTCCGAATGCGCATGTAGTAGCAAATTTTGATATATACTTGTACGTATTGTTGTGGTTAGCATAGAAGAAGATGTATAGAGATCGAGGCGGTGGCGGAGGAGGTGGTGGACCCTTAGATCGGAAACGAATCAACGATGCGTTGGATAAGCACTTAGAGAAGTTGTCACCTTCTACATCTAGGACTCTGAAGGATAAAACTGTTCCTTCGACATCAGCTGGTGGCGGTGCTGGTGCTGGTGGCAAATCGCATTTCGATCATCGTAATACCAACAAAAACAAGTGCTCTGATGGTTAGGATTTTTTATTGGATTTTTTTTTGTTTTTAGAAAGCATTGGATTTTGGTTTTCTTGGGTAAAAGGTGTAGTAGTATTTCGGGGTCATTTGGTAGCTAATAAGGAGTTAACTTATCTGTGTATTAATTTCTGTACAAGTTATATAACATTAGTTATGATTTATTGTGGGATTTTTTTTTTTTTTTGGTGTTGAATGTTTTCGATTTTAGGAAGTATTGGATTTTGGTTTTATTTGGTAAAAGATATAGTAGTATTTAGGGTCGTTAGATAGCTAGTAAAGAGGTAACTTATCCATATGGTAGCTAGTAAAGAGGTAGCGTATCCATGTATTAATTTTTGTGTAAGCTATACGACGTCTGGTAGTTAGTTAAGAAGGAAGTTATTCATGTATAAAATTAGTGTGACATTTGATTTGCAATTTAGAATAAATTATGAGTAGAAGGGCTCATCCCAGAAGATTTTTCCTAGAGGTGAAAGGGGAAGGGGCATTGGTACTTATGCACGGTCGGGTTAAATGAGTTCAGCGGGTAAGCGATTTGGTGCAAGACATTCGGTGCAAGACTAGAACATGAATAAGTTATGAGGGAATTGGTGTATTATCTTGCATAATTCTAACCAGCTACTAAATGACTCCTTAGTGCTTAACTATTCATATCATTTGTGCTGATAGATTAGAGGATCCAGCTGCTTTTCTTTTAAAATGTTTTAACTGAGATATGATTTTGGGAGCAATTCTGGAGATTAACAGTAGTATGCATTGTCATGCTTTCTTAAGCATTTTGTCTTGGCTTCTGCGCTCCCCTTTTTTTAATTGTTTTTACTTGAGCCAAGGGTCTATCAGAAACCGACTTCTATATCTTAAGGGTGCTGTGTACACACTAACCTCCCAGAAACCCACTTGTGGATTACACGGAGTCTGTTGTTATTGTTGAGCATTTTAGGGTTTAAGTGTGATATAATGCCATGTTTTTTAACTTTTTCTTCCGTTTCAATTTGTTTTTGTTACTTCCATTTTTAATCCATTTCAAGAAATTCTCTTTCTTTTTTGGCAACTCTTTAATTTCACATGGCATGTTTAAGAACAAAAGATTAAACGATATTTTGGTCCTTTCTACGTATCTTTAGTTTAAGACCATAAGATTCAAAAGTTTTCCTTGGTTTTCTAAACTTTGTACCAAGTCAACCAAACAACCAAATTAAAATGGAGGGAATATGTAGTTTCTTTTTCTTCGTTTTTTTGAATAATGGTTTTCAATTGTTGTTGGTCATGCTTATAAGCAGGAAAGATATATCATTTTATTTTTTATTGCGGCTTTGGCAGTATTTTTGGAAGCTTAATCCATTTGCCTTTTCATTTATATTGAATTAGTAGTAAAACTGGTCAAGATCCACTTCGCATAGATATGTATAGGGGAATCTTTTGTGCGGTTTAGTTCTTATATGATAAAACTGCTTCATTTCCCTTTCTTTAAACTAATGTCCTTGTTTGGAAGTAATAGTGGTGTTCCTTTTATCCAAAATGTAGAATGGAATGAATTCAGATTAAGCTTTATCAAGTGACAAAGGGTGAATTTAGATGAAATGAGTGTGACCTGGATCTACTTATTTTGCTGCTTGTTCTTTGTGGATGTTTCCAAATTGTATTTCTATATTCTCGGATTCTCAACACGATATAAAGATTATCCTTGGAGAATCATATGTAATTTTTCTCGTTGTACATAGTCAATTCTTGTTTGTGGCTTACAAGTTGAGTTCTTTCTCTCAAAGCGTTTGTGTTTTGATGTTTAATCATAAGTGCAGGCCAGACTTTTGTGGTATTATTATGCTAGTACTCGTAGAGCTGCAGTATCAATCAATTGTAATTTGGATTGAATGGGTTATGAGCTTAAATTTGATATTTTTATATCGTATATTGCCATAACTTCAATATTATCTATCTCCCCTTTTTATCTCATTTTAACTCAGCCTTTTATGTTTCGATTAAAAAAAACCTTTGACCTCTTAAGTGCAATAAGTTTGTCTTTTATTTATAGTTGGTTCTCATGTTGAGTGTAGAAAGCATGTAGCAACGTTTTTCTCAATAAAATACATATTTTAGTCTTCTCAAGGTGCTTTTTTTTGGATGGGGTATGGTATGACGTACTATGCCCACCCATAACACACTATTATTGAATTTCAAAATCGAGAGGAGTACATTCTCATGTTTATCCATTTTGTAGAGGAATCTGAAACAGACAGTGAAGAGTCTGATGTTAGTGGTTCTGATGGGGATGATACTTCATGGATTTCTTGGTTTTGCAACCTGCGTGGTAATGAGTTCTTCTGTGAAGTTGATGATGATTACATTCAAGATGATTTTAACCTCTGTGGATTGAGCAGTCAAGTTCCCTACTATGACTATGCACTTGACCTCATCCTTGATGTTGAATCCTCCCATGGTACATATTTTTTGTCTTGTTTAGATTACTTCTTATTTTATTACGAAATTTAGAGAATTTACTTATCTTTTCAGTTGAAGGATTTCACTTTTTCTTTTGTTTCTATGGACTATTTCCACAAATTAGTGTCTAGTGAAGTGAAGATGTGGAGAGCTCGTCAACTTTACTTGATATGTTTTAGGTTGATTCGGATGACAATTTCTTCTATAGGCTGGGAGAAATTAGTGAAAATTATTTAGGTCAAGTTCCTCTTCTCAAAAATAATAAAAATGAATTGAATAAATAACTTTCCTCCCTTAGCCATGTCATCACCTGAATCATTAACCATAAAATCTATAAACCGGCAAAATCATAAAGTGGAGAGATTTAATACAATGTGGAAGCCAAATTCCAAAACACATGACTAAATTTCCTGAACTGATGTGGCACCGTCATGAGCAAACTAAATAGAAAGTTACAAATGTCTCCTAGTACATAGTTTGACAACGGAAAAGTCAACAACATAATGACATAGAAGCATAAACTAAATAGAAAGGTACAAATGTATCCTAGTACATAGTTCGACAACGGAAAAGTCAACAACATAATGACATAGAAGCATGCAATAGAGGAAGGCAAACGACTCAATACGGAAAGACTGGATCACCACAGGAACTCACTCATGGACCATGTTGGTGCTGGGATCCAAACTTGTACCAGAAAGTGCAAGAAGTGTAGCACTAGTGTGGAAGTCAATCTGTATTCAATAAGTCTTATTGAGTGCTTCCAACAGAGTAGTGCCGAGAGTTACTTAAAAAGACATCTTACCTTTAATCTATGCATTTTATATGGAGATATAAGGGACATGAACTGTTAACAAGAGTATAGGCATGAATTGATAGTTAACAACATTTAGGCATTTATCGCTATTCAAACCAACGTAATGGACATGTTCAATACTTATACTGAATCCAAGAAAGTAAAATACTCAAAGAAGACGGTAAAAGTAAAACCTTTATCACATAATTCACTTCTCAAATCAATGCTAACTCTTTCACAACTAGCACGCACAAAGCTAGGGAGCTACCAAATCATTGACTCATGAGGGACGGATGCATATCCATACATGCATATGGTCATATCAGTGCTCTCACGCACTCAATAGTTCCCGCATGTTACTTTCAGAATCCAAACTCAATAGTTCCCATATGTTACTTTCACAATCCAAACTCAATAGTTCCCACATCTGTATCAAGCTTCAAGTGGTCTTTACCAGTATCTCAATCACGGAATCACAGGGTCCTCATCAGTTGTCAACATTTGACTCATGGCTGATAAAATTGTGTCGACGTCGGACTCACATGGTCCCCAATCCTTCACATATCTCAGCTCTAAAATTGTATCAATCCCACATAAGGAGCAGAAAAGGAAATCACACCGAATACACCACATAACATTTAAAGCATGAATTTCAACAAATATGAAGATAGAACATGCTTTTCTGGTACTTAACTAGCTTGAATTAATCAAAATATGATATATATAAAGCCCGACACATTAAAACACGTATATGAGAGTTAAATAAAAGATCTAGCATTTCGAGGAATCCCTTTTTACACTGAATAGTCGTATATATGCTCATTGCACCATGTATACAGTATCCCTACACATTACAAGTTACGCACAACACCTAAGTTGGCAAAAATTACCGTATTGAGATCCAAGTCTTAACTTACGTTGAGTACAACAAGCTTTCAACCTTTTATGATTGCCTTCCCATGTCCAAACACATTAAAATGGCTTACAAGTTACATACAACACATAAATTGGGAATAATTCAGATCAAAGTCTTAACATACATCAACTAAAGCAAGCTTTCGACCTTTCATGACTGCCTTTCCAAGCCCAAATACGTCCAAATGACTCAACTCTAGCCAAAAGAATGTTCAACAGCATTAATCGAAGCTAAACAATCAATTTCTATATAACTTAATGCACAATCTAAGTTATAGATAACAAAATTCAAACTCGATCCTCGGAGTCGAAATCCAAAATTTATTTCCACATCGGGTTACCTAGAAACTTCTCTGGACAAATCTATAATTAGACTCTTGATCGGATATCAATTCGACCTTAGAATTTGAAAATACACATCCTAGACTCTAGGGCAAGATCTCTCAATTTTACACTTCAAAATCAACGATTAAAGGTTTGAATCTCACGAATAATCATAATAGATAATCAAATTTGAGTTTAAGAGACTTACCAGAACTCAGTTGATGATTTCCTCTCCAAGAATACAACGTACTAAGCTTTAAACCCCCCAAAAATGTTTGGGAATGAAATAAAATCCCGAAATTTAGTTTTTATATTCGGTAAGCTACCCTATGCGGTCGTGAAGAGCAATCAGGCATGGACCCTACACGATGGGGACGAGCAACCCGACTTAGACCCTAGGCGATTGCGATGACCAAATCCCCTGCTGCGATCGCTATGTGAAGGCCTGGAAACAGTTCTAGGGAAAAAGTATGCACATTGGATTTTTGGTTTCAAATCTCATCCAAATCCCTCGGCTCCCAACCCGAACTTCTCTAACAAATCCCAAATGGTTATTTTGATTTGTACAATGTCTCAGATCCTAAAAATGGACTTAAAAACTTAGAATTTAGAGTAGGGTTGTTACACTTATTGAGTCGCACTCTACCAGGTTAACTGCTGTTAGGCTATATCCATCTTTTTATGATGTGTAGAAATGCCCATAGATAGACATTTGTATAACTCTTTTAAATCCTTATCTTCACAAGATTTTAAGTCATTTTAATGGCTCATATGTTTAGTATTCCCTCTGTCCCGATCTATGTGATACTCTTTCCTTTTTAGTCAGTAACAAAAAGAATGACATCTTTCTATTTTTGGTAACAGTTCCAACTTAAAACTTCCCACTCGACCCTGAATGGGGTGATTTTAAATATTTCAAATATTTATGCTTATTTTAGACCATAAGCACCAAAGTTTTCCTTTCATTCTTAAACTATGTGGCCAGTCAAACAACCTTCACACTAATCCATAAATTGGGACAGAGGAAGTAAGTTTTTGGAGGAATGTCTCCTTGTCTGTCATTGTCCATGTTTGATGTGACCTACATGCCACAAATGCAACACCTTTAAATCAAGCCAGGAGGCCTTGATATATAGAAATAGTGGTGTCCCTATGTTCTAATAGTGTATTGTATTCTACTGCACTTCTCATTGGAAAGTATTGTTTCGTTCTACCAATTCAGACAAAGTCTATGATTCTGCAAACATCTTCGAATTACTACCCACAGTCGAGACTCTTCGCTTCTCTGATACCACTTGTAATGCACTCAACACAACAACAACAACAAACCCAGTGTATTCCCACCTAGTGGGGCACTCAACACAAACACAACGAATTAATAAATTGCAGAAGAAATTTTATTGATAGATGAGTCAACGATTACAATCAATCAACTCAGAATTTAGCTACACTACAACTCTGTAGATGACTTCAAGCTTTTTGAATACACGTAATGAAGTTTAGGGTGGGTGAAGAATAAGAAGAAGGAAGGAGAGGTAGAAGAATCTAGAGAGAGAATTTTCGGGTGAAGTATACTGGTAAATCAATAACTGTCTTTGCAAGGTGGATCTCCAGGTATGTCAATTATTAACATGAAGCTGGATTTTGACAGCTGGCTCCTAGCTGGACGAATATGATGCATTGATATGAATAGCTAACTACTAATCTTGGCCCTTGATAGTTCTGCTCATTAAACGCGTGCCTCCCACGTGACCCATTTACTTTGGATCATTACAGTATGTATCTTAAAACACATCAATAAGTATCATATACTTTATGTATGTATGGGTGGTGACATCGCTAGCTGGGTCCTAGGGATTGAAATAGTTGGTCTACAATTTTGGGATAGGAAGAAGAGGCAGATATGTTGGGTGAGGGCTATGGTGAAGCTATCGGTAATTGACTTCCTTCTGGAAAGCTGAGAAATCTGTGCTGCGGAGCAGGCATTTCAGTAACTGAATTGATGCACTTTTGGTGAATTTGTGCATTTCAAGGTTGGCATAATTGGGAAAGTTCTTATAAATAATGTGCGACTTCTGCATATTGAGAGAGATTTGTGGTCATGTCATTGATAGATCTGGACTTCGCCTGATGCAAACAATTATTAAAGGTGCAAGTTGGTGTTTTAGCTTCTATGGGTGGACAGCATGCCTCCAAAAATCCACCCTTCGTTAATTTCTCTTAGGAGTATATATTTGTTTTTATTTTTTCCATTAAGAACATGGAAAAGGTTAAGTTATTCAAGGGGCACTGAGTTGAAAAGTCGGGTTCGTAAGTTAGTTCTGCATTTTTATGTAGATTCTCATCTTAGGAACTTTATTTTGATATATGTGATGCTTTTGAATAATTCTTTTGCATGATCTAATAAGCTATTTGTTGCAAGTTTTGAATCTATTTTCAAATGCCCAAGTTGAAAATTTGTTGTTACCAATACATCCTTTGGACTTTCCGGGCAGACCAAGCTTAATGATTCAGTTACTTTAGTTTTATGTTTTCAAGTTAGAAACACATCCTCCATTATAATCCAAGTGAACTTCCCTGCCCGTCTTATGTGACCAAGAATATTGTCCTATATCCAAAATGCAGTATCATTCTTCATATTAAGACAATTGCAGTTTGTCAATTTTTTCCTGCTTTGAATAGGTGATATGTTCACAGAGGAGCAGAATGAATTGGTTGAATCAGCGGCAGAGATGTTGTATGGTTTGATTCATGTTCGTTACATTTTGACTAGCAAGGGAATAGCTGCAATGGTAATGGGCTGTCCACATTTTCTTGTATACTTTCATATTTTTTTGATGTTTAATTTTACTCTGTAACTTGTCCGTGAAATGGTGTTGCCTAATATCTGGACAAACCTTTCAGTTGGAGAAGTACAAAAACTACGATTTTGGAAGATGCCCCCGAGTTTATTGCAGTGGACAGCCTTGTCTTCCCGTTGGTCAATCAGATATTCCGCGTGCAAGTACTGTAAAAATATACTGTCCGAAGTGTGAAGACATCTATTACCCTCGATCAAAGTACCAAGGCAGTATCCTTTTCTGTTACCACTTTTTGATGCTCTTTCTCTGCACACACACTTCTAAATTACATATCATTTTTGAGATTAGGTCTGCTCATAAATTGCATATTTGTCTTTGTTTGCTTACTTGAGTAGCATATTTATATCCTTGGATATGATATCTTTAACTCCTCAAGATATTGATGGAGCATACTTTGGGACAACATTTCCTCATCTCTTCTTGATGACTTACGGACACCTCAAGCCGCAAAAACCAACACAAAATTTTATCCCGAGGGTGTTTGGTTTCAAGATCCACAAGACTTGACAGTAAAGCCCGTTATGATGTTATGAACAGATCAAATTTTCTGCAAGTAACGATTCCAAGATCCTCAAGGCTTGACAGTAAAGCCTGTTATGATGTTGTAAACAGATCAAATTTTCTGCCAAGTAATGATTCTCTGTCAGGTAGCTTTGAGGTACACAATTCTAGTGTTTGAGATAGGTGAAGCAGAGGAGTTCATGAAAATTATGGAACATTGTTCTTCATTGATGAAAAGCAACTTGGCCAATCTGTAAGGTGAAATTGTACTCGAAATATCGCCACGAGAGCATTTGTAAGCTTGTTTCATTACACCTGTTTAGCCATGAAATATCGCCATTGATTTGTATTTGCTCATCAACGACCACTTTTTGTGGTCCGCTGATGATCCTTTCATCTCTCTTCACACTTGCTGCTACCATTTTCTACTCATTTAGGATTATGGACCAGGGCACCTCACCCTTCTTTCTAGGACAATTGATGTGTGATGGTATTAAAATGGTTATATCCATGATAAAGGGGCATTCCGTTACATATGGTATGGGGCTTTCGTGAAAACTACAACCAGCCACTTCTTTTAGAATGGAAACACATGTATACTTTAACCATTTTCGGCATACTAGCAGTAACAACAATAAACCCATTATAGTTGCATATAATGGAGTTTGGAAGGGTAGAGCGATTGTCTCTCGCATATTATTAGTAAAAACTAAAAAAAAATGTATCTCTCTGTCCTTTTTTAATTGTCACATTTGAACTTTAGGAGTTCTTGATATGGCTATTTTGCTAAGCTATCCCATGATAATTGATGTTTAGTAGAAAATTGTCTTTTCTTGATATGTTAAAAGTGATTATTAAAAAAAATAGTGGATATAAGTAAAAATAAACGGAGGAGGAACCAAGTAGTTAGGTAAATATGAAATTTTTATATTACCAAAAAAAAGGAAATTTTTATAGGTATTTGTGTTTTAATAAAAAAATAATGACATATTTGGGAGAAGTTATTTTTAATAGCTTTTATTATTCCTTGAGCACATTTATTTCTTCATCAAAAGTTTTACCTAACACTTTCATCTTTCAAAATTTAGCAAGCTACTCGTCTCAATTTATATAATTCATTTTTTTAACTTAGGTTAGAAAAAATGACATATTTTTACATTTAGTAACAATTTAACTATAAATTACTCATTTTATGTTTAGTGGAATAATGTATATCCGCACGAACATTTTATATTTATTGTAGATGATAAATTTTTTAAGTCTTTTTTTCTTAAATTCTGTGTTAAATCAAATTAATCTATATAAATTGATACAGAAAAAGTGCTACTCTAGAGCCAACTTAACATAGAAAGGACGTTTCATGGCCAGTTCAACAGCCCTGCAGTCAAAATATATAATTGCTAACCTGGTCAACCTAAAAATACAGATCAATGAACTAATAACAGTAAAAAGACATAAAATTAAAAATAAATTGGTAAAAACTATAAAATCAATTTACTCACAGATCTTCTTGAAAATGCATATAATATGCAATATGCTGTTAGTGGAGTCACAATGTGATACTCTATTCATTTCAATTTTTGTGACACAATTAATCGAATTTTGAATTTTGAAGTCAAATATTTTAATTTTAATCGTGAATTTAAATTTTTTATTTTTTTTAAATTTTAGGAATAAAATATTACGTATTTGACTAAATATAAATCACAATACATTTAAAATATTTTAAGACATAAAATAATTTTAATCAAAGAAAAACTCATTTGACTTTTAAAATTTAAAAAGTAATTAAACTTGAGTAAACAACAAAAATTCACAACTTTAGGAGCTAATTACTCATTTTCCAACAATCTTGTCATACTACATAAAATTCCATAAACGATAGGACGGTGATACATCAAAAAGCATTTGATATATAACTTGTGTCATACAGAACAATTAATTTTGGAAATTTAAATTAATCAAATCTCTTAATATAATGCGAAAATCAAGGAATGCTTCTGTGTTTGACTAATTTTATTTTATTACTCTTTAAAGTAATAAATTCATTAATTTCTTTAATATAGGATGGAAACATGTATATCTTGGTTATGTCGTTTGATTAATTTTATTTTATTACTCTTTAAAATAATAAATTCATTAATTTGATATATCTATTATCAATTTAATGTATCCAATAAACTAAACACTACGATATATATATATATATGTGTGTGTATAATTGCACACATGTACATTCTATTTATTATGAACACGTACTAACCTCCTAAATACAAAAAAAAATTATCGGACTTTGATACAAATGGACACAAATATATTCCTACATATTACGAGCACATACTAACCTCTTAAATACTTACAAATTTTTGAGCTATGATATATGTGCATAGAGATACATTCGTATATCATGAACAGACATTAAACTTCATATTCCCTATGAACACGCATACTATGATACGTAGGTAAGCAAATACATTTATATGTATCATAGAAATATCTAGTATTAATTTCATGTATCTCTTATATGGTATCTATACATTCTTTGTCCCAATTTATATGACACTTTTCAATTTTTGAGATTCAAACAAATTTATCTTTGATCGTTATTATTTCATAATTTTTAAAAATATTTTGAATTATCAATTTTATTGTGTCTATAGTACTTTTTACATAGTTTTCAAATATATAATTCATGATTCATGATTATCAACTCCAATTTACCATTCGAATAAATATGCATACAAGACATCATTAATATCATATCAACCCCTAATTCGGGTATTTTATCATGATAAAAGCAACCAAAGCTCAAATAATGCCTATATTAGCGTAACAAGGCCCCTCACAGACATCATATCTAGAATTAAAGGTATTTAGATGTACAGATAAGGCCAATGATCTCAAACAAAGTACCCACACAGGCAACACATAATACCAGATATCACAGGTCAACAACAAAAATATATAAGCCCCCACATGGGCACACAACAGTATGAATAGTCTCAAAATATAAATTCCATAGTTATTTTCCCAACCCATAACATGCATTACTTATTATTTAACTACCCAACTTAATCTGAAAGAAGTTAAGCCATAACCTATCTTGAAATGATGAAATTCTAGTTTAAAGTGCTTCAACATGGAGCCTTTCCTCACAAACGACCTCAATACCAACTACAACATTCAAGTATAGCATCTACGCATTAAAAGAAAGCTAACGATACCCATATTGTCCATGCGGGCCAGGATCAAAACAGATTTGAAAATGTAAGAGTAAAATTAAAATTTTATTTCAAAAACACATTTCTCAAGTTTATAGGAGCCTACAGGATAAAACTACGCGATAATGAGTCAAAATTAAGGTTCAAAACAAAAATAACCCTTTTTTAAATTTTACCAATAAAAATCTAATTTTTTTTTATTTTAAAATCATGATTTAAAGATATTTTTGAAGATAAAATCAATGGAAAATAGTAGGATTATGAGTTTAGAAGTTATCCACATGAAAATCAATGTTGAAACCCTCAACAATCGTCTTTTCTAAAGCTTGGAGGTCCAAAAATAGAGAGAACTTGAGAAAAGAAGAGGGGATTATATACAACGATTGTCGCTTAAGCAGCTAAGTGATCGCTTAAGTGACTGTTAACGTGGTACCAGGCTGCTAAAGCAGCAAGCGATTATGAGTCAGCTGGCCACTGAAGTAGCTACTATGTAAGCCATTTTGTACTGCTAAAGCGGTTGCAGCTTATTCGGACCTTGGCCGCTTAAGCGGCTGCACCAAATGTCAATTGATGCTGATTTTAGGGTAAGCCTGCCAAGCTTCGACTGGACCCTCAGGATTTGATTGACATCTCACCGAGAAAAATCATATATTCTACTAGGCTAATTTTGACATTCCAGATTCAATGAAGACGCCGGATTTTTGAAAAGGTTCATTTTCACAAAATTAATCCTCGGAACCCTATTTCACTATTTTTCAAATAGTGAAATAAAAAGAGATATAAAAATCCTAAAATTGATCTAACCGTACTACTAACCCGAATTCGACATTCCAGATCTACTGACGGAGTCTATTTGCCATTCGGCACTCAAAACAATAAGTGTTCACTGAAGTCAACTATATGTCTCCTCGAGCCTCTAAAAACTATAAACTCACACAACTCGTTCCTGATTGCCACGGAAACTATGCCATACCATCCTCGAACCTCACTATCCACAGGTAGAAACTATGGGAAAGTGAAAAATGATCAAATAATATAGAGGTGGCAAATTCACAAACCAAGATCATTATAGCAACCACCACAAAAAATCTAGTTCGTCCTTGAACTAAAGACAAGAAAATACCTAAATAAATAAATAGTCGAGGGTAACTACTACCAATATCAAACTCGATCTCCTAAGTAGACTCCTCAATAATACGGTGTTTCCACTGAAACTTAACTGTAAGAATGTCTCTAGAACGCAATCATCTAACATCTCTAGCTAAAACAGACACTGGCTCCTCAACAAAGGTCAACCTCTCATACAACCAAATCGAGTCCCAACGAAGCACATGAGACTTATTCAGGATATAGAGTTGAAGCACAAATACATGAAAAACTGGATGAACGATTGAAAATTCTAGAGGTAAGGCCAACTCATAAGCAATCTCCCCAATTGCCCGAAGAATCTCAAATGGTCCAATATACCTTGGGCTAAGCTTTACCCTCTTCCCAAACCTCATTATGCCCTTCACAGAAGACACACGAAGGAAAATCCTATCACCAATACCAAACTTTAAGGCGCGAAGTTTGCAATCTGCTTAACTCTTTTGCCTACTCTGAGATGTTCAGAGTCTATCCTGCATCACTCAAACTCTATCCAAATACTCACGAAGCAATTCAATACCACGGGGTATAACCTCTGAAGTCTCAAATGGTCTAATACGGTATCGACAATGCCTACCATATAATGCCTCAAAAAATGCCATCTCGATCTCGAATGGTAGTTATTATTCTAAGAGAACTTTTCCAAAGCCAAATGCTGCTTCTATTGACCCCAAAATTCATGACATATACGCGAAATATATCCTTCAAAACCTAAATAGTCTGCTCCAATTGACCCTCCATCCAGGGTTGGAAGGTTGTACTGAGGTCAACTCGACTACCCAACCCTTCTAAAAAGTCTGCTAGAATCTAGAAGTGAACTCCGAGCCTCTATCTCAAATAATAGATACAGGTACCTAAGACTGGCAACGAAATCGGAAAATTCCATTTCGGTCTGTCAACTCCGTTTTCGGTACTGGTAACACAAAGATACCGGTTGGTGCCGGTATACCAGTACCCAATGGTCCAGAATACGTTATCAGTGCGAACCTTTAAAAAATTCTGGTATTTTCGGTTCCGGTACCGGTTGACCGATTTCGGTCCATTATAATGTTACATTTTGCATTTTTTTTAATTGGGTTGGTACTTGTAAGACTTGCAATTGCTCTTTTGGCCATTGCAAATGTAGCAGTTGCAAACACCTCCCCCCCAATTACGCCATACCACCCCATAAAATTTTTACTATAAATATCCTTCATTTCAATTCCTTTTCCACACAAATGTTCTCAATTATCATACTCTCTCTTAATATTCTCACATTCTCTATAAATATTTATAATTATAATATTAGTTCGAGTTGAAGATTTTTTAAAGATATTACATGTTTCAATTATCATCTTTTAATTCCGATATTTGGTATACATCTTCTTTTACGCAGACGTTCGGTATATTCGTTCCAACTTTAATCTCTTTTTATTTACATTAATATATATATTTTTATTTTTTAGTATCTACATTTATTTACTTACATTAATTTTTTAATTTATAATATTTGTATTACTTGCTTTAATATTTTAATTTTAATTATGGATTCCGAAAAAATAGTAGTGGTAAAAAACCAATCTTTGGTAAGGTTTTTCGTAGAAATAAAAAAAGTAAGGCTACTACTAGTTCATTACCACCTAGACTTAATGGAACTTCTTTATCACAGCCTAATGGTTTTGACGCTGGTATCGGTATGGAATTAGATCATGAGGCCCTAAGTAGGCATTATGATAATTTTGAGGAAGACTTACCGAAAGAAGATGATATAGAAGAACAAGAGTTAGGTGATACCCCTACCCCTACTAGTCCGGTTACGGAATTACCAGAACACGGTGAAGAACTTTCTCCTTTACCAAAATTTACTTGGGCCAAAGGTACCGAGCATACTAAAAGGTCTTTAGTTTGGAAATTTATGGAGCATGATAGGGTAAAAAGTACTGCTACTTGCAATAAATGCAAGAATATTTTTAAACATTTGACCGGAGAAAAAAATGGCGGGATAGGATTGCTAACTATGCATTTGATGAAATGTAATAAAGAATTTATTTGTCTAAAAAATGAGGCTAAGGTAAAAAAAGATGGTACACCATTTGTGCATGAATCTGTAGGAGGTAATATGGTTCAAACGCGTTTAGACATGTTTAATCCGACTGGCCCAAGTTCATCATCGACATATAGTGAAGATGTAGATAGAGAAGAACTAGCGAAAATGGTTGCTGTTATGGGTTTGTCTTTTAGTTTTCCTTCGTATCTCGATTTTATTCATTATATTCAACGAGTATATATTCCCTCTTTTAAAGTTTTTTCGCAAAATACAATTAAAAATGATGTTTTTAAATTTCAAGCTAAATATTGCCATCTTCTTCGTTGCTTATTTGATAAATTTGATGGTAGAATATCTGTTACTTCTGATATGGGTAGTAGTGTTGTCGGTAATGATTATTTTACTCTCACGGCTCATTGGATTGATCACGTTTGGAGCATGCAAAAAAGTAGATTATGAAATATGTTGACGAGTCTAAAATCGATATATATATAGCTAGTACAATAACGGAGAGCATGAAATATTTTAGATTTATTGGTAAACCTATGGCATGCATATTAGATAATGCTTCTAATAATTTGAAAGCTATTGACTAGTTAAAAAGTAGATTATGTCCTATGGATGAAGATCATTTTCATATTAGATGTACTGCACATATTTTAAATTTAATAGTACATAATAGTGTTTATTTGTTTGGAAATGATTGTTGTAAAGTTCGAATTGCTTGTAGTTATATTTTTAAAAATAAAAGAAAGGATGTAATGGATGATTATAAATATAAATGTAAACAATGTGACCTTCCATATAGAAAAGTTCCAAAAGAAATTCCTACTAGATGAAACTCTTTGTGTCAAATGCTTGAAGTTGCTTTTATATATCGTAAACCTATACAATTAGTTTATATGCTCATAATGAGGATGTTAATTTAATGCTAGATGAAGATGATTAGACTAAAGTAGAAGAACTTTGTAAATTTTCAAAAACTTTTCATCAAGCTACGAAAACAGTATCTGCCAAATATACTCCAACTATTTCTTCTGTTTTAGTAACTATTACTGCTATTTCTAAAGTACTTGTTGAATATAAAAAATTATTCCCTTACAAAGAGGCAATTGAAGCTATGTTTGATAAATTTTAAAAATATTATTTTTCCATTCCACAAATTTTTTTGACTACTAATTTATTCAACCCATTTTATAAAGAACATGGTACAGTGATGTTGGTTAAAAAATTGTACAGCAATTTAGAAATTGGACCTCATGAAAAGCCACCAGTTGACACTTGTGCTAACATAGTACCTAAAGCTAGGAGTTTATATAACTTGTATCAAGTTATGGAATAAAATATTGGGCCGATTGAACCTCCTACTTCTAGACGTAGATATGATGATTTAGATGACGAGATAGGTGAAGAACTTGGTCTTCAATGTTGTAGGAGTAATGATTTTAATTCGTATCTTTCGCAGGATCGGAAAAGTATTAGAGATGAAACTGGAAAACAACAACTTTTATCATGGTAGAAGATACTTATCAGACAATTTCTAAAACATTCAAGGATGGTCGAGATTTACTATCAACTCAAGCTTCTTCAATTGCTTCGGAGCAAGCTTTTAGTGCAGAAAGATTTATAATAAGAGATCATCGATATTCGTTAGCAAGGGATAGTTTAGAGATTTCGATATTATTTAGAGATTGGATCAATGTCGAACCAAAAAATTTTGGCCTCCCCAAATTACCGCCTCATGTTGAAGACGAAATAGATGAAATTTTTGAGAAAAATAGTGATGATGGAATGGAAGCAATGGAGGAACAAGGAAAAAGACCAATTCCGAAAGATTTATCCTCCGAAGAAATAAAAAAGTTACGCCAAAAATATTATAGACAATTTAGATATTAATAAGATTCTACAATAGAGATCTAATTCAAACAGGACCCTTCCTAGAAGGTGGCTGCGTAGATTAGATTTTCTTTTAATATTTTTATAGTAAATGTACAACGTATGAAATTTGAATAAATATAACGTCTCTTCGCCTAATTTTATTTTAAATTTGTCTTTTGTTTGTTGCAATTATGGGGAAAAAAAGTTTAATACAAAACTTTATAAAGTTTGAAATTTTTTTAACTTTACAACTTAAAATTATATAAATATAATTTAACTTCTTAAACTTATTAAAAATGTTATATTAACTTAAACTTAAGGATATATTTTTAAGTTTAAGATATATTAAAACATGTTATATTTATTAACTTAAACTTAAGATATATTTTTTAATTTAAAATTTTAAACTTTTAAAGATATATTAAAACTTAAACTTATTAAAAAAAAGTTAATAAATTA